>NC_080572.1:176934723-177243640 GCF_030247185.1 Malaya genurostris
ACTTGATTCCTTCCCGGAGTCGAGTTCTCCTCACAGTACTATAGGTAGCACCGAATTTTCTGGCTAAATCACGGTCCGACAAATTAGGATTCCTCTTCATCGTCTTCAAAATCTTACCACGCAGTTTCCGGTCGACAGTTCCACTCCGACGATTGGCTTGAGGCTTCCGAATCATCGTCAATGTTTCCTTATACCGTTTGATGACGCACCATACGGTATTTCTGGGCAATTTCAGCTGTTTGGCTAGCCTAGATGCAGACCACAATGGATTTTCCAAATAACTGTGCACAATTTTCTCCCTTCTTTCGGGTTCCATGTTGATTGTTTACATTAGCATTAGCATTAGCATTAGAGCATTAGAGACCGCCCGTGTGTTGCTACTCCGTTATTGATCTGGACCAATTGAGATTGCAAAATGATTTTTTGAAGTAACATGTTTGGGAATAACACATTGTTTCACACTGTGCAAACTGTATTGAACCATGCATGCTGATCAATACCGACGCCGGCCATGCATGTTGCTACTAAGAACCGAGGAATCCTCTGCATTCCCACATGCACCACAGGAGAGGATACTTTGTTAGTAAATGTTTTAATAATGTTATCATGTGTTTATTGCTCTGGGTAGCCGGCTACCAAGAATGTTTTAAAGTATTATCGTTTTATGTGTTACTTTGTGCTGGCAATATAATGCACGAAACAGTCAATCTCCGAAATTGACAAAACTCCGGACAGCCGGCTGTCGAGTATGCAGTCACTCGTTTATGCATCTACCTTTCGCGTTTTTTTAGTCATGCAAAAAAACACATGTGGATTGATAAAAAAAGGTATCATCTCACTGCTAGGTGGATTAAGTGTGTTTTTATAAATGAAACCACGTGATACAAAATAAACGAGCGAATAGGATTTAAACAAAAAAGTTGATTCATTGCATTGAAATATTCTAAACAGTTATTATAACATAATTTTAAATCACCAAACAAAGGTCAACAGATTTCACACGCGTCTTGATTCTTTATTATTTCCGCTTTATTTTAATTATTTATTAAAATTATTAATTGGTTATATTAGTTGATCTGGGCAGCCGGCTACCGAGAAAAATATTAATTTACTGTTTGAAATATTAATATCAAGTGTTTTGCCTTTCTCATATAGAAAGGTTATGCAATCACTGTGAAAACCGACTTTTGAACCGAGGCCCAGAGGGCCGAGTGTCATATACCATTCGACTCAGTTCGTCGAGTACGCAAAATGTCTGTGTGTGTGTGTGTGTGTGTGTGTGTGTGTGTGTGTATGTGTGTGTGTATGTGCGTATGTGTGTATGTAACGTTTTTTTGCACTAACTTTTCTCGGAGATGGCTTAACCGATTTTCACAAACTTAGATTCAAATGAAAGGTCTTGTGGTCCCATACAAAATTCCTGAATATTATTTGGATCCGACTTCCGGTTCCGGAATTATGGGGTAAAATGTGCAAAAAATAGTGAAAATAAGTGCACTAACTTTTCTCAGAGATGGCTGAACCGATTTTCACAAACTTAGATTCAAATGAAAGGTCTTGGGGTCCCATACAAAATTCCTGAATATTATTTCGATCCGACTTCCGGTTCGAGAGTTATGGGGTAAAATGTGCAAAAAAAAGAAAATATGTGGTTTAACTTTTCTCATAGATGGCGCGACCGATTTTCACAAACTTAGGTTCAAATGAAAGGTCCTGTGGTCCCATGTGTTATTCCTGAATTTCATGCGGATCCGACTTCCGGATCCGGAAATATAGGGTAAAGTGTGTTAAAAATTGTACACCATCACTGAAAATGAGGAAAAACCTTAAAAAATTTTCTAAATCGACCTCAAATCTTCTCCAATTTGATGGTTTTTATCAGTAGACGGTCAAACAAACCGATTTCGGTTATTCTTTTAAGAATCGAAGAAAATTTTTTTTTTGCCTTTCTCATATAGAAAGGTTATGCAATCACTGTGAAAACCGACGTTTGAACCGAGGCCCGGAGGGCCGAGTGTCATATACCATTCGACTTAGTTCGTCGAATACGCAAAATGTCTGTGTGTATGTTTGTGTGTGTGTATGTGTGTATGTAACGATTTTTGTCCTAACTTTATGGGGTAAAATGTGCAAAAAAATGAAAATATGTGTTCTAACTTTTCTCATAGATGGCGCGACCGATTTTCACAAACTTAGGTTCAAATGAAAGGTCCTGTGGTCCCATACGTAATTCCTGAAGAAAGAAGAAGAAGAAGAATCGAAGAAAAATAATTTTGAAGAATACCACAGTATTACATATGATATTTTGATTGATATGAGAAAGGCATCATTACACCACTAGGTGGATTAAAACAGGTTTTTTACTATGTATTCAAAATACCGATATATGTTATCTCTGCTATTAACTTTGTAATATAAACGGATTTGCGCAATGGTTGAATTTTATCATTCATTTTATAATCCTGAAAGACAATCAATTACATGGAAGAAGAAATCATTCCTAATAAAACTTTTCTCCGAAGCTAGACGGAAATTGATAGGTTGAATAAAGAGATGATTTAGTAAAATAGAGTAATCAGAAGTAAAACATTGAAAATATCTGATAACTGAAAGGAAAAAGAAACTCCTGCAATTGTCGCCTTTTACGACATGGAAGCAGGAACCCAGTGGATCTATTCTTGGTTCATTTTTTTCCGCCGGATTCCACACGGCATCTAGGCTGGTACAGTCCGGAGAGAGCTAATAGGTACTATCAATCTCCTAGTGGACCCCAGTCCCGGTTCCATGTTGATTGTTTACATTGTTTACAAAGTACAGTCGATTTGCGGAATGTCAAAAATCATACGTGAAGCTGACAAAATTTCCGACACGTGGGCGCCAAGAACTACCAAATCCGTCCACCAGGAGCGCCACAATATGAGCAAAAGTTTGTTCCAATTCTGAATGAAGCAAGCTGAGATATAAAACAGGGTCCTGGGTATCCTGTATTCGAGCCAGTAGGATTGTAGCACCAGCTGTGCAATGGTTCGATATGCTTATGAATCGGCCGCGAAGTCCGTTGAAACAGAAGATCAAGTTTCACAACAGAAATATAATACCAAGACTTGATCAAGCAGGCCAAGAGCAGAAGATCAAGCCCCTTACAGGGATGATGTATCCTGATTTACCTTTGCATTTTCAATTAAATCATGTAAATCCTCTTCTTCAATCCAAACTCAGATCTTACAATTCGAGAGCCAAAAACCATCACGAACGAGTAAATTACCTACAGGCTGATTTTTTTTTGTTTATAGCAGATCAAACAATGCGCATCTCTCACGCATCGGTGAACATACATACATACATTCTGAACGAAGCACGTTCTTCAGTATCAGAGACTACACCACTATTGGTGTATGGTTGGTATGTTGGAAAGTTAAGGGGGGAGTAAGGGATAGTTTCAATCAAAACACTCTTTGGAGAATCACGTTGCGCGATGAACACGATAACTCGGCGCAGAATTATCTGAAATCAAAAATGTTCTTAAATTTACCAAAAGTACGAGTTACTTCTCTCCCTCCGTCGTTCTCAAGTTATTATTTAGATTTTTTCACAGTTCGTGGCATATTTAAGCAAAAAACGAGATCTTATGCTGAATTTTCCGCCACTTTTGAGGTGAAAAACTACCATAATATGAAAATGGAAAAATCTTAAAAACGTAAAGGAGAAGCATTTTATACCAAGAAAGTATGTTCCAAATTTGAAAAGAATCAATTCAGTAGATTTTTCAGGATCGTGTTCACGGTCTTCGAAAAATTGGCTTACAGAAACACGCGTTTAAATTTTTTTTCTCTATAAGTGAGCAAAAAAAAAATTCTGGGTAACTTACACTGAGATGGATTGATTGATATGAAATTTTAACACAATATTTATGGAATGTTAAACTACAAAAAATGTAAAAAAGAACGATTTTTCGAAACTGTTTAACCTTTAGCTTACTTGAAAAATAACTTATTTCAATGTTCTGAAAGATAAGTTATTTCAGCATGACATTGCGACGTAGCATTTTGTCGAAGATAAATGAATTTAAACACTAAATAAGTTACACACCAGGGGAAAGATATTCCACAAAGAATGGTTTTGTATATCTAATGTCGTGTGCCGTTTCTAGCCTTATTGAAGTTCATGAAAATAAACAGAAATAAAACAGGCTTGTTGACGTCAACATACAAATTTAATAACTCTCTCACATTATCATTCGAATGCAATCCTTTCGCCAAACCCAATTTAAGCTATGATGACATCCCACTAAGCCTGTTTCCTCGAGTGTAGTCCTTGCATAAGCCAGCAGGAAAACCACTCGGTGAAATATGTACGGTCGTCTGGATCGCAGAGAAGCCATCGGTACAGCGGCGAATGGAAATAAATGGAAA
This sequence comes from Malaya genurostris, assembly GCF_030247185.1. Lineage (NCBI taxonomy): Eukaryota > Metazoa > Arthropoda > Insecta > Diptera > Culicidae > Malaya > Malaya genurostris. The sequence goes on from NC_080572.1 coordinate 176,939,136, forward strand.
GCCCCGGAGAGAGTGTTTTATTGTTCAACTGGAATCCCTTTTATAAATATGAAAACCAAACCCATTCCGACCCGGCTGTTGCATTGCTTTGCTTCGCTCTGCTCAATGGAAAATTGAACCAATGCCTCCGGTAAAAAGATCATTGTTGTGCTACCTCGGTTGCTGGCTTTTTTTCCATTTATAAAGTAAAACAAAACCGAAGGTTAAAGCATTTAACTCCAATCCTCTTGGAAATGCTTGAATGAACAGCATCTCATCTATTCTTAGCTTGCGTTGTGAAAAAAAAACTCAACAACAGACAAACTCGAAAATGAAAAGTTTTATAACTACTCGGGTAGAAGGTGTCAGTAATTGCAAAAGTTTTCCCACTAATTCAACTGTTGCCATTGGCCATTTTATCATTACAAACACAATCATACCGAACAAGTTTAAATTGACGACATCATCGGCTTTATTCATCGAGGGGGTGCTGGGAGGGAGAAAAACTATCAATTTCCATTCAATCACATAATTGGACAAATTTCTATTGACGGACAGTGCAGTATGTACTTCTCATTCATTGTCTGCGAATCCAATGGGCTCTGCTTGCGACGCTGAAGGATTATGGGATTTCGTTAAAAAATCAATGAAATAAGTGGGCCCTCGGCGATTTAGTTCTGTTGCAGGTGTATGAGCCACGAAGTTCGATTGCTATTTGAACTGTTTTGCTGACTGTGACTGTTACCTGCTTTTAAGTTGATTGCTAGTTATTGAAATTGGTTTATTTAGATGCGGTAAATTTTGTTACAAAAATTTTCACCAGTTATTACAGCTATCGAGACACTAATTATCTCGGAGGGAGAGTTGGCATCACTGGGAGTGCGATGCGGTGTCCTGGTGCTGCTTTCGAAAAAGTATAATTTCAATGTGTTGTTGGATACGTATAGTTAAAAATTTGGTTGAAATAATAATATTGAGTTATAGTGCAGGTGTGACAAGTGTGTGTTTAGTAGTGAGAGTGCTATTTATTGAATAATATTGATTCGCGAAACTGAAGATGCTCAAGCGGCGAAAACTGAGAATTTACCGCCCCAAAATTCAACGATGTAAACCTGTTAACCGTTCGAAGCGCCGTCTGCATGTCATTGTCGGTGTTGTCAGACTTCTATGGAATGTGTGAAAGTTTAGAAGTTTTGGTTGGTCTGCAGCGGATCCATTCGCGAGTGTTTTTATTTTATCAATTCAGTGGTCGTGTTTCATCTCGCATTGCTGACAGCAGAGCGAGCAGGAGAAAAGGTATACTGGTGAGATCGTTCCTTGGAGATATTTTATATTTTTCTTACTTATTACCCGATCAGATGGTAATAACAGAATTAAGACAACTGGAGTAACTTATTTCAGACATATTTTGTAACAAATAAGCTGGTAAGCTGTTCAAATAACAAAAATCATAACAAAAAGACTCTAGCGGGAACAAAATCGTAACAGATTTTGAAACGTTTGTATCACAATTACTATTGAATTTGATATAACTACAGAAGTCCGAAAGCAGAAATTTATAACAATAGTTGTAATAAATTAGATAGCAAATTTATAACAGAAAAACTATATCACAGCCTACTTTTAGCATCGTTTCAATCCTAAATTGTTGAACGAATTTTTTTATTAAATGAATAATTTTTATAGTGATCTGGTTTCTTATTTTAGTTCTTTGAAATTCTGATCATTATATTTCGATATGAAGCAACGGAAGAACTCATTGTTTCAATTGATTAACTTTATCATGAGTCTTGCAAATGAAAATAAAACATCATAACTGACTTTGTTATTATATTGTTATCATAAGTTTTAACTTTCAGCTGTTTTCATTTGTTAAACATCTCAAAATAATACAAATTGTTATACATATCAACTGTTGATATACTTGTGTTATGATTTTGTTATGTGCATCTGATCGGGTATATTTCTCCTGAGTATCGAAAATCAGGTTTTGTTGAGATCATATTGTTTACCAAAACATATCCCGATCTCTTTCGTTCCCTACTAACAAAACTCCTATCCCGTGATGCTCGTGGAGATACAGTGGTACCTGCGGTCTCTAGAAACAACGAGTATCGGACTTACATTCCTTCCTTCCCCTCAGTAGCACAGCCTTTGGTCGTAGCCAGCGTCGTTATTGATCATTTAATTAAAAGTTAGGAGTGAGTGGGTATGTACAGTGAAAATGATTTGCTTCTCCCAAGCTTCATTTTCTTGGTTCATTGTACATTTTCACTCATTCGGTCAATCACGAAGTGCAACTACGGGCGATCTACTTCAGCTCAGCTCAGCTCAGCTATCGAGACACTAATTATCTCAAATTTCGTTTAATTCTAAAAAAAATGCGATATTGCTGTTTTCAACTTGAAATCAAATTGTCAAGCCATTAGGTTCTACACGAACATGACATTAGGTCACAAAATGAGCTGTGTAAACACCGTTTGACGTCGTTTCAGTGGTTTGTGCTCATGGTCATTTAGACAATCCAGCAGTATTGTAATTTTCACTGTCAGCTAGAAAAGATTGCGATGCGATAAGATAGCGACAAAATGCCGCAAAGATAGCGAAACTGTCATTTGCATCGATTCAACCTCTTCGAGACCACAAGCCAGAAAAAATATTTTTTTAATTGAACGTTTAATGACCAATTTCTATTAGCAGAATAATTATTAAGTAAACTTCAATCATAATGAATTCATTTTGATTATGTGCATGAAATCTGCCATCGGCTACAACTTGCACGGATTTTTAACCGTGTGCTATTTATTTGACATAATGGTTATTTTGTGCTTAGTATTTTTCCTTTTCATTCATATTTTGTATTAATCGACGCCTTGGTCTTCAAAACCTCGTGCTTTATTCGAAACATTGTAGGTTTTGACTATAAACATAGACATAGCGCTTCGGCACAAACAAATGTTTTGCAAAATGCATTAACTTTACATCTGCTCAGCGGATTTTTTTGATCCGGGGGTCTTTCATCAGCAGTTCAACATAATCTGCTGATGCACTGATGAGTCGAAGACGAAACGTAAAAAGAAGATATAAAAATTAACTATTACAAAAAATCGTAAATAGTCCACTCTAAAAAGCTGGTCGTCTGTGACAGATATACATTTGTTTATGCTTTCAATGAACAATGAAATAACACTTGCCGCTAAGGAATATTACCAGTTGAAACCGCAATGACCTCAATCCACCAGCCTATTAATTTTTCTTGTGGCTCTAATGCTAATTAATTTCAATACAACAGACAGCGAAGGGGTTAAAATAACTGAACAATGTTCTAGCAGAGGTGCCAGGTGAAATTTTGGGCGTCTGCGTACTAGAAATGCTCCTATGCGAGCTCAAAATGTGAAAGTATGACGAGAAAAACCAAACAAAAACCCTACAGTAATAGCAAAAGTCATTAAATTGGATGATTGTTTATAAAAACTTCGAAAATCTGAAAAATAAGTTTGCTTAATTGCAAAGTCTGCTAACAAACGACTTTGCAAATTTGGGTAAAATCTACTCATTTACTGAGTAATAATTTATTTGTACATGTGCTAAAAATAAAATAACTAGTACTCAAATTTTGAAAGAAAATTTTATTTCACATATACCAAATTTAAATAAAAATAGCTCCTTTTCTGAGTGGATTGTATTAAAATATTAGGTAATTGACACTCAATACTTAAAATAACACTACTATGTTTATTCATTATTCCGTTTACAATTGATTTCTAACATCGAGATTTCTAACTTCGATACAACATAAACTCAAATTTAGAGAAATAACTGATCTATTTTTGACGTTTCCATGTATCATTTGAAAATGAGTAACTAGTTAACGGATTTATTTATTTATTTAGTACTCAAACTCTAAGTAACTTTTTCCAAGCGTGTCGATATCAAGGATGAACGCTGGTTCATTTGTGACGTCACAAAAAACTTATTTGAATGACGTCGCTGATAAACTCGTAATGAATAAAGTTCATGTTTGACATTTACTGGTGGTTTGGTTCCATTTTCTATAACACGTATTCAAATTATAATGAACATGTAAACAAATCTCCGTTACCATGAAATTATATTTATTTAGCGAAAAACCTCAATAAGTTTTACACGATGACGACACAAATGAACTGCCGAGAAATCTGATTCATTTTTTTTTTTATTTAAAAGATGTTTTTATTCAGGCCTATTTGCGTACAAGCTTTACGTGGCCGAATTAGCCGATTTTTTATATAAACAATTTTTCGAAGTGGATCTCGTTGTCACTCTTTTTCTAGGAGGAGAGCTTCCATTTCCCTCCTGCGAGGGTTGAGGGGCACTTTGTTCGTGGCTCGTCTCGTCCTCCATTGCCGCATCGGTGGTTTTGTTGTTGATTTCCGTCTTCTTTTCGTTTTCCTTGTTGTTCGCAGTCTTGAGCTCGTTGCTAGTTGCTGTAGGAGCGCCTTGTTGTACATTGGTTGCAGTTGTTAGTTGGTTTGATGGTGAAACAGGAGTACTACGCTCACTAGTTTTCGTTGTTGAATGGTTGACCTTGTCTTTTGTTGAAGATGTTCTTTTCGCAGTTTCAGTGCAAGGTTTACCGTAGTGTGCAGGTTGTTCACAAAACTGACATGTAACCAGCTGATTTTCATAGGTAATCAGCGTTTTACACGGATGTGTCCCACCTTGACCACAAATGATGTATGATGGAATTGCCTTACGTAGTTGCATACGTACCACTCGCACGCCATTCCGGATGCCGGGGAAAAAATTCCGCCATACTTCTCTTTCGATGGAAAGAACTTCACCGTATTGCGACATAATTTCCCGAACGCACTGATCGCTGGACTGCGGGGGAAGGTCATGCACGCGTACTTGTATGGCATTGTCCACCATGTGCACAGGAATTTTGTATTTAATATTGTCACACTCAACGCTGTGCACCTCGTTGTTAACCGAAGCGAATGCAATTGCATCGCTTTCACGTTTAAACATAATGTACACACAGTTCGACGCCTTGTTGAATTGAATCTCAGTTACATTATTAGCATCTAGATGCATTCGTTCTTTAAGTAAGATTTCAATTTCATTTGCTGCTGGTCTAACTTTGCAACGCTTGAAATCTATACAAATTGAATTTGGCCTTGTTGGCCAAGTTTCAGGCTTTGTTAAATCGTATTTGCCCATTTCGTACACTCTATTGTTCACTGCACTGTATTGTCTTTGTTTCTTTTGCTTCGACCGCAAACGATTTTGGACTGTGTTGGCTGAGATGCGAGCACGAACTGACCTGATTCATTTTGACATCTATTAGGTTTTGCAAGATGACGACATGAATAAACTGTCGATGAATAAAGTTCATCTGGTTTGTGGTTTGTTTACTTATACATTAATACATATTAAAACTAGAATGAATACATAAACAAACCACTGATAGCTGTCAAAATTAGTTCATTTTGTTTTTTTTTTTTTGTTAGCTTATGTCATGTTCGTGCCAAACCTGATTGGGTTTTTATTATGACGTCAAAAATGAACAAACGCTCATTGACAGTTTAGAAGTAGGAGTTTGCCCTATGTCTGTCTCATGTTAAACCATGTTGTCAAGCGAACATGTGAACAGTACTGCTGAATTGTCAAATAAATTGAGGTTAACAGTGACTGTAAAACACCTAATTGAAGGTTAGTTTAGCCTGAAATGTGGTGAAACATGAGGAACACAATGGGTCATGACATGGAATAGGAAAGAATTTCTCTTCTTCTTTTCTCTGGTTGGTGTCACATAACTTGAGATGACGCCGATTGATGGCTCAGCAACTTAGGCTATATAGCCAGTTAATTTTCGTTTACAGTCCAAGTGTTCCAACCTCGAATCGCCAAAGTATGGATGAAAATCCTTTCTTTCTTTCTAGATATTTGATTTTTCAACGCACTTTTTACCAGAGCAGTTTGGTTACTTATCAACTTGTAACTTGTAAGAGTAACGAACATGATAAAAGCAAAAAAATCTTCTGGGTTATCCACTGGAGTTGCTCTTCTAGACATAGAAAAAGCATTCGACAGTGTTTGGCACAAAGGTTTAATAGCAAAAATGTCTGATTTCCAGTTTCCTATTTATTTGATCAAAATGATTCAAAATTATTGAACTGATCGTACTCTTCAGGTTAGCTATCAGAATTGTAAATCTGAATTGCTACCCGTACGAGCCGGCGTTCCGCAGGGTTCGAGCGTAGCTCCAATCTTGTATAATATTTTCACTTCTGATCTTCCAAATCTACCCGTTGGTTGTCAGAAATCGCTATTCTGTGACGACACAAGTCTGTTAGCTACAGGTAGAAATATAAGAGTGATCTACAGTCGCCTACAAAGAAGTTTAAATATTTTCAGTGATTATCTGTCAAAATGGAAAATTAAACCAAATGCAGCAAAAACGTAATTAATTATATTTGCTCGTAAGACAAGAGCTTCTTTTCTTAAGCCAAACAATAATCACATTATCAAATTGAATGCCTAGGAATTGACATGGTCTGATCAAGCTAAATACTTAGGTTTAACGTATGTCAAAAAACTCACTTTCAAGGATCACATTGAAGGAATCCAGGCAAAGTGTAATAAATATATTAAATGTCTATATCCTCTTATAAACAGAAATTCTAAGGTCTGTCTAAAAAACAAATTTTATTTTGTCAATACTGTATATTGGTGTTCTACGATATTTCGATAGTAGGTGAGAGATGTGATGTGTGAATTACGTACGAGGATGAAAATAGATAAAAAGAGATAATGATTCGGTGGGGAGACGTACTATTGATTATCGATCGCAACTGATCTCTAATTAAGTTTTGTAGCATCCCTAAGAGAATCTGTAGGTTTTTTGTAATTGTATAACGTAATATAAAGTGTGAAAACTATTCCAAGTTACAACAATAATAATTTGGTACTATTGGCAAAAGGTGAACGAGTAATGTTAGAGACATAACTTAGAGACGAGAATTCGATTAAAACTGACACTTTTTCGTGTGTCTGACATGCAGGATAGTTTAATAGCCAAAACGATTTCTCCGGATAGGAGAAAGCAACGGGTTCGAGTTCCGTCTCTTCGATAACCTTTTCGTAGATTTCATTTTACAGCTCATTCGCCAGGTTTTTTCAATATTTTATTCTCGTTAGATACTGACCAAAAACCCTACAGCTGGCACGCTTCCTTCAATTGATTGAATGTGTGAAACGTGCATGCTATCATTCGGTATCAGAAATACAAATGGTGCGAATGGAGTTAATATTGATACTAGTAATTTAATAGAGGAAAAAATAAAATAGTTCATAAAGATATAAAATTTTGGTCCCTAAAAGAATAACATATTAAACAAGTTTTATTAGATTTTCTTCGAATGAAAAACTCCAACCGGCGAACGACCATAATCAGGTTAAGGCCGGGTCAAAATAAACGATATAATAATAATAAGTTCTCCAATAAGCCACAATCGTCATTGATTGGATTGAACGCGTTTTCATCTGATGAGAAGAACCAATTGAAAAATACTGGATATAAAGACTATCCCAGAAAGTATGGACGCAACCAAAAACCGCTGCCATTTCGCAATGGTTCAGAATCTGTCAATTTTTATAGCTGCGTCCTGTTGTCTACCCTCTTCTCTAACCACTTGTGCAGTTGTTTACTCGTGTTCATTAGTTTGTTTCGAAATGCGTGGACTTTCAGCAGAGCATCGTCGAAAAATTGTATACAAATGGTGCACAGAATGCGGACTGTCACTGAGAAAGATAGCAAAAATGGAAGAAGTAAGTCGTGAAGTGAAAAAGCCGTGCGAAATGCAATCAGGAAGTTCGATGAGGATAATACCTTTGAGGATAAACCGAAAACGGGTCGAAAAAAAGGTCCTGCTAACCCTCAGTTGGATAAACGTATACTGAAGGCGTTCGAGCAAAAGAAGGAGGTTTCAGTTCGGGATGTGGCCAACAAAGTGGGCACTTCGAAGTCAAATGTTCTTCGTACTAAAAACGTTTGAATCTTCGAACCTGTAAGAAGCAGAAACAACCAAAACGTTGTCCGAAACAAGAAGCATCGATCAGGCCGAGGGTTCGAAAACTGTACAATACGATTCTTGCTGGAAATTTGAACTGCATAATCATGGACGACGAAACCTACGTGAAACTAGATTACAAATCCTTGCCGGGACCACAATATTATACGGTGCGAGAAGGGCAAATGTTAAACCAGTCCGAGACATCGATTGAAGTCGAAAAAATTGGTAAGAAAGCTATGGTCTGGCAAGCAATTTGTAGCTGCGGTAAGATTTCGAAACCCTTCATCACCACTGCTTCAATGAACAGCGAAATATACATCAAGGAATGTTTACAAAAACGACTTCTACCCATGATTCGAAGCCACAAGGATTCTGTTGTCATCTGGCCAGATCTTGCTTCTTGCCACTACTCGAAATAAACGGTAGAATGTTATACTACCAAAAATGTCACTTTCGTCCCAAAAGACATGAATCCACCAAATTGCCCACAACTTCGACCAATTGAGGAATTTTGGGCATTAACGAAGGCACATCTTAGGAAACATGTCTTGGCAGCCGAAACCATTCAACAGTTCGAAACAGATTGGAAAAAAGTGTCAAAAATTGTCGCCAAGAAGTCTGTATGGAATTTAATGAGGAACGTTCGCAAGAAGGTGCGCCAGCTAGTCTACAATGGCTAAGTAGCAAATGTTGAGAACAATATTCTGTTATTGTAGTCAGTATATCGAATAAAATTTGAATATCTAACACTTGTGAATTATTTACAGCGAAATCAAAGTGCGTCCATACTTTCTGGGACAGTCTTTAATTTTCAGTCGCTTGAATTAACTGGCAGTTCTGAGTTGCACCATGACTACAGAGGCACCAAAATGTTGTCTTCAGTATGATTATCTCTGGTGGATAACAATGCTAGCGACTAATTCAGTAAAGCCGATGGTCCTTTTTCGTCTAACACACAAGAAGAAATGATCAAATGTTAAGTACGGTTTTTCATTTCTACTCGTTCAGTTGAACAGTGGAGACTGATATATATCTGACGACATCGAAGTCGTCGGCAGCAAGTGTCATGTATTCTCCTTCCTGATTTCAAAAAGTAACTTTTGACATTACGTTTCATCTTCAACTCAGCAATGCATTAGCATTTTATGTTGATCTTCCAAAGCCACCTCGTGGTTCAACTTAATCCGCTAGGCAAACGAAAGGTTAATGCAACTTGCAAGACACGTTTTGCTACGAAGTGGAACGTCTTTTATGAGGTATCTAATGACTTTTAGGCCGTCCACAAATAGTAGCTATTGAGGGTTTTGGTGCTATGTGTTTCAAAAAGTTTTTACCGTATATTATTAATTTTGAACCAATTCATATGTTTACCCATGGCTTATATTCAATTGAAATGCATATTTCCTTACGTAAAGTATTAACTGACAACTCTGTTCATTCAATGCGTTATCGAACGATAAATGTGTTGAATGGATAACATTTCACCGAAGATTGATCGATTATGTATATTCGATATCAATCTAATGAAATGGAATGAAATGAAATTTTACAGACCAGTTGCTTATAGAATTTAGCTAACAGTATTTTTGTTCTGCTCGGAACTAGTCAAGGCGGACCATCCGGAACGTGATGAAGTTCGAAATGTTGTGCCATGATCCGTAAATTTACTAATAATAAATCTGCCAGAACAGAGAAACGAGTTCCCTATCGAAAAAAATCATACAAATGGGTATAACAAAAGGGAACTGGGAATCAATAGCTTTTCTAACATAACATCGAGCATAACTGTTTGTGATTGCAGCATGTTTTTTTTTTCATGTCCTTTCATCCAACTTGTTCCGGCTGATTGAAATTCTTAAATTCGTTAGTTGGCTTCGTTTAGGTATCAGCAAACAGATTGTCGAGGAAGAATATCATGGTCATGGTTCCATTTATCTTCATAGTACTCATAGTCAGCGAAATTTTTCAATCATTGTGAACATGTAGAATTGCAAAAATCTTCAACGGTGATTAATTTATGTACCATGTAATTTTCCAATGTTCGCAGTAATGATACGAACAGGTTTTAGTAAAATTGTGTATCGAGTATTTACAAATTGATAAATTCTTATAAAACTATTTAACCCGCGTTCTTGTGGTTAGTGCTCTAAGTCTTTTATATTGATATGAATTGTTATGCGCTAACGAGATTGAGATGAAACGTAAAAATGGTAAAATTGTTATGTACCCTTTTTATTAGGCTAATCTCTATCACTATCAATGTCCGTCGGTAATGACATTACACTTTGGCACTGCATATAGAAGCCGCAACTCATGTAGGGTCTACTCGACGGATAATGTTGAACTACACGCTGAAAAATACAAATTTAAATGTGGTTTTGTTAAACTGAAGTATGTTAGTTTGCAACACATCCTAGTCGCTAAAAAAATCAATGGTTGAATCGAACCAGAAATCTCAATGTCGTAACATCGACAATCATATTCTAACAACGGAATCTAATATTTTTTTTTCGGTGTGTACTAAGAACCGTCAGCAGTCTTATATCGTTGCTCTAAGTGTTTTATTGCACGGACAAAGCAAAATAAAAAAATGGAAACACATCCAACATTAAGTTTATCCCGTCAATAGTTTACAAGTTTACAGTGATATTCAAGGGCAGAAAACATACAGCTGCACGCATTGTATGCCCATGACAACATACTTGCCCTTCGGGAGTTGAAAAATTACAAAATGCTGCTGGACAACCATAAAAGCATTTTTCCTATTTCGCAAAGTTCAAAGTTACGCACTGGTTGCGATGGGTGCCAAATCCCATTTATCGTCTTTCCAAGGTACTGCGCCCTTGAAAATGGTTCCAATTGCACGAGGACAATGGAAACAACAATGGAGCAACTCATTGCCCACATTCTGGTATCAGAACAGACACAAAGCACTTCAGATTCACGAAGGGATATTATTCGAGTTTTTTATCACTGCCTTGCGAAGAGTATCAAAATGTCGGGTACTATCATGTTAAGTACTTTATGTCTTGGCTATAAGGCGGAACAATGACTTTATAAGCCCTTCGATATCGATTCGGAATCACGAATGGATTTATTTTTCCTTAGAGTTCATAAGTTTGATTGAGTGATCAGAATTATACACTAAAATTATACGAAAATAAAAACATACTCTTGTGAAATTCCATATGAATAAAAAGGTCGTTTTTTTGTCAGTTGTCAATTTTGACTCTAGTTTAACGGTATGTTCTTGGAAATTTTCAAAAACACGTATCTCTAAACCGGTTGATGCTATTGGTTTGGAGTTTTCGGCAATGTTTTGGGGAATTATTGGGGCTATATAAAAACTGTATACACTGTATGAAACTTTGTTGCACTTTTGTTTTATTTATTAATAATATATTTTTATAGATAAAATTCTTATATTGTTGAGTTTTTTTGAAAATAATTTTCGACCCAATTTTAAGAAAATACGCAAAACATTAAATATTTTTAGGCTTAAGGGCTGAGGCCAGTAGGTCGCGTAAAACCACATGGCTCGCTGTGCGTATTACATTTCTCTCCATGCTCTCTCGCAAATGTGCAAAATGACTCTCGATGTGGCCGGGTTGCCAAGAAAGTTTTGATATTTTTGGTTACAAGTTTGACCACATCACATAAAATCCAAGAGAGCTACCGCTTGTTTGGCAGCCTTTTTAAACCGATTTTATTTCTCTCTCATGTTTCGTTACGTTACCAGGGAACTAAAATGGCGCCGCTATAGAAATCGACTCATCTTCACTAAAATAACTTTCACTTCATTTTTATCGCGACAACATATACGTTTTTATGCACTAATCGCATTTAAATTAAATTATCTAGACATTGTCAGGATACATTTTTAATCCACGCTTTTGAAGGCGAGATATTCAATGAACAAGTTGAAAGTGGCCGTTTTCGGCTATGCAATTCTTTCTTTAGAAAAAAGACTTTCATGACCGCTAAATTCAATGAATCATTCTGAATTTTTCACAGAGTTTGTCAATTGATTTTTTTGATATTCGTCAACATTTCTGAGAAAATCAGATTTGAAGCGTGAAAATAGCCCTCTAAAACGCCCTAAAACACACTGGCATCAGCTCTTAAAGGTTCCGGTCAACATTTTACTAAATGATACTGTTCACGAGATATAGCGGCTTTGAACTTGATTTTACTACTATTTTTGCTTGCTCATATAGAAAGGCTATGCAATCACTGTGAAAACCGAGTTTTAAACCGAGAGCCGAGTTTCATTTGACTCAGTTCGTCAAGTACGCAAAATGTTTGTGTATATGTAACATTTTTATGCACTAACTTTTCTCGAAGATGGCTGAACCGATTTTCTCAAAATAAGATCTAAATTAAAGGTCTAATGGTCTTTTAGAGAATTCCTGATACGACTTCCGGTTCCGGAATTACAGAGTGATTAGTGTAAAAATTTACAGCTATTTACCGATTTGAACAAACTTATGGTCTTAATTATGATCCCATACATAACTCCTGAGTTTCATCCGGATCTGACTTCCAGTTTCATAATTACAAGGTGATAAGTAACCGTCTTATAATGTGTACCGGTAGAAGAAAGAACAACACCGTCTCTAAGAACAAAGCACGTTGTGTGTAGTGTTAGATTTCATACACGCGGTAAAGAAAACGAAAACCAACACCGAAGTTCGATTTTGAAAACAGCACCGAGCACACATGAGCCCGAATTTTCAATCGTTTTTAAGAAAACAAAATCACAGCACAGACACGAATGTCTGTTACCGGTGTGTGTTTTTTTTTTATTCAAGTTCACTTGAAAAGATATTTGCAGCAGAACTGCATACAGTAGTGCAGTAATATCGTACCGAATGAATTACTGCACTACTGAATGTTTTGACACTCATCGCCCTATAACTTAAGAACCAGAAGTCGGACCTGGATGAAATTGCACAGCATATTTCAAGACAATGAGAGCTTTAATTTGAATCATGATTCGTGAAAATCGGCTCAACCGTTGCTGAGAAATCGAAGTGAGTTCCGTTTTTGGAGATTTTCTTCACTATTATCGGTGCTTTCGGAAGCGGAGACCGGGGACTAGTAGTCCCAAAATAGTTTTATATATTCACTAACTAATAAGATCTGCCAAGTAGATGAATTTAGCAATAAATTTTATAAAAATGTGCATCTCGTTTCGCCATCGCTTGTGAAAAAATACTCATGAAATTGTAAACTTTCACTAATCGCACTGTAATACCGGAACCGGAAGTTGGATCTGGATTATCTTCTCGGAGACTTTTCAAAGAATTTTAAAACCTTTTATTTGCTTCTTAGTTTGTGTAATTCCGGAACCGGAAATTCGAGAAAATTGTATGAGACCATAAGACCTTTCATTTGAATCTAAGTTTGTGAAAATCGGTTCAGCCATCTCTGAGAAAATTGAGTGACATTATTTGTCACATACACGCATACATACATACACACACAGACATTTTTCGATCTCGACGAACTGAGTCGAGTGGTACATGACACTCAGGCCTCCGGGCCTCGGTTCTAAAGTCGGTTAGCACAGTCTTTCTATATGAGAAAGGCCTAAAAGGTGCGTAGAATTTCAACCGTATGAATTGAACGAATCATCGCACATAGCGTATCATTCAAAACCGACACATGGAAATACGAAACATTTTCAGCGGTTGAACGCTTACAACTTACAACATGTTGTGTTTTTTACTAGTAAAAACTATGTATGCTTATAAACAGTATGTGTGCTTATAAACCATGAGTAATTTAAATTGACTAATATGAGAGAGACTCATTTGTGCATGTTGTTCAAGACGGTCAATTTAGTCATTCAATTTGTAACCCAAAAGCTCTTATAATTGATTTCCTCGCCTATTGCGAAATTGTTCATTCTTTGTTACAGATCAAAATTTTTGGCATGATGACAATACTCCACCTAGTTGATTCCAATTATGTATCATTTTATAAAAGAACTGAATAATATTCAAACGAAATCTTTTTTTATGCGGACTTATAGGCTTATGACTTGTAGGCTGCTCATTAAATATATCTAGTTTGTGAAGTGCGTTTCATATCAGTAAATAAGTGAATAATATTTTACCATTTTTCATGAATTTTTTAAAGAATTATAGATACTTTTTGTCCACGATTGGCAAGTGATCAATAATTTATATTTTAGAATACTTAAATTCGATTTGTGATTATTCATTAAAATCGCTATCCAGATTGTATTTTTGAGGCGGGTTTGACAAGTAAGTTATTGAAGTTTATGTAATATTAATTTCCAACTTAAATTTAGAAATTCTAGATGACTACAACCGATTTGTTAAGAATTTTTCAACGTATGAATGAATTTGAGCATTGCATTTTTGATTAATTCATTCTTGTCCCCTACACAACCATACCCCTTTTTTTGCTCCTGTATATTCCGCCTTATAATTGTACCGTTACAATTATGCAAGCATTGAAAGTTCACAAAATTCACACAATCAATCAACTAGTACGTGCTATTTTCGGTATTCGTATATGTGGAAAAACTATATCAAACTTATTCGTATATACGTACTCTAGTAATGTCTCTGACATTACCCTCCCGCCTTTTTATAACGAAATACGGATCATTAAACCATCAGATAATATGAACTACAAAGTAAAACAGTTCTGTACCTTCGATTTAAATGGTGGTTTTAAATAAATGATGGGCCCAGTATAACCAAAAACAGTTTGGAACAGTTTCGAGTACAGCTTAGAAGATATTTTACGATTTTATATGACCGTTTCAAATTTTGGAAAATTATCACCTTGTAATATTAGAACCTGGAGTCGGACTTGGGCACTTTTATAGGATTGTCGGACCTGTTAATTTTAGATTTTATGAGTCTTACTTTACTGTCTTAATCTGCAAACTTATTATTAGTCAATTTAAAGAATTCGCTCCTCCTCACATCGTTACTTATGAAAAACCCCAACAACATTTTTATTTTTGTTATTATTATCAATATAATCATTTGTAATCACAGCCGATGAATTTAGTTGTGTTTTGAAAACGTTGTAAGTTTTCGTTCTCTTTTCGTTCTCTCGTACACGATATAAGAAATTGAACAAAGCACAGAGTGTTTGTGTTTGCCGAGGCGGTGATGTTTCCTTCTTCCGTAAAGGCACGTACCGTTGCGTACCGGTTTTGCAACGTCATTTTGTATGACGGTTTCAAAGCTTCTGACAATCGCTATAATTTCGGCAGCGGAAGTCGGATTTGGATAGAATTGTACAGTATCTGTTAGGACAGTGAGAGATTTAACTTGAATCAAGATTTGTGAAAATTGGTTTAACCGTATAATCGAAACAGTGGACTAGTAGTCACAAAGTAGATTTTTATATTCACCAACCAACAAGATCTGTCAACTAGATGAATTTACCAGTAACTTTTTTCGAAAATTTGCACATCGTTTCGCCGTCACTTGTGAAAAAATACTCTTGAAATTGAAAATTTTCCACTTACTACTCTGCAAAATCGGAACCGGAAGTCGAATCCGGTTTTACTTTTCGGGGACTTTAGAAAGAATTTCAAGACCATTTATTAGCATCTTAGCTTGTGAATATCGGTCTGTAAATTTCCGAGAATTTCCGGAACCGAATTCAATAGCAGCCTATGGGATCGTAAGACCTTTCGTTTGAATTTAAGTTTGTGAAAATCGGTTCTGCCATCTTTGAGAAAATCGCGTTACAATGTTTGTCACACACAGACATTTGCTCAGCTCGTCTAACTGAATTGAATGGTATATGACATTCGGTCCTCCGGGCCTTGGTTGAAAAGTCAGTTTCTCCGTGATTGCATAGCTTTGCTATATGTGAAAGGCAAAAATACATGTCTTTTTCATCGGCCATACACATCAAAAAAATTAGAATTTTACAAGTGACTTAATCCCTCGTACGATGTCATGAAGACCTAATTTGTCAATTGATGGGAAATTTCATTTGTAATGACTTAATGTTAGATTAGCATGAATTTTACTGGTTTCGACTGTAACCTGCATTCTGCTAGCAGGTGCGACTGCACCTTTTGCCGGTCAAGCAGATGTGTGCTTCTGTGGTTCAGTCGATTAACAGACGTGATTTGTGATCCAACTATTCTCGGTTCAAATCGCGGTGGACGTTATCTGGATTCATTTTTAATGTGGAACACATTTTTGTTTTTTATACAGGGTCCGGCACTCGAAGTGTAACCAACTTCAGACCTTCGAGCCTGGCGTCAAGGTAAATGCGACATATTATCGGGAAAGTATTCTGGAGGTTGCTTTGAAGCCGTGGGCAGACAAAAATTTCGGTGGCAAACCATGGACGTTTCAGCAGGACTCGGCACCATCTCACAAAGCTCGAGTGAACCAAGAATGGCTGAAAAACAACGTTCCAAACTTCATCACGTCCACACAATGGCTCTCGAATTCACCAGATGCGAATCCAATGAATTATTCTCTTTGGGCCATTTTGGAGAGCAAAGTCCAAACTAAAAGATACACCAGTCTCGAGGCGCTGAAAAAAGTTATTGTCCGCGAGTGAGCCAAAATACTCCTGCAAGTCACATTCGGGCAGCTTGCGATTCGTTTTTTGACCGTCTCAAGGCCATAGTCAAGGCAAAAGGTGGTCATATCGAGCAAAAGTGAATTGATTCTGAATTTTGTATTATTTTTACACATTTTGTACTTTGAATTAAGTAAAAGTAATTTTCCAAACTGAATTTATGGCCTTTTTAATTAGTTACACTTCGAGTGCCGGACCCTGTATATAGGGGTGCAAATTAAAAACTCAAGAAAAATATACGTAGAAATGTGGTCAGGTTTTAAACACTTACAGCTCAGTCAATTTTGTATCAATTATTAATATTATGTCACCATTTGATTGGAAATATTTCTACGTATTGATTTGATTATTCATAGCCATGTATTTTTAATTATATATCATTTAAATGTTGATTAATAGTAAGCAGTGTCTTATTTTGTCTGCTAAAAATCTCCGGCATACCGGATTTCCCTGCCATAGACGACGGTTTTGAAGGAATAAGCGATATATCAAAGGGAGAACATCGCTCTGATTGGTCAATCGATACAAAAGCGAAGCTGTTGGAAGCACGCGAAGTTATAAATATAAGCAAAATTATAGCTAAAGTTTCAGTCCTACGTGTAGCATGCCAGTGGTAGGTTGTTGCTAGACAACAAGACAAAAAAGGGCCATAAAACAATTTGAAGCTTTAATTTCCATGTTCTGATCTTTTGTCATGAAAGATTCGATGAAATCCCATGTTATGTCGTTTCGCCTGAGGAATTAACAACTACCTCAGGGTAAATTTTGAGTGCATAAGATTTATTTCTAATTTATATACGATGAACACGATTGATAATGAGAAATAGTTTATCGCTTCAACCGAAATCGCAGAATGGTAGTAATGGTAGAGAAACGCTATAAAAAAACTGCTTTCATACAAAACTTGAACACAAGCTTGGTGAAGAGAAGCTTAAATATCGATCTCCGTATCGCAAGCATGTACAAACAAATAATTACATACATTTGGGCTATTGATATAATTTCGTGGGGTACAAAACAAACACAAATCACGACAGATAGAGTCTATATTATGGGTTCGCGTGTTCGGTGTTGGTTCCTAATAAAGATCAATCTAAGCAGACTCTCGTGCATTTGCGGATTCAAAAGTGTGACGACTAATTGAAAATGTCGATCATTAGAAATTTTGGTTGCATTGTTCCACATCAATTACTCGAACAACCCCATGAGACTGATTCTTGTAGTTTTTTTATTGCAATGAATTTCATGACATGGAATTTAAGACACGATATTGAATGTTTTTGCATGTAAATTTTCATGAACTGCGACGCACCATTTATGTGCATCTAATAAGATGTAAAATCATAGGGGTTTTTCGAAGTGTGTATCTTTTTGGTTTTTTCGAATTATGCAAGTAACTTGAAATCAGGTATTGAATGCTGTTTTTGAAACATTAGTAGCAATTTGGCTTGTACATTATTTTAAATTCAGTGCTTGTCATTTGTTTATCAAAAGTATTACTAATCTCTGCAGAATAGTTTTTTTCCTATATTTGTGATTAAAATTATAGTTTACACAAATTTTAAAATTCAAGTCCAAAAGAAGAATCAAAAAATATTTGAAGCGAGAATGAAAATTCTATTCCGCCCTAATGCAAATGCTGCTGAACTGAAGCCTCTTATGTATTGTTCACCCCACACACGTACGAGTGTTCAGTGAGAGCGACAAAAAAGTAAGCAAACTACCAGCAGAAAAAAACCCATTCGGAGCGGTGTGATGTAAAAAATAATAATCAACTTGGCGCCTCCATATCTGGTGCGCCTCTGGCGAGAATGCGTGTGAACTGCGCTAACGGAATGACCTAACGTGAGCAGGCGAAGGAAAAAAAATAAATGGAAAACTGAAATTGATATTCGACCGTGCTTTCGAACAGTTTTGTTATGGAATCGGTCGCAATCGATGCATGATTCGCTTATTATAGGGCACAACCGAGGTGAACAAACAACTCGAACGTTGAGTCGGTATGACCTTGGCCAGAGATCGACAGCGAACATTGCTGCTCCTCAGAGCATCGGTTCACAAATGTTCATTGCTTGATGGTAATAAATCAGCCGTGGCAGTTTGTGAAAATTGAGAGATTGGTAGAACCCCCCCATTAGTTCCATTTCAGATATTTCGTGACCAAAAGAGTTATTTTCATTCAGGCGAGAGTTTGTCTAAAATTAATCTTCCTTTGATGATAACCTACTTTTGCGGTTGTCACTTCGCTCAAAATACATATCTTTGATTGAAAGCCATTTCGGAAGAGTCGCCCAAGAGGGCAGAAAAAGTATGAAGGTAATTAATTGATACCGGAACCGTTCCATAGGAGGCATGAAATTCCTGAACTTTTGTCGTTGGGAAATAAAATTTAAATTTCGGAGAGTATTCGATTCAGTGGCGTACCGAGAAAATTTGGGGCCCGGGGCAAAATAAGATTTACCGTTGATTTAGTGAGAAAAAATTCCAAGGATTGGTTTGCCACCCCCTAAAACCGTTGCGCCCGGGGCAAATGTCCCCTTCGCACAGCCTAAGCGTCTCCTTCATATCTGATTTAGCAGGATGCACATTGTACTGCGGTAAAAACAAATTGATATTTACTGAAAACCATTTTCCAGAAACTGGAACTGAACACCGAGACGAAAAATTTGTCGTTGCATTTTCAGTGCTGAAAGTTTACCTCTTTGTATTTGAAACATTTGTCATCGGGTAACTCACACAATTCGACAGCTTTAATCGGTTTAGCAGATCATGAAGCATTAAATTAGATTTCTGAATACTATTTATCAGTCATTCAATATTTATGGAATTATGCCCCTTTCAAGTGCGAAAGGAACCCTTCCAAATGGTAATATTTTACCATAACGACATTCATTTAGCGTTTCTAATTTTTTTTCTACCCGTAAAAATTTGAACTGCATCAGAGCGAGTAGCATTTTTTCAAAAGCCGCTATCATGAATGTAATAAAAATATGAGACATGCTTTTTCAAATATTCGGCTAATTTGATCCAACCTAACTCCAACGCGAAGCTGTCATTTTTCGGCTCGTGCATGAAAATGAACGGATTTCAATTAGAATCCTTTTCGGCAGCTGATTTTTTTTTCTTTCGCAGCACTGTTCATGACAATCAATTCATCGCGTTCCATTTTGTTCTGTACATACAATCCTGTCGTCGAATCGAACACATTTCTATACCATATCGATTTGTATATTTTTTATCGGAAAATAATGATTAGGAAACGCAAAAAAGATTACGTTTTAACAGGTATTTCTCGATTGAATCAGTTATAAAGACTAATAAAAAAATAGGTAAAATTAGATTAGAGTGAAATGCTTACTTGTGTAAAATTTCGCTACAATCTGTTAAATGACTTTCAAGCAAGAAGGGCTTCGACAAAAATTATGCGCGAGGTCGTGGAAAATCCAAACCAATTCCACAGGTGGATCGCGAAGCAGTTGTAAATCGAACATTCGAACCTGTCGCGATATCGTTCAAGGAAACCCAGCTGCGTACTTGAAGCGGAAGAAAAACGAAGAAATACAACCACGTGAACGCAAGAAGGACGAGGGATTACTTTAGGCGCAATTCGAACTTTTCGATTCGAGCCGTAGCCAAGAAAATCTATTTTTCCGTCTGATTCGTGTAACAGATCCTGAATTCATGTCTCAAAGGTAAGGGAGATTTATCGTGAGATGCAACCGCAATGTTGATTCACTGCAAAATTCTATTCGATTATGAAAGACTACCTCCGGAAAACAAGTAAGGTCTTCAAAACCCACGAGGGTTTGAAGGCAATATGTAAGAAAGAAGATTGTGCGAGTGCTTGATTTGATGAATAGAGCTAAGTCCAAGGTGCAGTAATTTAGCCTTGGAAAGAAGATAGCTTATATGTGTTTATTCTTTGAGTGTTTCAATTTTTGTGAATTTTCGGTAATTATGTTTGTCTGTGACATTTTTTTGGAGTATAGTCTTGAATTTTTCCTGTTTAAACTAAACTGAGCTAATTTTCTTTGATAACAGTGTCTCGAATATCAACAAAAGCCTATAAGAAAAAAGGCGGGTGGGTAATGTCAGAGACATAACAGGATGTCGTGAATACGAAAACAACTGACATGTTCCTTAACACTTCCGAATATCAATTAGTTGATCAATTGTATGAACTATGCAAGCATTCCCCTTTTTCACTACTAGAATTTGAAACGATGCACCTAAACTAAAGTACAGATTAGTTACATTAAACCTTCTGAAACACAAATATTATGAAATAACCAGTATAGTTCTCTATATAATGGTGGCTCTGAAAAGAACCTTCTATGAAAGCGTTTGTGATGGAGAGTGTTGAGTTGAATTCGAATTCCGATGGATGCCGCTGACTTCCGTCATCTAATTCCAGGTTGAACTGTTGTCCGTGGGTGCGATACTGATAAGGTTGGTGTAGGTGTAGCATTTTCAACCGATTATAATCTTCCAAAGAAGAAAACATTAATTCGCTAGGTTGATCAATGATACAATAGGCCTGTGATATGAAAAGTATGATATATATCTACGGCTTTCTACATTGATGTTCTTAGCAAATACGAGATCCAAGGGTAGTAGCTTGTGAAGGAGCAGATTTCATATCCAACTTCATATAGTTGCTCATGAAATCAATGAATTTAATATTTTCTTGTTTTGAAGCATCTATATTGAAATCCCCCACAACTATCATCGGCGTTACACGGACGGATCGCGAATTGAAGAAGCGACAGGGTTTGGTATGTTCAACAATAATGTTTCGGCCTCATTTAGGCTTCAAGAACCTGCATCTGTTTATACAGCAGAGCTAGCAGCAGTTCATTATAGTTTGAGTGTAATCGTCACATTATCTCCAAACCATTATTTCCTCTTCACAGATAGTCTGAGTGCAATTGAAGCCATTCGCTCAAACATGACTGGCAAGACTGAACCGTTTTCCTGGGCAAAATAAAACAGTGCCTGAACGACATATTGAACAATAATTATCTGATCACTATAGTCTGGGTCCCGGCTCATTGCTCCATTCCTGGCAATGAAAGAGCCAATATTTCCGCCAAACGTGGTGCTATTGAGGGTGAAATTTATGAGAGACCGATTGCTTTCAACGAATTCTATAGCTCGTCTCGCCAAAGAACACTTGCCAGCTGGCAAGCTTCTTGGGATAAAGATGATCTGGGTCGGTGGATGCACTCAATTATTCCGAAAATATCGACAAAGGCATGGTTCAGGGGACTGGATGTGAGTAGGGATTTCATTCGTGTGATGTCCAGACTCATATCCAATCACTACACGTTAGATGCACATCTCCTTCGAATTGGGCTCTCCGAGACTAATCATTGTGCTTGCGGAGAAGGTTATGGGGATATTGATCATGTCGTTTGGACATGCGTGGAGTATCGTGATGTCAGATCTCAACTAATAAATTCTTTACGTACCCAAGGTAGACTATCCAATGTCCCAGTTCGAGACATTCTTGCTTGTCGTGACCATGAAACTTATTTATCATTTCATAAAGAAAATTGGAGTTTCTATTTAATAAAGGCCCCTTTTAAGACTTAGTTCTGATTCCAGCTGCGTCCATGAGTTCAACCAATAGCTAAATTAGAATAAAAATTATGTAATGATACAAACAAACTCGAAACAGTTTATGAAATTATCAACAAAATGTCCGAAAATAACAGCTTATTTTATAATTTATAGAAGTTAATCGTTTGGTTCAAATAATATTTCCGAGTAGATTTCATAATTAATGACGAGTTACCTAAGATGATATTTAAGTATTAAGAGGAATATGTTTTAATAAATTCAAATCGTTGTGACTATGTTAGAATTAAATTAGGATAAGAATTTTATGTAAAAGTGATGCTACGGCGAAGAAAATCTTATGTAAACTGCCTTAAGAAATAAAAGTATTGGGGGAAAAAAAATCATCCGCGTAATTTTATGTAAATATAAAAATAAATTACGCGAGATGGAAAATTGCTTCTCTTTGTAAGTTGTATCTGGCGAAATATATAGAACAACCAACAGTACTTTTATACCATTTAGCGTAATATCAATTGCACATATGTCACCGAAGTTGTCCCCCAACAACAAATTTTCGTTTATAGACCCATTGCGATGTTGTCCTGCATCAGAAAATTGTTCGAAAAAATTATTCTACGACGTCTCGACACTTGGGCCGAGACGAACGGTTTGTTGTCAGATACTCAGTTTGGCTTCCGTAGAAATAAAGGGACGAATGATTGCCTTGCATTACTTTCGTCTGACATCCAAATTGCCTTCGCTCAAAAGCAACAAATGGCATCTGTATTTTTAGACATTAAAGGAGCATTTGATTCAGTTTCCATTGATGTTCTTTCAGACAAGCTTCACCAAAATGGACTCCCAGCGGTTATAAATAATTATTTGCACAACCTTTTGTCAGAGAAACACATGCATTTTTCACATGGCGATTTGGCAACACTCAGAAATAGTTACATGGGTCTCCCGCAAGGCTCATGCCTCAGTCCGCTCCTCTATAATTTTTACGTAAATGACATTGACAGCTGTCTAGTAACCCCATGTACACTAAGACAATTGGCAGACGATGGCGTGGTTTCAGTTACTGGACCCAAAGCTATTGATCTGCATAAACCATTGCAAGATACCTTAGATAACTTGTCCGATTGGGCTGTTCATCTTGGTATCGAATTCTCTGCGGAGAAAACAGAGTTAGTCGTCTTTTCAAGAAAGCATGATCCCGCGCAGCTTCAGCTCCATATGATGGGAAGAATGATCCAACAGGTTTTAACTTTTAAATACCTCGGGGTGTGGTTCGATTCCAAATGCACGTGGGGAGGACACATTAGGTTTCTGATAACAAAATGCCAACAAAGAGTAAATTTTCTTCGAACAATAACAGGATCTTGGTGGGGTGCTCATCCAGAAGATCTAATAAAATTGTATCAGACAACGATACTTTCAGTGATGGAATATGGATGCGTTTGCTTTCGTTCCGCTGCAAACTCTCATATTATCAAACTGGAGCGAATTCAGTATCGTTGTTTGCGAATTGCTTTAGGGTGCATGCATTCGACACATACAATGGGTCTTGAAGTTCTGGCGGGAGTTCTTCCATTAAAAGATCGATTTTGGGAGCTTTCATCACGCCTGCTAATAAGATGTGAGGTGCTGAATCCCATGGTAATTAATAATTTCGAACGACTAGTCGAGCTTCGATCTCAAACAAAATTCATGACAGTATATTTTAACCATATGTCACAGGAAATCAACCCTTCAAGATATATTCCTATCCGTGTCAGCCTCCTAAATGTCCCTGACTCAACTTTATTTTTCGATACATCCATGCAGCGCGAAGTGCGTGGAATCCCGGATCATCTACGTTCGACGGAAATCCCAAAAATATTTTCAAGTAAGTTCAGGCATATTGACTCTGAGAAAATGTTTTACACGGACGGATCGCGAATTGAAGAAGCGACAGGGTTTGGTATGTTCAACAATAATGTTTCGGCCTCATTTAGGCTTCAAGAACCTGCATCTGTTTATATAGCAGAGTTAGCCGCAGTTCATTATAGTTTGAGTGTAATCGTCACATTATCTCCAAACCATTATTTCCTCTTCACAGATAGTCTGAGTGCAATTGAAGCCATTCGCTCAAACATGACTGGCAAGACTGAACCGTTTTTCCTGGGCAAAATAAGACAGTGCCTGAACGACATATTGAACAATAATTATCTAATCACTATAGTCTGGGTCCCGGCTCATTGCTCCATTCCTGGCAATGAAAGAGCCGATATTTTAGCCAAACGTGGTGCTATTGAGGGTGAAATTTATGAGAGACCAATTGCTTTCAACGAATTCTATAGCTCGTCTCGCCAAAGAACACTTGCCAGCTGGCAAGCTGCTTGGGATAAAGATGATCTGGGTCGGTGGATGCACTCAATTATTCCGAAAATATCGACAAAGGCATGGTTCAGGGGACTGGATGTGAGTAGGGATTTCATTCGTGTGATGTCCAGACTCATGTCCAATCACTACACGTTAGATGCACATCTCCTTCGAATTGGGCTCTCCGAGACTAATCATTGTGCTTGTGGCGAAGGTTATCGAGATATTGATCATGTCGTTTGGACATGCGTGGAGTATCGTGATGTCAGATCTCAACTAATAAATTCTTTGCGTACCCAAGGTAGACTATCCAATATCCCAGTTCGAGACATTCTTGCTTGTCGTGACCTTTCATACATGAAACTTATTTATCATTTCATAAAGAAAACTGGAGTTTCAATTTAATAAAGGCCCCTTTCAAGACTTAGTTCTGATCCCAGCTGCGTCCATGAGTTCAACCAATAGCTAAATTAGAATAAAAATAATGTAATGATACAAACAAACTCGAAACAGTTTATGAAATTATTAACAAAATGTCTGAAAATAACAGCTTATTTTATAATTTATAGAAGTTAATCGTTTGGTTCAAATAATATTTCCGAGTAGATTTCATAATTAATGACGAGTTACCTAAGATGATATTTAAGTAATAAGAGAATATGTTTTAATAAATGCAAAACGTTGTGACTATGTTAGAATTAAATTAGGATAAGAATATTATGTAAAAGTGATGCTACGGCGAAGAAAAACTTATGTAAACTGCCTTAAGAAATAAACGTATTTATGAAAAAAAAAAAACAAATTTTCGTCATATTGCTCACTAAGCTGTTCGAGTTTATGAACAGTAGCAATCTAAGACGCAGTGTCCTTTAGGTAAAACGCAACACAACCAGCTCTACAATTAGAACGTTTATCCTTGGCGATGCAATTGTAACCTGTTATATTCACTACAGAACAATTGTCTAACCAAGTTTCGCTAAATGCTAAAATATTAGCTTTGGTTAGTATATTGTCAGTTGAAATATCTGAAGCATGAGCATTTAAGCTTTGAACATTGAACATTGTTCTAGATTTGCACTAAACTGAGGATATTTACCTTCGATTTGCGAACCACAAATTCTAATAGTTCTTTAGAAAACTTTTAGAGCCATTAGAGCGGCTGATTTTTTGTAATGCTCTCCACCGTTGCTTTTTTATCCATGGAAATGACTGGCAGCTGTGACGTAATCGCTCTTGTCGGAAGCGAAACTAGCTTTGCAAACGACACAAAATACATCTGCTCGCAGTGGCGATCGAATTCAAACTGATCCGATTTTTGATAAGATGTTTCTTTTTACGTGATTTAGTTTATAGCTTTTTCACTAATGAGCGGTCCTAACGGCTATAAAAAATAGCCGCATACAGAATTTTAATGTCGATTATTTCATTTCGGATTTGCATAATTTATTGAAAGAAACTATCAATATGCTGTAGGGATTCGTTTCTAGCATTCACAAGGACCAAATTGAGGAACTCACTGTGATATTCATAACTTTTCGGAACATTTTTCCCGGACGATTTGTTGTACAGCAGCAGATATTTTGTTCTCTTCCTTAGAACGCGTTCTGATTGGCTGGTGTTGACATGGAGCAAATGAGACAGGTTTTTCAATAGTGTACTATTGAAATACTTCAATGCTTTTGCTATACACGTTTAAATTGAAAAATTTCGATTCTATTGATAGTAAGATTATATAAATCCTTTCACAGATCACTGAGCTATGAGCTTTAAAAATACGAGAAAGGCAAACGCGCCTTATGAATTATCCTCTTTTATATTCATTTATTTATGATTTTTTTTTATTTAAAAGATATTTTATTCAGGCCTATTTGCGTACAAGCTTTACGTGGCCGATTTAGCTGAGTTTTTAAATAAAAGATTTTTTTTGTATTGGATCTCGTTGTCACCCTTTTTCTAGGGGGAGAGGAGCTTCCATTTTCCTCCTGCGAGGATTGAGGGGCACTTCGTTAGTGGTTCGTCTCGTCATCCATTGCCGCATCGATGGTATTGTTGTCGATTTCGTTGCTAGTTGCTGTAGATGCGCTTTGTTGTACATTGTTTGCAGTTGCTGGTTGGTTGGATGGTAAGCTGTTAACTGCAGCTGGTGTACTTTGTTCAATAGGGGCTACGTTGGGTGGTTTCGTTGAAGAGGATGTTTCACTGTTGTTGGTGACTGTCACAGGTGTACTGGGGTTGCTTGGGGTTGATGTGAAGGAAGCACCGTTGTCCTTTGGTATAGTTGTCTCCTTGTCCGGTTTATCACATGGCTTACCGTAGTGAACAGCTTTTTGGCAATATTGACATGTGGCCATCTGATTGTCATAGGTAACAAGTGATTTGCACGGTATTCTTGTATTCTAACCGAATGCCACATAAGAAGGTAAAGGCCTCCTCAAGCGCATGCGTAACAAACGTACGCCATTTAGAATACCGGGGAAAAAATTCTTCCACTTTTCTTTTTCGATAGAGAGAATCTCTCCGTATTGGGACATGGTTTTGCGAATATAAGGATCGATGACGTTTGAGAGAAGATCATGCACACGCACTGCTTTAGCACTATCTTCCATATATACTGGAATGTTGTACTTGATGTTTTAATACTCCACATAGTGCACATTATTATTGTCTTTAGCGAATTGAACATTATTGGTCTTATTGAACATTATTGGTCTTATTGCATTGAAGTAAATGCACACCTTTAATGTCAAGATGCATTTGCTCCTTGAGCAAACCATCAAGTTCTCGTATTGAAGGTCGAATTTTTCACTGCCTGAAGTCAACAACAATTGTATTCTTCCGTACCGACGGTAGCTTTTGTTCGTTTGGTTCACTCTTTTTCGAGGTCTATTGTTCACTACACAATACTGTACTTGGTTTCTTCTGTCCCCAACGTAAGCGGTTTTGTTTGTCGACTGACTTGGATGAGATGTAAACCCGAACTGATTTTTTTATGATTTGTTAGATACAACAAGAGATATTCACGATCAAAAACTTACCACTCTCTCAGAGGGTAAATTTTGAAAAGGCACCCCGTAGTAAAGTAATTTGTATTCACGACAAAAAAACACGTAAACTTTTAGAATATTGCTGTAGAAATTTGAGGTTATATTGCAAGTAAATGGTTACACATTCTCTATTTAAATCATTGTTAATTGCCAACTACAAAAATTTCCCAACTTTTGATACTGAGAACCGCGTAGTGTTTTTTAATTTCTCGTAAAAACACTTTTCCGTTATTTAGTTTACTTGACTGAAATGAATCAAAGTGCGAAAACAGTGTTCTTCATATATTGAAAAATATAATATTCGTACGGCGTTTTTCATCAGGTATTTCAAGAATATTTTGTCAAGTTTTGAAGTCAATTGAAGTAGAAATCTTAGGCCTGTGTACCGCGCTCTTGCTTCTTCGCAGAATGAGATAGCCATAGATAAAGGTCCATAACTTCCAGAGTTTCGTTTGAATAGACTTGAAAATTTCACAGAATATTCTTGAAATATTTTACTATACGAAAATGCAAAGAAAATAATAAATGATTTTTCAAAAGTATTCGACCCTACCCGTCCCTTAAGGTTTGAAAATTTTCGATCTTAAAAAATCACCATAGGGGGGAGTACATGAGATTTCCGAAATCGAAAATTTTTTGTCGTGGATTTATAAAATCTAACTACCAATAGAATAAAAAAATTTCAACTTAAACGTGTAAAAAAAATTTTTTTGATGTCAAACGTCTTAGAGTTGCATAAAACGTCGAGATTTAGTGTCATCTCAAAAGAATTTTTTTTTAAATAGTCGAATTCTGGGACTCGCAGAAAGTCAATTTAAAAAAATAATTTAAATAATACAGCACGGTGTACCAGACCAAGATTCTGTGCGGTTTTAAATACTTTCAATAAGAAACGCTTATACCGATCTTCTATCAAGATCACTGGTGAGAGACCTAAATACAACACAAACTGTACGTATGCATTTCAGTAAACTATAATTGCATTTGTTTTGAAATTAATGAGGAAAGTTACCCAAACCGTCTTGAAATGAATTGCTACGGTTCCAGACTGCTGCCAGATGCCCAAGCGTTTCGGCAATGAAATCAATCGTCAAGTTCAAGCTCATTCGGAAAATACTACAGCAGCCGGAAAACTGAGGTGGATGAAAACCTTTGATCGGCTGCTCGTCGCCCGACCTGTTTACAAAATGGGTGCTATTCGGTTCGGCACCGTCCGTACATCGATAGGCCCCCGTATTATTGTGATCATTCGTAGTTAGCGGTTCGGTGTTTTGATCATAAAAACTTAGCCCGAGTTAAACTAATGGGAATCTCGGGGAATTGATATTCGACGTTTGGAATCGAAATTAGTCAGGAGCGGCTGCCAATAAACTAAATATCCCGACATAAGGATAAGATAAACAATTTTACTTCCTGATCTAATTTATAACCAATCGATCGTATTGGTGAATGTACCAGGTGCACAAGTTTAAAATCTCGTTTTTAATCAAAAATTATCAAGTATTCAAGAACGGAGACAAAATATGCTCATTTTCAACAAATTTTGTCCATTTCTTAGGAAATTGAAAGAGGAAAATTTTCACCTGTCATTGACATCTTTTCTTCGAATCATTCTCGTACGACCTCGAAAGTTTGAAAATGTGACGGAACCAGTGTTTGGCCCATCGATGGAAAGAGGTGATAATCAGAAGGCTTCAGGTCTGGTAAATATGGTGGGCATGCTAGAAGTTCCGGAACAAGCGTAGAAATTGTTTCTTGACAATATTTTAAAACGTAGAAACCAACGTTCATAAGTTTTGATACTTGGATAACAATATAACAATAAGTCTTAACCAAAATTCGATGTCTTTCCGATGCCTTCCTCTTTTTATTGAACAAGAAAATCAATGCAGATGCTCTTCATTTAACTCAAAACTTGACACATTCAACAGGAAATAATAGTATGCTTCTAGCTAAACACTAAGTAAAAAAATATGGCGCTCAGAAAAGGGAGGTCCAACCAACAAAATAGCGTTGTAGGTTCAATCATCTAGATTTCATATCCATCTGTCCACCATCTTCATCGGAACTAACAAAATCTTTTTGCTGTCAATAAATTTTTCGCTCCCACTTCCCCGTCTCTTCACCATCTTAATATCACCTAATTATGTCTTTATCGTTCTTAGTTATTTCATTCCCAAACCCCTTTTTTTACTTTTTCTTCCGTAACATCACCATCATCGCCCATGGAAGTCGATGACCACCATGCGGGCCACTCGCCGGGTTTTCGTAGTCTGGAGGTATTTCCCGCGGACCCACAGGAACAGGAACAGTTTACGGTCACCATCGAAGTACCCACTCTATCTGGACAATCCCCACCAGCCACCGCGGACCACCAACTGGAGTCCCAGATTTGCGGTGATCAACATAAGACAATGTGAACCTAATTCGTTATAAATCATAAAGTTATCCTAGTCTTAAGTACTTTTAAGAAATGCTCTCGGTAGCTTAGTGCCTTATGCCTTACTAAATTTATTATTAAATAAAAAAAACTAGATACATCATGCGTTAACAGCAAAACGACAATTTAAATTTTTACGTCTGATATATCAATTCTTTTGTCAAAATCAATTGTTTTAATGGATTTTAGATTGATTTCAAGATAAACTGCGGAGAATCATTTTGTATGAATGTTTTCACATAAACTAGAAACAATATCAAAATTATTTCGAATCAGCCAACCCGTCAGCAATGGATCAGCAGTAATTCTAAGAAATATACTTTATATTGTGAGGGTGAGCAAACACACACTATTCAAACGTCGAAATCACCGCAAGCCCCCACCGAAGATTAAGTCAAGAAAATTTCCAACTGAAGCACTCGATATCGGAATCTACACGCACAAAAATTTCATAACACTTGGCGGGTTTGAATCCAAAACTGAGACATTTGTTTACAATATAATTCAAATTATTGTGCATAGCCAATCCGTGATTCATTCATGCGTATCATGTTACCGAGCCAAGCACAAGATCTTCGACATTATTTGGCACTGGAAATCACTTTCACAATTACCAGCATGTTGTCGTTACACTCACTAAATATCAGTAATCACCGAACTGGAATGTGGATCAACGGCGTAAAAACAGCACAGAACTGAGTAATTAATGGGACTTTTTCCTGGTACTCCACAAGCATTCGAAACAGCTGACCGAAAACTGGTTCGTTTGATGATTTCCTATATTACAGTAGGAACCACGCGATTTGCTGTCGTTGCCACTGCTGTGAGTATTTATTTTATTTTATTTACTATTCAATGTTCTGACACAGCACAGAAGCCCACTTGCACTCGCGCGCGCTTTCCCGGCTCGGAGCAACCCGATTTCCGACTAAGCATTTCCCACTGTCACCGTCGTACTGACAGACTCGAGCGATGCGGCCTGATCGGTTGCCCCCAGT
This sequence comes from Malaya genurostris, assembly GCF_030247185.1. Lineage (NCBI taxonomy): Eukaryota > Metazoa > Arthropoda > Insecta > Diptera > Culicidae > Malaya > Malaya genurostris. Next base: position 176,970,178 of record NC_080572.1, read on the forward strand.
TCGTTGAGTTTTTTCCTGTGTTTTCCGATTCCATTTGTTTACGTTCCAAGCGATAAACGATGGGAAGTGCTGCCACGTTTGGTGAGTCAGTGCTGGTTGCCTGGTTGCATATGGATGTTGTTATTTTGCACGGAACTGAGTAAATTTACATGTTTCTTCATTGCAATAGCATGAGTTTTGGGCTGATATGGAAAGAAAATGTGTGCTGCATGCAACGAACTTAAAGGTTCCTATATTCTATAAGCTAACAACCAAATCCCGATTGGGCATGTTTTAAAGAACTAAATAGTTTTTTGTTGAGTACATTTAATATTCATAGCAGTAACAAATTGTTTTCAAGAACATACTGTTCTTTATTTCATTCTTTTATTTCTTCACGTTAATGTTCAGTGATTATTCATTGGTTTTGGAAAGTAATTTTAGAAAACCAACGTCAAAAGGAAGGCCTTTATTGCACTAATTATTTCAAATTCTGACACTACAGGGGCTATATACAATGATGGGGCTTTACGGCTGAAGTCCATTAGAAAATTGCTGTCATTCTTCTTTTTCTACGGACAGAGCTAGCCTAGAGGCCGTTTTGTATCCGTCAGCTAAAACATTTCCGCCAAAAATCGATACTCTGGGTTTTTGTTTCCACGTCGTAAAAGGTGACAAAAACCAGCTGCTTATCTTCTTCTTCTTCTTATTCATTCTCCATTGGAATTGAGTGGGGTTGCTATATTATTTAGCCGATTACTAGACTTTGAATCAGCGAATACAATACCTTTGCTTCGGCTTTAAGAAAAATTGCCGCAGAAAAAATAGTTCGCAACTTGTTCAATACTGCTTTTATAGCGACGCGAAAGTTCGAAGAGAATGCAACTATTTTCATCTTACCGTGAACGATAACATATCGAACAGAGACAGCAGATCTCACTCTAACTAATGGTTTACTATATTCGGCTTTGGGAGGGACCATGAGAGTACCTGATTGAAACGATATATGGGGAGGATAGAATCGAAAACTTACTGTTGCTAAAATTTCGGGAATATTGGCTCTTCTTCTTATGGCGTTTTCGTTTTTAATTTGCACTACACCGGTGCAGTGCTACACTGAAGCATGAATAAACGAACAAAAATGACGAAAACATAAACAGTAACCATTGACTACAATTAACGATTCCATTGCACAGAGCTACACCAAACTTTTGATGAGTGCTACACCAGTGGTATCGGTGCAGAAAAAGTGTAGCACTGGTGTAGTGCAATTGGTAAAAACGAACGGTTTAGGTGCAGCTTTCGCTACACCGGTGTAGTGCAATTTAAAAACGAAAACGACATTAGTTTCTGTCTTATGCCGATTTTCATTTAAAAACACTGGTGGCGTGGATTGCTCTGGTTTTGCACTTTCGAACAGAAGTGCAATTTTTCGAAGGTGTTTTATTGTCATTTCTGTTCGAACGTGCAAAACCAAAGTAATCCACGCCACCAGTGTTTTTCAATGAGAAACGCCACTACAATTAGGGTCCGACAGTGTTGGTGATTGCCGAAAATTTGACAGAAGCTGCTATAGTGCTATCTATATTGTATACAACATTTTCAATCCGGTAGAAGATGCTACAGGAACTCGAGTCTCTCAATGCATGAACCGTGAGAGGATTTTGCTACATTTCTTCGCTTCACTTCATACTCTGAGTATTTCACGCAATTAAAAAATGTACAGTCTGATAATGATTGTTGCTGTGTGGAATTTCCCAAGAGAGAATGGCAAGTTGACAATTATCGCAGAAAATCGTATCGATGATTCAACTTGATGGTTCTCATACTAGGTTGCAAAAACCCTTGTGTGGAGCATTCACAGACACTTTCAGAGACACAACTTATACAAAGGTTATATGCACATAGCTAAAATAAGCGGCAATAGTAAAATGATTTTATCGCAATTATCAACTAAGCGACCGTTTGTTGCTTCAGAGAGGGTCCCCACAGTAGCGGGCTAACCTTTGATTCTCAGAAATGTCATCGAGAGAAATTCGCTCTCGCACTGGTGTCGATTCTATGTTAAATGAGCCATACCGGGTTTTTGTTGTTGCGATGATATCCGTCTCTCTTTGATGGCACTGATTCAATCGTGTGAAGAGTTGCTGGTGAGCGTTCTTTGATACGATAAAATGACGTTCGTATAATTTGGCAATTTTGACAAACGAAGTTTCTAACGCGTGGAAGGTAGACGTTGAGGATTCAAACCATAAAGTGTCATTTTTATGATTCATGACCCTTTACATCAATTATGTATACACAGAAGAAAAAAATGAAATTTACACGATATGTAAATCAATAGTAACACGGAATAGACATGAGTTGAATCAAAAGTTTGATTGAAAACCATCATCGATACAAAACTAAATTGTATTGCAATGAAATTTTAAAGAATATCTATCAATATATACCAATTAACGCTTAGTTTTGCGATTAAATTTTATTGAAATGTACAGCATTGTAAAGTAACTTTATGTTTAATTGCCTGTTACAAATATGTGCAAGAAAATAGATGTAAATTAACAAAATATTTTTATCTGTGAACCTTAAAAATCTGCTCTGCTTACAATTGTTCGAAAAGAGGTCACATTTTTCTTCAACATTAGTGCAAGTTTAGAAGTGTTCTTGTTTTAGATGTATAATTTGTGTCAATTTTAGAATTTGAATCTGGAAATTGTAACAACACGAAACAGGCAGGCTCAACAGCGTTTTATTTATTATTTACAGAAAAAATAGATCGGCAGCGTATACTATTTTTAAATTTGACCGTAGAACTGTTCGAATAAATAAAAGTAAAACGGTTTGCTATGAATATAGTTATTTCAGTTTCAGTTCTATTATATATTTTTCATATAAAATTTTTAGCTGCTGAATTTGCTGCCTTTGACTTATACACTGCTAAAAATCGATAACTTTTTTAAATGTGTTTCTCTAAATACATTTCAAGTTCTAGGCTCACTAACATATCAAGTACGCTTAACTTGTGCTTCAAAATTCTAACGCATAAAAGTAAAGTATTGAGATTGATTGGATCAATTAATCTATTACAAATTCAAGAAATATTACACAGTAGTTATATCCATTACATTGTCGCAGTGTTGCTAATAGAGCGAGAACCCAGTGCACGCAGCAGATTTTCGAGCGAGTGCGAGGCGTATTCTATCTTACTCGCACACCTCCGTGCACGCTTATGAGTCACTCACAAAAAGGTACATTTTAAACACGAGTGATGTTTTGTATGGGTACGATGAGTGAGAGGCAGCAGGAGTAAACACTTACTGCTAGTTTGCTCGCACTATTTCAGATTATGTCCGTACTCCAAGAACGAGTGACAATCAATACGCACGTACGTATGGCGCACAGGTTGATTTTAATTTTAGTAAATCGAAATGTTTGTGAGCATCATGATAGCCGCACGAGTATGCTACAACTTGACCTCAGCTTATTCTATTAGTATGTAGTCTGTACAGTATTAATTAATTAAATTTGATTTGTAGAAGTAACAGGAGTGAAGGGTTTTGTGCAGCGTTTGATCCAGCTCTCTGCTGAACGGCCGAGATGTTGGCTACAATAGCATTTGGTAGAACGTTCTTCTTGCCACCGGGTTGGTTTGAACGCTTGTTTGTATTCGCTCTAGCCAAGTGCTGTGATCCTGTTACTTACTGTGTATGAAATTCATGTTAATAGTGTTAATATTTTTAAGAATGTTAGACAAATCGTGCTTTGAAATTGATTTTTATTATTGTAATTACTGCTTTTAATCACAGCATGAACGAGCTTGATCAGATTGCATAACATATTAGCTCCCCGCGCATCGGACCAAATCCAAATACTCTATAAGAGTACAAGTGGGCGCCAAGTTGTGAGTAAAAGCAAGAGCACGAGTGGGAGCGAGTGCGAATATCTATGAGAAACAGCTTCATTAAGAGTGTGCACACCGACTAGTAGAACAACGAAAGAGTGAGTGGTGAAATATGCACGATAGTAGTGCTCGGTGTTTCATCGCCACTCACAGATGAGCACTGCGATAGCAAAACAAAGGACGGAAATAACCAAGGAGAGCAAACTCACACGGGAGTTTCAGATGTACTGATGGCACATGAGTGAGAATTATCTGCACAATATAAGCGAGATTAGCAACACTTTGTCGGTAACTTTTCAAATATCGTATCAGCAAGAGACAGTTTCTCTTTTTTTATTTTTACTTTCATTTGCGGCGAAATTAAATATAAAACACATCAGTCCAATGTGTTGATTTTTATCAGTGTAGGTGATTCAATATTCTTTACTCGAGCTATTCACTTTGAAGAATGGTCACCGTTAGCCTCGTCCTAATACACCTAGTGGTGTAATAAAGCCATTCTCTTGTCATTCAGTCTCATTAAAACCCATATTTTCCATTTGAAAATTACATCCATTTAATCATTGAACCTGCTTCAAATGAACCTACGCTTGTTGAAATCGGCTCAGTCATCTCCAATAAAATTGAGCGGAGCGAAAAGTCGTGAAATTTTGCACACAGGAATTGCACAGAAATCATTCAAAGGGGGATTCAAGGGAGGGTTCAAGGGAGGGCTCAATAGAGGGTTCAAGGGTGGATTCATAAAGGGGGGGGGGGGTTCAAGGGGAGTGGGGATTCAAGGGAGGGAGGGGGTTTCAGAAGGTGGGGAAGTTGTAAAAAATTGAAATAAAAGTCAAGTTATTTTGATACTTTTTCTGGATTCTTGGTACTGGATATTCTATTTCAACAGACTTAGCGCGCAGGACAATTGCATGATTGATATTCTGATACTATCCCCACTAAAAATTGTGACAGGTCGTTACAGTGTCTGTTTTGACCCTGCTAAGTACAAATGAAATCCGAAAAATCAATCAGAGCTAGGAGTTTTTGCACACATTTTTCGTCAAAAACTCGTCTCACCCCGCAAAATACGAATTAATTCTGGATTGTTTTGTCGTTTGCCTTCACAAAGGAGACAATACGGTTCGATTAACAGTTCGGCTGAAAAGTTCGTATCGTTTAATAGAAACACACATTTTTTTGCCAAAATTCGTTTTTATTATTCAACATAATTGCCATCAGAGGCGATACTGCGATTATAGCGATCTTCCAACTTTTCGATACCATTTCTGTAGTACGATATGTCCTTTGCCTCAAAATAGGCCTCAGTTTCAGCGATTACCTCTTCATTGCTTCTAAATTTTTTACCAGCGAGCATTCGCTTGAGGTCTGAGAACAGGAAAAAACCACTGGGGGCCAAATCTGGAGAATACGGTGGATGAGGGAGTAATTCGAAGCCCAATTCGTTCAATTTCAGCATGGTTTTCATCGACTTGTGACACGGTGCATTGTCTTGATGAAACAAAACTTTTTTCTTCTTCAAATGAGGCCGTTTTTTGAAATTTCGTCCTTCAAACGCTATATAATAGTCACTGTTGATGGTTTTTTCCTTTTCAAGGTAGTCGATGAAAATTATACCATGCGAATCCCAAAATACAGACGCCATAACCTTACCGACCGATTGTTGAGTCTTTCCACGCTTTGGGTTCGGTTCATCGCGTGCAGTCCACTCAGCTGACTTTCGATTGGACTACGGAGTGAAGTGATGGAGCCATGTTTCGTCCATTGTTATGTATCGACGAAAAAAATCAGTTTTATTTCGATATAACAACTCCAAACACTGCTCAGAATCATCAATTCGTTGTTGTTTTTGATCGATTATGAGCTCACGCGGCACCCATTTTGCACGAAGCTTTCTCATATCCAAATATTCGTGAATAATATGTCCAACACGTTCTTTTGATATCTTTAGGGTGTCAGCTATCTCGATCGACTTCACTTTACGGTCATTGAAAATCATTTTGTGGATTTTTTTCACGTTTTCATCGGTAACATCGTCTTCGGTGCTCATATGACCAGTACGAAATTTTGCAAACCACTTACGAATTGTTGCTTCGCCCGGTGCAGAGTCTGGATAACACTCATCAAGCCATTTTTTGGTATCGGCGGCACTTTTTTTCATCAAAAAGTAGTGTTTCATCAACACACGAAATTCCTTTTTTTCCATTTTTTTCACAATAACAAAAGTAGCTTTACTCAAAATGCAATATCTCACAAACTAATAATCAGACAGCTGTCAAATTTATACACGTCTCTTTTGAAGGTTGGTACTAACTGAAAATGGTATGGATTTAATTATAGTGGCACTCTCTCATAGAAACGATACGAACTTTTCAGTCGATCTGTTATGTTCTATCAAGTAATATATCCGACATTATTGAATAAAGAAGCAACAAGTCGTTTTAACCAATTTAACTTGACTGAAAGAATATCTTAACATTCATGAACATACGTTTGAAACCATAACAGCTATTGGGAGTGAATGTCATACAATACGGAGGCGGCATAGTAAAATCTTTTAGGTTATTGAAGAGTACTTGTTTATAGCATTTTCTAACGAGGATTAAAAACAGGCTCCATTGAAAGAAATCATACTCTAACAACACTGTGTAGTGTTTGCTATTGATTGTTTTACCTTTCTCAAAATAGTCGACGAAGATTGTACCGACGACACGACCAGGCACTCCGAAGAAAAATCGAAATAAAAAGTGTCTGTGAGTGATTTTCCGTCAGTTACCACAAATATAGCGGCCCTTTGATAATGATAAAATTATTCTTTTCAGGCAACACTGTTCTGGTTGCTATGCGTTATTTGTCAAGGAACCGCAATTATAGAAATAAACAAACAAACTGGAAAACTATCCCGTTCCATTGTCAGTAGCCACGAAAATGCAAGAACAAATTGATTAATTTCGGAATAAAGCGATCTATTCTCTTGTGTGCAGCCATATATTACCAAATCTGTTGCAATAAAATGGACACAAGACGAAACTGAATTTATTATGATGTGTATTTGCTAATAATCAAGTAAAATTACTGTTTCTAAAACTGAAAAAAAACGTGGAGCAGGATGTTTATTTCGTTTATTATGCATTCAATTGAGACCAAAAACATTATTTCGTAACACTAGAAGAACCCTTACAGAAGTTTAAATCAATGGGAAAAGAACGATAATGAAATTGGTGCGTTCTGTGATGTCGATTTGAAACACCAGTATTTAATTTAAGCTATTTTCAAAGATCCTTTGTACATTGAGTCAGTAACAATAGAATGCATTTATTTATGTTATTTCTCTGCTAAATCATGCTAGAAAGCTTGATTGTTTTCCATGGAGATCTTTATTGGAGATGCGTTTTAAGTCTTCTCAAGGGAATTTTCCAAGAATTATCCAAATGTCATACTAAAACTATTCTAGGGTTAGCAAAAATCATAAAACAAAAGTTTGTCTCAATGGCGCGAAAAAATAGTAATGCTGATGATACGATCTTAGAAGAAATTCTTAGTCGCATAATTTGAAGATTTTATGAAAACTATGCAATAGTTTCAATTCATTATTGAATTTTTCTAATGGTGTGAGATGCTGATGTAGTTGATTGGTAACTGCTTTGGTATCAAATTTTCGGTGCATACAATTACTGGTGGTGCACATAATATAATATAACATATCCGTATCGCAAAAACATAGCGCTTCACTTAACTTTTAAGGGCCGATTCTTGTTTTTAGGCACAGTAGTAAAATGCGCGACTTTTATATATCGATTCGGAGTTAGTTTTGTTTATCGTGTTTTCGAATATCAGTATCCAAGGTATCTGTTATTCGAAATCAACAATTTAACAAATCGAGCTGCCAGTTTTAACAAATTTGAGGGGTAGTCAGAAAAAAAAAAAGTTAGTACTTCATAAGCGTCATTTGGATATGAAAATGATAGCGCTATCTGTGTGTCACTCACACGATTTTTTGAATGATGTGATTCTTATGAGTGTGTAAACGATGCAAGGAATCTTGGTGACGTTTGCTTGACACTAATAGGCAAATGTTGCCTTCGTCAACCGCGCTGTAATACATTGATTTATAAGCTACAAATCAAACATAAAAGTAGATATGAATTGCAAATTGTTATCGCGAAATGGTGTACGTCTGAATTAGCACAGTTGTGTGCAAGTTCAAACACAAGTATCCACTCGAGTTTGTAGGAATAACGTTTTGTAGGTAAATCACTAGTTGATGGTGACTTTTCGAGTGGACACTAAAAAAATTTATATACATCAAAAATGATCAATTACATCACACTGAAGGGCGAACACGAAATTATTGCAACATAGTGTACTTACTATAAATATATCATGTATTTATCCAATAACAGTCAAATTTACATGGAAGTTTTGAACATGTCTTAGGTTGAAGGTTGATTGATAAAAATCTAAACTCATTCACTTCACGTCATTAATAAGAGTTTGGACAGTCGTATCTGTTACCTTCCTCTCAATTTCTTCCACTTGTCAAGCATTTCATTCGTATCCTCTAATATCTCCTTGATATTTCTTAGTTTCCGCTTTATCATATCGCAATAGGCTTCGATTGAACGTAGTTCGAGGCATCTCGATTCGGTATCCCGAACTAGAATCATAGCAGTTCAGCACGTTACTATTTAATAATAGTGGTATGAAACTAAATCCTCCCAAAATAGCGGCTTTAATTTAACTACGTCAAAATCGGTAAAAAACGTTTCTGAAAGTATTGTAAATTTCACCATTGATGGCTCCTATTGTGGGAAGAAGAGATAAAATTTGTTTCTATTCGAAACGATCATCCGCATTAATTTGTCTTTCCAGTATGAAACATATGACCTGGCATTCGTGAGAAGTCAGCTTCAATGTATGTTTCGTTATCCATCACACAGCAACCGTATATGATCAATATCTCCATGCATGTTAGAACTACCTTAGCTCCTTGATCTTCTGGGCGTAACTATGCGAAACGTCAAACATTTTGGTAGTATCACGCTTCTTCCGTTTCTCCATATGCTATATGTTCCATTCGACTTCCACCTCACTCTTCGCTTGTGATCCAATTCCAATCCGTTTTAGAACCTCCAGAGTACTCTTGAGACGATTCAGTTACAAGTTTGAACCTCTTTTCTTAACTACGATGGGCTATTTACGGTCATACAAAATGTTTACACTTGTCTCCATTTTGCGCAACGAAACTAGATAAATACGCAACAGTATGTGAATAATGAATTTTCAAGAGGAACCGTGCAAGCTTTTTATTCATTTCAGTTCAATATTTACAGTCAGTTGTAGGTGTAACAATCTTTTGGTTTTCTCCTATTAGTTCTTGGACTATTTTCATCGACGTAATGTTCGAAAAGAAATTGACGCACTTGCCAACAGTAGTCAATCTAAGCTATGAACGCCTCATATAACCACAGAGAACAGACATCCATGCAGAGATATCAACACCACGGTTGCGAACGGTACTGGAGAATGACACGAAACAGCAGACAGTCAAACCGCGCAAATGACAGCAGTCGCCGATCGTACTTCGCCACGATTGTAGCAGATGACATGAGACCTATCATGACATTTTCTCTCGTGAATGTCGCCGTTTGCTCTCATCGATAGCTGTTCTCAAGGGTGCGAAAATTTGACATTTTTTTATACTGCTGCCAAGCATAAGACAGTCACTGCCAACGATACGTTCAGCAGTAGCTAACACGCAATGACACGAGAGCTTGGTGCAATCATACTGGATAAGTAGCTGACTTGTTCATTATCGGTCACGGGTTTCGAGAATGTCGCGAGCTCAAAATGTCATGACATTTTCATAACGGGACTGTCATATCCGCTGTGACCGATCTGTGGCGATAAATTGAATGCGAACGACCGTGTTTTTATTTCCGGTTTAATTTCAGTTTTTGAAAAATTCAATAACAAAGCTTGTTCATGCAGATGTTTCAAAAAAATTACAACTATTTACTTAAATTTCATACACGAAGTATCAGGAGCGCAGCTTTTGCCTTTATAGTATGACGCAAAGGCAAGAAATCTTACAGCAGAGACAATGAGTTTTGCGCTCCTATTACTTCTACAATTCTGGTTCATGCTAAACGGCTTTAATTGTTTGATCGAAAAAGTGCATCCAAATTCTGGATGTCAAAGCATTTACTTTGCCTTTCTCACTGAACTGCTTCCTTCCAACGGGAGTGCAGAGAAACAAAACACCTAAGGAAGGATGGCTTTTATCGTATCAAAGAACGTTCACTGGCAACTCTTCAACGATTGAATCAGTGCCATCAAAGAGAAACGGAAATCATCGCAACAACAAAAACCTGCCATGGCTCATTTAACATAGAATCGACACCAGCGCTAGAGCGAATTTCTCTCGATGACATTTCTGAGAATCAAAGGTTAGCACGCTGCTGTGGGGATCCTCTCTGAAGCAACAAACGGTCACTTATTCTCGTTTCGCGATCCGATTCTATACAGGCAGTTGAAAATTGCGATAGAATCATTTAAATACTGCCGCTTATTCTAACTATGTGCATATAACCTTTGTATAAGTTGTGTCTATGAAAATGTCTGTGAATGCTCCACACAAGGATTTTGAAATATTGCAACCTAGTATGAGAATCGTCATGTTGAATCATCGATTCGATTTTCTGCGATAATTGTCAACTTGCGATTCTCTCTTGGGAAATTGCACACAGCAACGATCATTATCAGACTGTAATTTTTTTTCAAGAGGGTGAAATACTCAGAGTATGAAGTGGAGCGAAAAAATGTAGCAAAATTCTCTCACGGTTCATGCATTGAGAGACTCGAGTTCTTGTAGCATCTTCTACCGGATTGAAAATGTTGTATACAATATAGATAGCAATATAGCAGCTTCTGTCAAATTTTCGGCAATCACCAACACTGCACCTAAGGATACATCAAAAAACCGTCTGTATTGGGAAGCAAGACTTCCTTGTGCATGGCCCCCTTATATCTCATGAGAATCGACATAAAACGAATTTCAAAGTTGAGCCTTGTTGACGGATGTCTCTCGAAAGTTTTTGAGTTTGGAAGGAGCTACTGTTTATTGTGGCTAGCCATTCTAAGATTGAAAAGAGTAGAACAGTTCAACACTCTGAGCAGCCCAGCAATGGGCTCTTGCGTTCGAGCTTGCATACATTGGTAATACATGCTTGCAAAATCGCACGCAAAGGTTATTTTTAACAAATTTTCACTTGCATGCTTGCACAGGTTTTTCAAAAAAGTTTGTATGAGCTTGGATGTCTGTTCTCTGTGATATAATGAAATAAGATACGTAGTTGTAAACTCATTTATAATATCCAGTAGCACGTATTCTAGAACGAATGAAAGAAAGCCTGAAAAAAACTAAACGAATTATACACTTTCTAAAGTTTTCGCATTATTTGTGACGATCATGAAATAAATCTACTCCACTCTATCACTGGATAGAATTCAAAAGAACTCAGTATTTTTTCTAACGCAATGCTTGTAAAGGGGAAAGTAAGGGATAATTTGAATCAAAAAATGTATATTAATATTGAAAAATAAGGCGGTAACAGAGCATCCCCCAAAACCTCTTTTGAGAATTACGTTGCCCGGTGAACACGATAACTCGGCGTAGAATTATCTGAAATCAAAAATGTTCTTAAATTTACTTACAATACGAGTTATTTCTCCCCCCTCCGTCGTTCTCAAGTTATAATTTTGATTTTTTAACAGTTCGTGGCATATTTAAGCAAAAACGCGATCTTACGCTAAATCTTCCGCCAATTTGAGGTGAAAAACTACTATAATATGAAAATGGAAAAATTTTAAAAATTCAAATTGATTTTCGCGTTCAATTTTTTTTTCTCTATAAGTGAGCAGTGAGGTTTGTTCCGATTGATTTGAAATTTTGACACAATATTTTTGAAGTGGTAAACTACAAGAAAATGTTAAAAAAAATTTTTCCGAAACTCTGTATCCCTTACCCTTCCTCCCCCTTAATGTTAGAAACATGTTACACGGATAAAAATCTATTCCCGGAACCATGATTAAAAATCATGAAATCATGAATCATGTCTATCATGAATAATAAGTCATGATTTCATGATCAAAACGATTGATATCATGAACAATAACGCATTTTTCATGAAAATTTTCATGATATCATTTTGCTCATGAAATTTCATAAGATTCATGATTTTATTATTAAAAAATCATGGTACCAGAAATAGATTTTTCACCTGTGTAGTTCTCAGTTATCAAAGAAAGAAAAGCTACGCAAACACTGTGGAACTTGACTATTGAACCGGAACTCGGGCGGTCGAGACTCATATACCATGTAGCATGATGTTGAATTTCAACCGGAAACTATAGTTCTAGAGTAACGGGGATAAACGGGCAAAGAAAAGTGAGAGACTTCTCAGAGACTGTTCGACCAAATTATACAAGCTTACACTCCAAAAAAATTTGAATTTTGCAGGTGACTTATTCCATCATACGATTTAATTCATTAAAACCTAATTTGTCAAATGACGGAAAATTTTATTTGTAATGACTTAATGTTAGATGAGCTTGAATTTTATTGGTTTCGACTGTAATTTACGTTCTGCTAACAGAAGCGACTGTATGACTTAAATTCACCTTTTACCAGCCAAGCAGATGCATGCTTCTGTGGCTCAGTCGATTAACAGACGTACTTGGGATCCAATATTTCTCGGTTCAAGTCGCGGCGGTTGCTATCAGTATTCTTTTTTTTCTATTATTTCGATGAATTTCATATCATGGAGTCTTAGACACAATATTAAATGTTCGTCGACGTAAATTTGCGTGAACTGCGACGCTCCATTTATGTGCATCTAATAAGATGTAAAATCACAGGGTTTTTTTTAAGGTAAGGTAGGTAGGTTTATGTCAAATGCCTTATAATCCCATAGAAACCTATCGAATTTTATCCGGATACGAATTCCGGTTCCAGAATTACAGGCTGACAAATATAAGAATGTCTATTTCAAAAGCAAGGTTCATGACACACTGACACAGAAAAATTGCGTGAAATATTTTCAACTAGCCGTATAATTCATAATGCTTCAGCTGAGTATGTCTGGTTAGTTGATAATCAAATACATTGATTTCGGGTATACCGGATCTCATTTCCCGGATCCGAATGTACCGGAAAGCACTCCAATTTATCAGAAATAACTGGACGATTTTCAAAAACTTATTACGTTTTCTTTTAAGAAAACTGAAACTGACTCAGGGTAGTTTCATCAAACAAACACTTTTCATGAAACTGTGTTGAGTTCACACTTAGCAACAGGAGTGTGAGTAAACCCGATATAGGTATCAGGTTCGATACTGACAGAATTTTCAACTCAATGACGTTGAGGTTGAGGTTCGAAACTGGCTTCAAACAAACGGTTTGACAGCAGTTAGGATGCGAACTAGGTTAGATTTGACATCAAGCGAAAACGACATTAGATTCAAATGAAAGGTCTCTAGGTTGCTATTGAATTTCATTCGGATCCCACTTCCGGTTCCAGAAGCACAAGGTGAAGCGTGTAGAAATCTGAAACACGAAATATTTTTGAAGACTCAAAAGTGGTTACAAATTGAAAAGGTTGTTTTAGTTTATAGCCAAATAAACTTTCTTGTTCTTAATGAAAATTATAAAGGAAGTTTTTTTAAGGTTCCGATATTCATGAAAATGTGAAACATCATTACTCCACTAGGTGGATAAAAACAAGTTTTTAAAATTAACAAGTAACGTTTCTATAAAATACGCTACATTGTTGTTTTGAATAGCCAAAGTGTTTGCATAGTTTTTCTGTTAAAACAGCAAAAACTAACTGCTATTTTTTTTTCATTTTGCAACTATAGTCTAAACTGCGAACCGTTTGTAACGATACAGGAATGTAAACTGAGCATTTTACTTTTTCTTGAAGTATAGAAAATTTATAAATGAAAACTGGAACATCCGAACAAGTATCTTAATAAGTCAACCAGTAAAAACTTTCAATTCGAATGAACTTCCTCTACATGAACGATTACTTGCACCTTGTGAAAGTTTAAAGCTTGTCCAAGCAAAATAACGATTGAGAAATCATCTGGCAACAACAAACGAACAACAGTACTGCTTGCAAACTGAACGAAACCATTCTGCGCAAAATCCGGTTCGTCAATTAATTCCGTTGCCAAACCGAAAATCTTCGTGGAAACTCAATCATATGGCTTGTAGGACAGGTCTTGAATGGATAGCCGTTTATGTGTGTAGGTTTTATCAATCGTTTCGATAATGAAAGAATGAAAACCTTTTTCCCGACACGCAAACAAGCGCAATGTTTGGGTCCACTCACGTTTTCCTTCAATGATTTTCTCACTCGCTCTCGTCACTGTGAGAAAAATAACTCATCGCTCACTATGGTTACCGTGAGGGAGTTGCCGATGGTATTGAGTTTCCGATGATATTGAGTGTCGAAACATGTGAGTATTTCTCACTCCCCCTCCTATCGCGCAATCAGTGGAGAAGGCAAGAGACGAAACATTCCAAGAGTATTTTCTCTCAAACAGCGGCAATTTGTTGATTAGCTACTGTTTCTCACTCACGGAAGGAAGTGCGAGTGGGTGTCCCAACAGATGATAATAATGATGATCATCATCATGACTAAACAGATGATAAAGAAAACAGTAGCATCATTATCATTTCCTTTTGATGGCAAAAGGGAAGTATGCAAACGATACTGGCTAGCTCCCCTTTAAGAGCGAAGAGAACGTTTCACATCATATGATACTGAAACAAACTTCGACGGAATATAGACATTTAGCTGATGTTTCATTTTTTGTTTCGTTCTTTTTAAATGGGAACAGAACGGCCCCCATCCAAACTTCGGTTGCTGCCCCATGCATGTATTTCAAAACTTGAACGGTAAGGCGTTTTTAGGCGATTGAAAATTTAAGGTAAAAAATAGGGTATCGAGGAATTGCTTTTGATTGCTATATGGAGACATGAATGTTTTTCAAAGTGAATCGAACCCATGTTTTGACGAATGGAAGGGCTGATTGAGTACAAAGATAGGAAGTGCCTCAACAGGAAAAAGTGTCTCATCTGTGTGAGGAATGAACAATAAACGGAAGAGTCAGTTAGATTTATTAGATATACGTTTCGTGTGGCCGAATAAATTTAAGCGGTTGATAAAAAATTACAAGAAATTTCCAAATTTTATGATCAAGGTGTGTTATTGGTTTTTCGGGTAAAATAAGTCTAACAGATCTTTCGAAATAGTTCGAAATATTCTTCGAAATTCAATAATAAAAATTAACTCTCATGGGTTTGTTTTATGTTCGAAACAGATGGAAATGAGAAACAAATAGCATAACTCGTGAATCATATTGTTAAAATGAAATTCGTATTCAACCAAATATACGTTGGAATATCGGGTTGGAATTCGACTTTTAGTTTTCCGCAAAACAATGTACTGAAAAACAGAAAGTTATTCACATGGATTTTCATCTATTGCTGAGAGAATTTACTTTGTTTTAGCCAATTGAGGCAGGCAACTAAATACTCTAATTCATAGAATTTCAGGTGCACTGCATTTTTCAATTTAGTAGTTTCGAGTTTACTCAGTCATTTGTAATTTATCAGTACTTGGCGGTAAAAGGCACTGATTGTAAAATGTTCAAGTTTCAACCTGGAAAAATAGTCAGTGATCAAGGGATCGTCGAAAAATCGGCGACGAGGTTTGTTGAAATAGAAAATCACGTTCCGCATCGGAATAAAGTACCCTGATTTTGTTTATAATCTAACAAAAGTCTATTATTTTTATTTACTATTACTTGATTACGATGATCATAATTATTCTAGTCTTTGCTATCATATTTTAGATAATTTCATGACGTCTCACAAAAATTACTCTAAAAAGTTCAACTATTACGGATTTTGTTTTTTTTTTGTAAAACAGTCCTTATATTTCCGTTGGGTTTCAAATAATAATTCGCGACGCGATTTAACTCGAGTATCTTCAATTCAGTTTTCATCAGTTCTAAATATGGGAAGCGTCTTTAATACTTCTGTAAGTACGTGGAATTAGTTTTACAATGAATTCATATGTTTCAGAAATTCAGAATGAACAGTCCTATTGCCAATAATTCCAGAACAAAAGAGTGATCTCGCGGTTAATCTATATTAGGTTCTCCGAACATGTTTTGCCTTTCTTATACAGAAATCAATTCGTAGAAAATACATAATGTCTAATGTGTATAATGTCAAGCGTATATATGTAACACTTTTGACTTTTCTCGTAACGGATTTTCATGAACTTAGATTCAAATGGAATGTTTTGTGATTCCTCATAAAATTCCTCAATTGAATTCGTATATGACTTCCGTTTCCGGAATTGCGTGATGCGGGATGCGAAAATAATTGAAAATATTTGCACCAATTTTTCTCTGAGATGGCTGAGCTGATTTTCACAAATATAGATTCAAATGGACGGTCTCAAGATGCATCACAAAATGATTGATTTTCATTAGGAATCGTCTACCTGAATTTTATTATGATTAGAGTAAAAATTTATACTTCACTAATGACCGTGTAAAAAGCAGTAATTTTCATAAAAAATTGTTTATACATTTGTCTAGTTTGAAGACCTTGTGATTGATCTCTATTAGGAACCAACACCGAACCAGCGAACCCAGAATATAGACTCTATTTGTCGTGATTTGTATTTGTTTTGTAGCCGACGAAATTACATCAATAGCCCAAATGTATGCAATTATATGTTTGTACATGCTTGCGATACGGATAGGGATATTTAAGCTTCTCTTCGCCGAGCTTGTGTTCAAGATTTGTATGCAAGCAGCTATTTTTATTGCGTTCCTCTACCATTCTGCGATTTCGATTGAAGCGATAAACTTTATCTCATTATCAATCGAGTTCATCTTATTTCATCCGAGCTTGCATGAAACAAGATCAGAGCATACCAAATCAAGCTTCAAATCGTTTTATGGCACTTTTTGTCTTGCTGTCTAGCAGCAACCTACCTCTAGCATGCTACGCGTAGGACTGAAACGTTAGCTATAATTTTGCTTATATTTATAGCTTTGCGTGCTTCCAACAGTTTCGCATTTGAATCGATTGATCAATCAGAGCGTTGCTTTCCCTTTGATATATCGCTTACTCCTTCAAAACCGTCGACGATGACAGGGAAATCCGGTATGCCCAAGATTTTTGCAGACAAAATAGGACACTGCTAGCTATTAATTAACATTTCAATGATACATAATTAAAAATACATGGCTATGAATATTCAAATCAATACGTAGAAATATTTCCAATCAAATGGTGACATAAGATTGACAATTGATACAAAATTGACTGAGCTGTAATTTTTCAAAACCTGATCACATTTCTACGTGTATTTTTCTTGAGTTTCTGTTTTGCACCCCTATATAGAAAACAAAAATGTGTTCTACATTAAAAGTTCGTGTCCGAAAGTTGTACGACTATATGTTAACGCGATTCAGGAGTAGGGTGAGGAGTACGTTTCAGGACAAGGAAAAAACTGAACGTTAATCTGGCCCTACGAACCGAAACCTAGACTAGAAAATCGTGAAGTTTAGTATTTTTGTCACATTTTCGGCTTCGCCGCTTAAAGCGACGTTATACAATTTTTAACACTGTTCATCCTGTAACTCCGGAACCGAAAGTTGTATTCTGGTGGAATTCTAAGAGCAAATTCAGCAACTAGAAGTTTTATATGGAAGATCTATAACAGAACTGAAACTGGAACAATGATATCCCCAGGAAGCCGTGCCCATTTTATTTATTCGAACAGTTCTGTCAAATTTAAAACTGGCATACGAATGCCGTTCTATTTTTTTCTATATTTGAAATATGAGTAAAACACTGCTGGTTAGTTTTTCTTGTTATAAAATCCAGATTTGAATTTTAACAACTGACATAAACTATGCATCTAGAACTAGAACACTTAATATGCCCCAAAGCTTTGTGTGGGATCTTATACCTTTAATTTGAACCTAAGTTTGAACAGTTCGAAAAAAAATCTTGTGATTTTACATCTTATAGGATGCACATAAATGGAGCGTCGTATTTCACACAAATTTATAGTGAAGAACCTGAAAAATTGTGTTATTTGAAAATTACATGGCTTGAATTCGAATGAAATAATAAATAAAAGATCGATAGCAGAGCAGCGCGATTTGAACCGAAAAACATTAGAACACAAGCACATCGGTTACTCAACTGAACCACTGAACTCATATCTGTTCATTGAATAATTGATACATATATAAATCCATACAGCAGCACTTGGTAACCGAGTGCAAATTACACTAGGAGCGTGTAAAACTCTGTGCGAATGGAATATTATGTCATTTGAAAAATGAAGTAGTTGCGAATTGTAACGTTTGTAGAATTCATCATTTTTTTCTGTTTGTGAAAATCGGTCACGCTATATATGCGGAAAGTAAGTAATTTCCAGCTTAGGTGTTGGTTTTCGTTTTCTTTATAGCGTGTACGAAATTGAACAAAGCCTGTGTAAGAAATTGAACAACGCTGTATGCGTTGTTTCTAAAGGCAAGTTGTAATTTCTTCTTTCGTGCCTGCCCGTACCAATGCGTACTGGTTTTGTATCGTCATTTTAAATTGCGGTTTAAAAGCTTTGCCCTGTAATTGTGGAAGCGAGAGTCAGATCCAGATGAAATTTTGCAGTAGCTTTTGAGACTATATGAGCTTCAATTCAAATCAAGATTTGTAAAAATCGGTTCAAGAATCGCTGAGAAATTGAAGTAAGTTTTTGTTCACTACCTTCGGGGCTTCCGGAACAGAAAATAGGGAACTATTAGTGTCGAATCAAGTTTATAATGGAGAACAGAATATTACATAAAAATTTGATTTGATTGATATACGGTAACGAAGTCGAGGTGGTTGACGAATTTGTGTATTTGGGCTTACTGATGAACGCCGCAAATTATTTCAATACAGAACGCGCCAGCTGGATACATTCTATTTCAACGGTGAACAATTCTGCCTTTTCAGCCGTTTTTTTGCGAATATTCTATCTCATTTATTTCAAACCGTTAGAATACAAGGTTGATTAAATGCCCTGGTTCATTTGATAAATAACCATCATTTCGAACTTTATCGCAACTATTTCAGTTAGTATACTAGCTTTGAGTTCATAAATGATCTTGGCCTTGCTTGAATAAACTTTACTTTTAAAATTGCTTCAATGAAAAAGTCCCCTACAGTTAAATCCGGAGAACGCTGAATGGCTGCCGTATTTTTTACGATTTCACAATTGAATGATCGTTTTCAATGTAAAGCGCTACGATTTCGGCGCGTACTTTTGCTGTGCATCGACTCAAAACTGAGATGGCACTGAATGAAGTTTCCAAATTATGTCATCAACAGATAAATGGTGGAGTTATTCAATGTTAAAATAGAGTAAAAACTGTCCCAGAAAGTATGGACGCAACAAAAAACCGCAGCCATTTCGCAATGGTTCAGAATCTGTCAATTTTTATGGCTGCGTGCTGTTGTTTACACTCTTCTCTAACCACTTGTGCAGTTGTTTATTCGTTTTCATTCGTTTGTTTCGAAATGCGTGGACTTTCAGCAGAACAACGTCGAAAAATTTAGTACAAATGGTGCACAGAACGCGAACTGTCACTGAGAAAGATAGCAAAAATGGAAGGAGTAAGTGAAAAAGCTCGAGCTCCGACCTGGGAGGATTCGTAGTGTCAGTAGAATCGTAGCACCAGCCATGCAATGGTTCTGTACACTCTGAATCGGCTGCGAAGTCTGTTGAAACAGAAGGTCAAATTCCACTACAGGAATGTAATACCAAGGCTTTGCTAAGTTGAGGATAAACCGAAAACGGGTCGAAAAAAAGGTCCTGCTAACCCTCAGTTGGATAAACAATTAGCATTAGATCTTGCAACCCCTTTGTGCTGGCTTTTTAATAATTCGCTTCAGTCTGGAGTTTTTCCAGATACGTGGAAAAACTCTTTCCTTATACCAATTTTCAAAAATGGGAAAAAAGCAGACATATGCAACTATCGCGGGATTGCTATTCTTTCTTGCATTCCGAAGCTCTTTGAAGCGATCGTTAATGACAAACTGTTTAGTCAAATAAAAAATAGAATTACTCACATGCAACATGGATTTTTCAAAGGACGTTCCACTACTACTAATTTGCTTGAATTCGTCCACTATACCCTGACCGCTATGGACAAGGGAAATTACATTGAAGCTCTTTATACAGATTGCAGCAAAGCATTCGATCGTGTTGACATACCCATGCTTATGTTCAAATTACAGAAATTGGGAATCTTACCAGGTCTTCTTAAATGGTTGGAATCTTATCTAACAAATCGTCAACAAATTGTAAAATTTAAGGGTAAAAAGTCGAGCCCCATTCACGTCAGTTCTGGGGTCCCCCAGGGATCTCATTTAGGTCCTCTTTTATTTATCTTGTTTGTAAACGACATTTCCTTTCTTTTAAAAAAAATAAAAATTCTAATATACGCAGACGATATAAAACTATTTTTAGAAATAGAGAAAAGTGAGGATGCCAAGGTTTATCAAGAAGAAATTCTTTCTTTTTATACATGGTGTAACAAAAGTCTTCTTCAACTAAATGTGAAAAAATGCAGTAGAATAACATTCAGTAAAAAACGAAATACACCTGACTTGATACTTACTCTTGGAAGTCAAACAGTTCAAAAATGCGAAAGAATTAGGGACTTAGGAATAATACTAGAATCTAAAATGACTTTTGTTGACCATTATAATACAATCATAAACAGAGCCAATAACATGCTAGGATTCATAAAACGATTTTGTTACTGTTTCCACGATCCGTATACAATTAAAACATTATACATTGCCTATGTTCGGTCAGTACTAGAATACTGTAGCTTAGTTTGGTCACCTTGCTTAATCACATGGGAAGATCGAATTGAATCAGTTCAAAAACAATTTTTGTTATTTGCACTTCGTAAATTAGGTTGGACAAGACTTCCTCTTCCATCCTATAAAGCTCGCTGTATGCTGATCAGTATTCAAACATTAAAAGAACGCAGAGAATTTTCAATGGTCTCATTTGTAAATGACATTGTCTCGAATCGCGTAGATTCCAGTCAACTCCTGTCCAAACTAAATTTTTACATACCATCTCGGCCTTTAAGAAATCGAAATATTTTTATTACAAACCACCAGCGAACAAACTATGCAAAAAATGGGCCAATAAATCAATTGATGGCTGTATACAACAAGCATTCAAAAGCAGTCGATTTCACTATGTCAAAAAACAAACTAAAGCAATATTTCAGTTCTATTCGGTAAGCCAATTATAATTATTTAACTCATAATAAATTATACATTATTTAGTGATCTATTTAGAATAGTTTACTAATTTAAAACGATTATTGTAATTATCCTTATGGTCTACTTTTGATTGACGACAAATAAATAAATAAACGTATACTGAAGGCGTTCGAGCAAAAGAAGGAGGTTTCAGTTCGGAATGTGGCCAAAAAAGTGGGTACTTCGAAGTCAAATGCTCTTTGTGCTAAAGAAGCAGAAACAACCAAAACGTAGTCCGAAACAAGAAGCATCGATCAGGCCGAGGGTTCGAAAGCTGAATAATATGATTGTTGCTGGAAATTTGAACTGCATAATCATGGCATACGTGAAACTCGATTAAAAATCCCTGCCGGGACCATAATATTAAACGGTGCGAGAAGGGCCAGTCCGAGACATCGATTGAAGTCAAAAAATTTGGTAAGAAAGCGATGGTCTGGTAAGCAATTTGCAGCTGCGGTAAGATTTCGAAACCCTTCATCACCACTGCTTCAATGAACAACGAAATATACATCAAGGAATGTTTACAAAAACGACTTCTACCCATGATTCGAAGCCACAAGGATCCTGTTGGCTTCTGGCTAGATCTTTCTTCTTGCCACTACTCGAAATCAACGGTAGAATGGTATACTACTAAAAATGTCACTTTCGTCCCAAAAGACATGAATCCACCAAATTGCCCACAACTTCAACCAATTGAGGAATTTTGGGCATCAACGAAGGCACATCGTAGGAAACATGTCTCGGCAGCCGAAACCATTCAACAGTTCTAAAAAGGTTGGAAAAAAATGTCAAAACTTGTCGCCAAGAAGTCAGTACGGAATTTAATGAGGAACGTTCGCAAGAAGGTGCGCCAGCAAGTCTACAATGGCTAAGTAGCAAATGTTGAGAATAAATATCGAATAAAATTTTAATTTCTAACACTTGTGAATTATTTTCAGCGAAATCAAAGTGCGTCTATACTTTCTGGGACAGTCTTTACATCCAGATGGCGCACTCTGTAGAGTTGAATTTTAGTAGAAAATTAGCAATAAACGTTCACTGACGTCTAATGATTATTTCATGGACCAGAAAATACAAAATAGTTCTAAATTTAAAAGAAAAGCTCTTCTAAGGGATCAGTTTCAAAAAGAAAGTTAACTTTGCGTTTAAAATATTTTAATTAATATTTACTAAAATTAATAACAGGAATTTTCTTTGCTCTGTTATCAGAAGAACTTCTACTCGACATTCTATCAAATCAAATATAATAAACTCACCAAAACAAAATCGAATTTTTAAGCAATTTGGTATAGCTCACTTTTCTCGTGCAGTACACATCACGCGATACAAAGAAGACTGCCGTATCGAGCCAGCTAAGAAAACCGATTCATTCATACACATTTTCCGAAGCACTCAGCTTCGGCAAGGGAAAACGTGGGTTCCTCGAATCCCAACAGCCCAGCATCCCATGACATCACCACGCTCGGTGATATCACGGTTCAAAATCTACTACGAGTTTTCTGTTCTTCGCTCGATTCGCACTTTGCCAAGCAACCCAGTGTGTCTAGTAAGACGCTCGGCCAGTCAGTTCCCGTCCCACCTGCGTCAGTATCCAATTTCTTTTCGTGCCTTTTTCACTTTTGAGTGGGTCATGCTTTTCCGCTGGGACTGACGGAAGTGGGTTTGCTTACCAGCGTTGCTACAACGGGATATGTCGACAATGGATGAGATGGATATTGATTGATAAAAAATACGATGCGCCTGATTTCAGTGCATCTGGCTGTGCTCTCTTTCTCTCTCTCGCTTCGGTTTGCTCTTCGAGAATCATCATTGAGCGGCTAACATCTGAATGGGTCCCATCTGCTCTTCCACCATGGGAAATGAAGGGTGCCATTGGAGGTGAAAAAAATGTAGGCAACAGCCGGAGTGCTATTGGTAGTGGTAATGGCTTTTCGATTGCCAATTTATGAGTACGCCCGTGAGGAAGCAGCAGAGGGCTCATTGGAATGGGGTAAGGTCACCTACAAATTATACGGATCGACTGAGAAAATAATAGAAGTGAAAAGGGCATTTACTCCAGTTGAAAGTCGTGGTTTTTTCGTTGAACTCAATATCTGTTCGTATCTAATAATGGCCTACGTATATATTTATATAGTAACAGACTTTAATTGTTCCGCTTGCACGTACACTTGTATTTGTTCCGCTCTGACGGAAATGTTTGGTTCAATGCCAAATTAGATTCAACACCTAACAACGTGAATAACAGTAGAGCAGTCCGAAAACAAATAGCAATCAACCGTCAAATAAATTATGTACACTTTCCTCGGGACTGTTGCATGCCTAGGTTTCCCCATTTTCGGTAGCTCTCCGAATATAAAAAAACCCGAACGGTCGTAGAACTTGTTACATGTCAGTCCACAAAGCTTACGTCAAAATCATCGTTCAAGTTAATAACATATTTATGAACTCACCATTTAGCCCTGCTCGAATGGATGAACCGCGCAACAGCAGAGTTGATGGACAGCAAATAGAGAAGAAAAACATGGAATGTAAAAGAGAAATCGGATTTGAGAATAATTTTTTGGTAATGTTTGATATTTATACAGGCATCGATCGATGATGATAATAAGTGAAGAAAGGTCAATTGAAGCAATCACAATTACCATCTGAAGTTATATTTCCATACCATGACTAACGACGAATACTATTTATTCGGTATTCGTCATTTCTACTACTCATCTAGTTACAACTATTCGATCGATGGAAATTAAATAGCATACGTTTCCATAGAAACACAAAATTAAGGAAGTACCTAGTCTTTTGTACTAATATAGGATCATCAATCATTCAATCTGCTTCGATAACTCGAGATCACCACCGATGCCTTGGCCAAGAGAAAAAAAATCAAGCAACTTACCAAGAACACGAGCAGCAGCAGCACCAGCAGAAGCAGCACGGCTTCTGCGACGGTGGTCGTTGTAGCGGCACAATATTGGATGTTGTATCTTGCGTTCCACCTAAACCCGTATTAAGCGGACCGCTCTGAACGGTCGAGCCCATGCCACGGAGTCGACACCCCGCCGGCAGCCCGTCTACGCTGCAGGACATTCTGGAACGAACCGATATATGAGGTGAGGTAAGGTGAGCTGAGCACACTTTTGGGCGGAAACCAGTCGCAACCTACCCAACTTGCTAGCTGGCGATAGAAGTTGTTCCGTGCACAAAACAACTTCCTGCTCTACGAACGTATCACTGGTGCACCGGAAGGGCAGACTCCGGTCGCCCATTTAACGATGAGCCCCATCGCCCAAATTGCGGCCCCGAATGACGATATGACTAGTTGTGGATGCTAGAAGTAAAAAATGAAACACGCTTAGTTAATAATGCTAAATAATACGTTCAAGTTTAGCTGAATCAATCTTGCTACCAAGGGAGAAGCGCTAATACCCTTAAACTAATATTTGAAATTAATTAAATTTGCATTTGTCATGGGACTGACATGAGGATACTTTGCATATTGGACAAGACAAAACAAGAGATGATTTTTTTTCATGTTTTACTGACCAAACTCATATTTTTTTGGAATTTCGAAAGTATATTAGGGATAGACTTCATTCACAAAGCTATCTCAAAATGGCTAGAACCGTATTGGTAAAAAATCAAAATTTCGAAAATCGCGACTGAAATTTTTCACAAGTGATTTTTAGACAAAAAAAATCATCGATCAGAAAACTCACTGTAAAAAAGTTCAGTACAGATTTTTTGACTACACGATTCTCACTGAAACTGATTCTGCATGGTAAAAAATCAGTTGTGAAAAGTTCACTAGCGAACATTCTGCTCGAAAAAAAAACGTTCGTACATTGAGTATATCTGGTATGATTCTCGAACATAAGATTTTTGGGAAATGAATTTTCATAGCCGTTGTATGAACAAAATTGAACCTTTCTGAAAATATTCATTGTGCGTAGGGAGGTTGATAAGTGGATCAGTAGTGTTGATGTATTCGAAAGTTTCTTGGTACTATATCACTAATAAAAGCATGGCTGTGATTAATAATAGTTGTAATGATAATAAAAACCAAGGGTGGCTTTTACCGTATCAAAGAATGCTCACTCGCAACTCTTCCACGATGAAATCGGTTCCATGAAAGAGAATCGGAAATCATCCCAACAACAAAAAAACCGGCATGGTACATTTAACATAGAATAGACACTAGTGCGAGAGCGAATTTCTCTCGGTGAACCGTCTGAGAATCAACGGCTAGCACGCTGCTGTGGGGATTCTCTCTGAAGCAACAAACGCTCGCTTATTCTCGTTTCGCGATCCGATTCTGTATGGGCAGTGGATAATTGTGATAGAATAGCCGCTTATTCTAACTATGTGCTTATAACCTTTGTATAATTTGTGTCTATGAAAATGCATGTGAATGCTCCACACAAGGGTTTTTAAATATTGCAACCTAGTATGAGAATCATCAAGTCGAATCATCGATTCGATTTTCTGCGATAATTGTCAACTTGCGATTCTCTCTTGGTAAATTCCACACAGCGGCGATCATTATCAGACTGAAATTTTTTTTAAGGGCCATGAAATACTCAGAGTATGAAGTGGAGCGAAGAAATGTAGAAAAATTCTCTCGAGGTTCATGCATTGAGAGACTCGAATTCTTGTAGCATCTTCTACCAGATTGAAAATGTTGTATACAATATAGATAAAAATCGAGCAGCTTCTGTCAAATTTTCAGCAATCACCAACACTGATAAAAACCATTAGTAAAACAATCACAAATCATGTTAGTTGATTAAAAACTATTAGCCATTTCATGCCATTTAGCTTGAATAACGTACACAGAAGTAACAGGAGCGCAGACTACCGCTATGCTAATTCAAACGCGCCATTCAAACACTGCGCCTACTGTGTTCGAGACTTGCTGACAATGTTGCGCTACTGTTACTTCTATGAATGAAATGCATGCTAAATAGCGTTTTAATGGGAATAATTCCAAAAAGTACAGTTTAATCTGCCAGTTGGAATTAAAACAACCTTTCGTCGCTATGATCACTATTTGGAATGTGGGAAAAATATGATTGTTCATGTTAACCTCCATAGGTGCATCGAAAAAATGGCTCTCATTATTTCTCAGTTGCGGTTCAGTTGTGAATTTATTCAGTAGATATTCTTTTATTGGTGAAAATCACATTGTCGAACTGAAGTGTAGTGGAAATTTAGCATCGAAGTATCATCTGAAACTCTTCTCCCTTTCGATTATCTCTTTAGCGATATATATGTGAGTGAAAATTTGTAATCAAGTTTCGTTGACAAAAAAAATTAGAGGGTTGTATGCAAGACACGACCGATCATGATTACATTAAAAAAGAAATAATTCTAAGGTACCCATAATAACACATGGATCAATAAGTCCCGAGACTAAAGCAGAGATGGCGCTCGTAGTAAACCAGTAACCACGTCTTTCTAGAGTACTAACCTTTGCTTGAAACGGGTCAAAATTTTAAGTCGATCCGACCAGAAACAGCTGAGTTATCGAGGTTGGAGTAAAGTCGTTTTGTAGTTTGTTTAAAAAATGAAAAAAAAACGAATTTCGTGTTTTGATAAAACATTGTTTTTTAATGGGTAAAAACACCGTGCAAGCGAAACAATGGACTGAAAAATGTTATCCGGACTCTTGTCCATCAAAAGCAACGATTTGTCGGTGGTTCGCCGAGTTTAAACGTGGTCGTACCGACACAAATGACGCGGAACGCTCGGGTAGACCTGTGGAAACCGTTACACCGGAAAATGTGAGTGAAGTGACAAAAATTATAATGAAAGATTGTAAAGTGATGCTCCGTGAGATTGTTGAGATGACACAGATGTCAGATATCATATGGAAGTTCATTTACTATCCTTCATGAAAAATTGAGCATGAAAAAGGTTTTTTCCAAGTGGGTGCCGCGATTGCTTTCGATGGAACAAAAACAGCAACGAGTCGATGATTCAGAAATTGAACGAACGGGAAAAAGATTTGGCTCAAATGAGGAGGTCATCGCTGAAACTGAAGCTTATTTTGAAGCGAAAGATTTTTTTTTATTAACATGGTATTGAAAAATTGGAAAAACGTTGGAACCAATGTATCACCCTAAAAGGTGATTATGTTGATGAATAAAAAAAATTTTTACAAAAAAAAATGTTGTTTCCATTGTTAGTCTCGGGACTTATTGATCCATGTGTTAAATACAAAAATAAAGATGATGATGGATGCACTGAAAGTCACAAATTACAAACTTGCTTTACTTTTAGTGTTTACATTTTTGACGAATGATCAAAATGACAATTAGATTTTTTCAGAATAATTGATTCTACTCTATTTTGATGCCTTCAACAAATTTTTACATTAGAAATTTTTTGTACAATATCCTTTAAATGAAAATCAATTATGATGATTCCAAAGTTACTTAAAAGATAAATTTTAGATACGAACAACCTCAAGATATAAACCTGGACAGATGAAATGATTTTATATCATAATAATTTTCAAGACAGAGAACGTACAAACTTAATCATTTTATAAACAGCGATTAGAGAAGATTTTAAATATTTTGATCGAAAAATGTGAATGTGAAAAATTTGAATAACCGTCAACTAATAAACTCAGTAATAGTGTAATTTTAATGATCCTTCGTTAAAAAGCGTCGATAAGCTTCGGAAAGTGTCTGAAAATAGAATGGTAGCAATACAAGGAAGAAAATATGTGACATAGTCCGCAGAACATATTTTGATACTTTAATTGATTTTCACTTTTGCATATTAAGGAACCAATGCATACGCAACCAAATTCCTTAATTTTGTTCATATTGTAACTTGATTTTATTAATACATGAACGAACATTGTCATTGTTACAACGCATGTAGTGATAAGACACTTGTTGTTTTGATGTAAATGATAATTTAACTGAAACTGGCGGTAACCCGAGTTTAGTAAGGATTTGAATGATACATGTAAAATCGTAGATAATCTTGTCTTGAGTTTATCTCTAATACTGTATTTTATTGCATCTTATAATTCTATATATGTGAGTCTGTGCAAGTTATTTGTACTAAGTTCCGAATCTTTGGAAGCGTTTCCTGGTGAGACAACAGCTTGTTCAAATCGATACTGCATAACGAATTGCTTAGTCTGGATCCCTTCTATAAAATTCTTGGAAGCAAGATTAGACCAAAATATTAGGCTTTATACAACTAAATCAATTTCTAACTATTCAATTAGGTTACACGATTATTGTTTGGTTTAATAATAGGGTCTCAGGGATTATGCTGAGAGATAGTTCTTTGTATTTAGCCACATTTAATGAAAAAGAATTATCTATGATTATCATCATAACACAACTTTATGCTGAATTTAGTATGTAATTCAGTATGCAAACTACTTGTTGACAAATTAAAACATTTTTAAACTTTTTCGAATCAAGTTAAATGAGGAAAATTTATCAATAAATCACAGAGATACAAGCTCTTCAAATTAGGTTCGAAAAATCTATCGCCGATAATTTTAAGTTGGCCTGCTAGTTACCGGAGAATCAAGATAAGCCATGGGTAAACTAACATAAAGCAGAAATGTATTCGGGCGTATATTTATAGATTCCCTTTCGTGCTATAGTTCATACTGCGCAAATCGGACGAGAGTTTGACATCATTCACTGAGACTGTCATTGGCTCGTAAAAACATAGATCAATTCAATCCAATCTTTCAATGGTATGCAATTGAAATACTTAAATGACGATACCGCATAAGTTTAATGTTTTCGAATCGATTGGTAGTTAAATTATATAAATTCATCAACAAATTACTGAGTTCTAAGCGCTAAAATTATGACAGAAAAAGGTTGCGCGGTTATTTTTGAATTTGTTTTAAATTGACATCCAGCCTCGTGCAGTGAAGAGTTAGCAAAAGCGACAATCCAACGAGAGAACGCATATACAATATAGTCATCACCTCACTGGACGAGCTACTTGTTTCATTCACAGCCAAGCATCAACTGAAATCAAGAAATAATTTGCAGCGTATATTTATAGATTTCTCTTCATACTACGCATAACGATGCGGTGTTTTTTATGCATGACGCAAAGCCTCCTATACCGAACAAGAAATTGACGTCATTTTGTACAACTGGAATTGGTAGATGAAAACATAGGTCGATTCTAACCAGTTTTTCAATAGTATGCTATTGAAATACCGAAACGACGTTGTCATACATGTTTAAGTTAAAAGTTTCCGAATCAATTGGTTGTTAAATTATGTTAATCCATCAACAAATGACTGAGTTATTAACGTTCAAAATTATGACGAAAAAAGGTTACGCGGCTATTTTTGAAACTTTTAATTGACACCCGGCCCCGTATAGCGAATATTAAGGCATTGTTAATGCCAAAATCACTTGTGAACTTCCAGGTTCAGAGTTTTGTGTATGCTTGTTTCATGAATGAAAATATCGGAAGTGATTTTTTCAGCCGCTGAGTTTTTTTTAGAAAATCTCTTGAACTGATTTTTTCGCGAGTGATAGTGAAATGAACTTTTTCTGATCATGATTTTCCCAACACTGATTGGAACAAGACTTGAGAGTCGTTTTACCTTTTCCCATAGAAAGGAAAATCGACTTTGAAGTGATGCACTGGAGACCCGTAATATTCCTATTCAACTCAGAACAACGAGATCGGAGACTTCATGTGTGTATAGATTATCTACGCTATTTCTATTCGGTCGATTTTCTCGGAGATGTACCGATTCCAAGAATCTTTGGCTCGGTTAAAAGTTTCTATTAGGTATTAGTGGTACTTTTTTTAGATCTGCTCAATTTTCTCTGAAATGACTGAACCGACTTCAACGATTTTAGCCTCATTTGAAGGATCATATAGCGTCATTGGTAAAGTTCTAAGGGCTTATGACCGTCCCTTTTTGTTTTGGAGATGTAACTGTTACAGTGACGTAACTGACAAACCGCATTTTAATTCATGTTTAGAATCAGCATTATAAAGAATATGCATCAATAAAACTATTTGAATGACTAGAGAATGGAAATATTTCACCATTATAGGTAGATTAGGAAGCATTTTTGCCATTTTTGCATTTTAACCGAGGTTCGGAGAGCTGAGTAGCATATGCCATTCGACTCAGCTCGTCGAGTACGCAAAATGTGTGTGTGTATGGATGTGTGTATGTAACAAAAATATGCATTCGATTTCTTCGAAGATGGCTGGATTTTCACAAACTTATGTCGTTTTTCATTGAGAACACTCGTGGAGTGTTTTGCTCGATTCGTGCAATTTTCGTGCAGTCGGGCAATCAAACCAGGTGCACTGTGTTTCATTGATTTGCACCGCACGAAAAAAATGCACTTTCGGGGCAATTCGCGGGCAACTATTTTGCATCCGTTTTCTTTTCAGAGCAGCAAGCGTGCAAAGCAAACTTTACAAAACCGTTTCATTGATCAACTATCAAGGCAAAACACTGGCATCGAGCGAGTGGAATCAATGAAAATCGACATTAGATTTAAATGAAAGATCTTTTGGTTATATAGCCTGCTATTGCATTTTATACGGATGGAATATTTTTTTTTAAATGTACAAAAAATATTGAGTGTCACTATTTTCTAAGAGACCGCTTAACCGATTTTAACAAACTTAGAATCAAATAAAAGGCCCTGTAGTTCCATAGTCTGCTATTGAGTTTTATCCCCATCCGACTTTCGGATCCAGAATGACGGAGTAAAATGTGCAAAATAAATTAAAATAACTGCATTTTCTCACAGATGGCTTGACCAATTTCCACAAAATTAGGATCAAATAAAATGTCTTACAATCCCACAGAATATTATCGAACTTCAGCCGGATTTGACGTTCGGTTCTGCAATTACAGGCTGTTGAGTATTAAACATTTGAATTTCCAGACCGTATTTCAACACATGACTCTGAAAAATCGAGCAAAGTACTTTAAACTAGGCAGGTCTAATTAGTTGTTGACCAAATACATTT
This sequence comes from Malaya genurostris, assembly GCF_030247185.1. Taxonomy (NCBI): domain Eukaryota; kingdom Metazoa; phylum Arthropoda; class Insecta; order Diptera; family Culicidae; genus Malaya; species Malaya genurostris. The sequence continues at coordinate 177,001,497 of NC_080572.1, forward strand.
ATTTTGGGTATATCGGTAAAAGTGGTCGTGTACTCCAAACCGGAAATCACACTCATTTCTCAGAAACGGCTGGACCGATTTTCTCGAACTTAGATGCAAATGAAAAGTATTGTTTTCTCGTAAATTGGTGAAGAATTCCTGATGAAACTGCAAACCGTCTTTTGGGGCTGTCCATAAAAGACGTCACGCCGCAAGGGGGAGGGGGGTGTTTCATAAAACGTGACCTTTTGTGACAGGGGAGAGGGGGGGAGGTTTTTGGAATGTGATGTCCAATATTTTCAATGAGCGCATTTTTAAAATACCTAATTATATTACTGCTTTGCCCTATTTCCTGAAAAAATCTCCACAATAAACGTTTACATTCTATAGGAAAACGTGTATTTGTTGATGTAAAAGCTTCTTCTTGTAAATTCAGAAATGAGTGATGCAGGAAATCATTTCTGTTGTGATCAGCAAAAGTGCACGGAGGAGCGAGTAAATTAGCGAAATTAATCAATTTTACCAAATATGAGTAAAATAGAAAAAGATGCCTTCAAACGGTTTAACTTAAGTTATGCACTGACAATTTTTTCAGTAATTTGATTTTCTAGCATTGATAATAGTATATCATAAGAATTTCTCGTATCTGATTCTGATGCAGTTTATTCGATTGTACTTCATTTGAAAAAGGCTGGAGATCAATGATTTCAGACGTAGATCATGTCATGTCTTATCTTGATCATATGTGATTTTCCTCCACCAACATCAAAGCTTATCGAATCATCCAATGATTGAACTTACATAAATCAAGAATCATTTTAGCTCAAAATCACTACCCATTGTGTGACGGAAGATAAGTACCGATATTGATCGATGTGATTTAAATTTCATTGATCAACTGATAATGAAAAGATTCTCCGGCAGTGATCTCGTTTTGATGAGGTTTTGGTCTTTATTTCCTTAGCTCTGTATGCTACACTAAGGAAATATTATTCTTTACCTAAAACAATAATATATGTATATCAATTTTCCCTCATATTTGTATGGTTTGTCATACATATTAAGAATGTATTGAGATGAATTTTATTTATTTTGAATTCGTGACATGTGGCATAGGGGGTGTGGGGGGTCTTTGCTTCTGTGACAATTTGTGACAAAGGGGGGAGGGGGAGTAAAAAATCGTCAAAAAAAGTGTGACGTCTTTTATGGACAGCCCCATTAGAGCGATAATTCAAAAAATGGAAAAACTCTAAAACGGGATTGTCTTCATTTTATCATGAACGGTTGAGTTCATTCTTACAAAATTTGACTCAAATGAAAGGTTTTACGGTTTCGTGCATAAGGCGCTGGTTCTGTTCGCTATGAATCGGCTGTGAAGTCTGCAACGTCGAAGCGGTTCTATTAATGAAGTTATCGACAGATTCGCTCGACGTGCAGAGCCACGAATTCTTTTATTGTATCGATGATACGAAATAAGTTGAATGAAAAATGCCCATCCAAAAATATATCACTATTTCTTTGCTTAGAAAAACACATCCCCAAATCGTTAGCTTTCATTTACAATGAACGGTTACAACTGATTTTATATCTCATAAACAGTGCACAACCCGTAAATTTCGTCATGAGACGCCACTGTTTTAATGTCCGACACATTTTGTCGTGAATACGACTTACTTTACTATGGGGCGCCTTTTCAAAATTAGCCATATGAAACAATGGGCAGAACTTAATCGTGAATATCTCGACTTGTATTAATGGCAGCAACGTAATTCTTTCACGATTTCATCAAAAATATGATCAGGAATTTAGGATAATATTTTGAACAGTATGAGATAACCACAAACAACTCAAAAATTAAGTTTTCTGAAAATTTTAAAACAACACGGAAAACTCTTTACTTTTGCTAGGGTTTTTCGTGCAAGGACGACGATTTTGAGGTAGTCAGGCACATATCTTCAACTGAACGTTATAAAAGGGGAACCGTGGTCGAAAATCGATCATTTCTTCCAGGGATGTCAGGTTCACAGATTAATCTGTGTTTCACAGATTTTGTGTTTTCTGCACAGATTTTAAAACTGACACAGATTTTCACAGATTTCTGAAAATGATCACAGATTTTCACAGATTCTTGAATAAATCACAGATTTTGGAAATCGAGCACAGTTTAGTACCAAAAACTACAGAGCGGTTGAGGAAAAAGGTACAGGTGATAGTGCAGGTGTGACAAGTGTGTGGGGGAAAATGGGTAGTGTGAGACCTTTTTTTTTGCTCAAAAAATTGATTTTGAACTGCATTTGGCACTGCGAGCGAATGTGTCGGTTTGTACGCAAAGTTAGTTTCAATTCAAGCAAGAATGATTGCTTAAGCTGGTGGTGGTTTGCATTGGAGAGAAAGAAAACAAGAAACGAAAAGAGGACAACAATATATAAAATCAGCCGTTCTAATGGCTCTAAATGTTATCTAAAGAACTATTAATATTATCGGAGGTAGATATCATCAGTTTAGTGAAAATCCAAAATAATTTGATATCTTTCGTGCACTTTCGTTGTTCGAAAATCGTTCGAGAAAAATGTTCCGAACTGTGCTAAATATCGTAGAAATTTCCACAATTTGGTCCTTCTAAAAGGCAGAAATTAATCCTGTACAGCATCTTGATAGTTCCTTTCAATGAAATATGCAAATCCGAAATGAGATAATCGACGTCAAAAATCGTTGAAAATTTTAGTAGTGAAAAAGGGGAAAGTTTCGCAATTCACACAATCGATCAACTATCAATTTGAATTCGAAAGTGTAAAGAAATCGTGTCAGTTTTATTCGTATTCACGACATCCAGTTATGTCTCTGACATTACACACCCGCACTTTTTGTTTTCTATATACGGGTGCAAACTAGAAACTCAAGAAAAATACACGTAGAAATGTGATCAGGTTTTGAACAATTACAGCACAGTCAATTTTGTATCAATTATTAATATTATGTCACCATTTGATTGGAAATATTTCTACGTATTGATTTGAATGTACATAGCCATGTATTTTTAATTGTATGTCATTGAAATGTTGATGAATAGCTAGCAGTGTCCTATTTTGTCTGCAAAAAATCGCCGGCATACCAGATTTCCCTGCTATAGTCGACGGTTTTGAAGGAGTAAGCGATGTATCAAAGGGAAAGTATCGCTCTGATTGGTCAATCGATGCAAATGCGAAACTGTTGGAAGCACGCGAAGCTATAAATATAAGCAAAATTATAGCTAACGTTTCAGTCCTACGCGTAGTATGTAGGGATGTCGGGAATTTCGAATCACTCGATTATTTAGTAATCGAGTATAATTTTGAAACTAATCGATTGAAATTTATTCGATTATCTGGGTTATTATTCGATTACTCGATTATTCATTCGATTATTACTATGGGATTTTTTAAATTATTCGATTAGCTCAATAGTTAATCGATTAACTATTACTTGATTATCTGGGTTATTAATCGATTACTCGATTAATCGATCGATATTACGACATCCCTAGTAGTATGCTAGAGGTAGGTTGTTGCTAGACAGCAAGACAAAAAGTGCCATAAACGATTTGAAGCTTTAACTGGTATGCTCTGATCTTGTGTCATGCAAGATCGGATGAAATTCCATGTTATGTCGTTTCGCCTGAGAATATGACAGCTACCCTAGGGTAAATTTTAAGTGCATAAGATTAATTTCTAATTTATATAAAATGAACTCGATTGATGATGAGATAAAGTTTATCGCTTCAACCAAAATCGCAGAAGGATAGTAATGGTAGAGAAACGCTATAAAAATAACTGCTTGCGTACAAAACTTGAACACAAGCTTGACGAAGAGAAGCTTAAATATCGTATCTTGCGATACGCATGTACAAACATATAATTGCATACATTTGGGCTATTGATGTAATTTCATCGGCTACAAAACAAATACAAATCACGACTATTAGGTTGTTCGCAACGCTGTTTTATTTCATATGGACTGATCTACTTTAGATCTACAATTGAAACATGTCAATCACGATGCTGAGATTTAGTTCTATTTTTCGAGTACAACAAATTTGAAACACGAATAGAACACTGTTTTATTTTTTTTTTTTTGCGTGAGCGTCTGTTACGAAATCTGAGAGACGAGATGTCAAAGCGTCGAATGACATTCCAGAAATTATCAATATAAGCTTTAAATGTTTTGCACTGAATAATACAGTTTCATTTAGAAGCACTCCAGCTCACTATGATCTGTAAAAATATTCATATCGTTTTCGAAATCATTAATTTAGTTTGTTTGTTTCTGATTTGAAACAGTGAAGTGAATAGACACAACACCAATACATTCACAGAAATATATAGAACAGATTTTAAATCTTTCCGTTGAGATCGTCAAGCTCGAGTTTTATTTTTGACAGTTTTAAATTATACAACAGTATGTCATTTTAGAACAGATATCCATCACCGCGTTGCGAATAGCCTTAGAGTCTATATTCTGGGTTCGCGTGTTCGGTGTTGGTTCCTAATAAAGATCAATCTAAGCAGACTCTCGTGCATTTGCGGATTCAAAAGTGTGACGATTAATTGAAAATATCGATCATTAGAAATTTTGGTTGCCTTTTTCCACATCAATGGCTCGAACAACCCCAGGGGCTGATCCTTGAAGTTTTTAAAGAATTCCAAGACCTTTCGTTTGCATCTTAGTTTGTGAAAATCGGTTAAGAAATTTCCGAAACAATTGAGTGCACATTTTCTCATAGATTTGCATACATTGCCTTATAATTCCGGAATCGGAAGTCGGATCGGAATAAAATTCAATTATCGAGTCTTGCAAATGATTTGTCTGTGCGGGGCTAAATCGGACAAAAAAGTGGGGCGAAACTGAACACAAAGTTTTTGACTTGAAATTCTTAACGGATTCTTGAAACACACCTAAATATGTATTTCTATTCTGTTTGATATCACTTGTTAGATTTACTATAAATTTAAGCAACACGTTTATGTTATGCACCAAAACAATCAAATAGCCTTCAATGAATTTGAAAATAATCTAAAGTCAGTTTCGGCATCAATTAGCAGGGCATCCATCCAATTTAGCTTGTTCGTGTCTTACATACAGCCCTGTAATTTTTTTTTGTTTCGATTAAAGAGGTTTTAACCTTAAGGTCATTCGCCTCTTCGGACCAGAAAAATTTTCTGGCCCTATGTGGGGGGTTGGGAATCGAACCCAGGTGAGCTGCGTGAAAGGCATCGATTGACCCAAAAAAAACCTGTAATTCTTTCAACTTGAAAAGTTTAAATTTATGTAGCTTAAATATGACTGAATCGAACATACACTGACTAGAAACATTCAAAGTTTTACCGAGTATAGAATAACTATTACTTATTGTGGATTTTAAATTAGCGTGTTAATATTCTGCAAAGAACAAGCATACTGTGCTACACAAGCGTTCGGAATCTTGATCTCAAAAATATCCTCACAACATTTTTCGAATGTCGTACTTAACCAACCCGTAAATGTTGGTTAGTGCTGCAGTGAATAAACATTACGACACTCATGAGTAATTTAGTCACTGTCAAACACAGACACGACAAGATGTAGTTCACATATTTAATTTCGAGAAAATCTTGACAAACTGCTAACAATTCAAAAGTTAAAAGAGAAATGCTAAACGGTAAAAAAGAGTACAAATAATCGATGAAATTCTTTACACACGACCTAATAATATTTGCTAACATTAAAGAAATAGACCTAAGATTTTTTCAAACCGTACAGACTTGATCAAATTGAAGAACAAGGACACAATCACTAAACGTAATTATGCGGTTATTTCATTATTTAAGTCCTTTTGATAGGTACGTCCTCCGTTAGTAACATTCGAAATTGATTCCTGTTCCAATACAACAAATAATAACATCAATCATTCAAATTGTTCGTGAAACTGTTACACTATACCCGAGCAACCAGTACCAGCACCATGCGTCTCCACCAATACACATAATAACAACAACAACAAACAAATTCACTCACCAGACTAGAATACCGATGGTCGATGTTTTTTACTGTTGCTTTTATTGCCGTCGCGCACTATCTGTGTGCCTGTGGCCGTTTGAAGAAACAGCTGTATATTGCCGAGATAACGAAAATGGCACGACCAACAGGACGAAGGAAAACCGGGAGGATAATGCTTCGGTTTTCCTTGATCCGTTCCTATCTGTCTGTTTCCTTGTGTTTGGTTGACCTGCTGCGCTTTTGCCACGACTCTACTCGTTCTATACTAGAAATTTCTTTTCAATGTGTGCATTTGTATCGCTGTCTCTGTTGTTTCCTTGAACTTCTCGTTGATAATTATTACTGCTTCGTTCTCTTTCGTTCGCTCTCATGCGCGCTCACCGACTAGCCTTCTTTTTCTACTCTTTACAATTTGTGGTGTTATTAGTTTTGTTGTTTTTTTTTTGTTACTGTTGTTGGTTGTTGAGATCTCTGATAAGGGTCAGATGATTACTATGATGATATCGATGACGATGATGTTGATGATGGCAATGTCTCGCGAGGATATTCTTTTTTCTTCGGTTCCGTTTTATTTCTCTCTATGTCAACTACAACACCACAAAACCAGTGACGGGCTGCTTGGATTTCTAATAACTATAATGCGACAACATCGAATGGTAGATGATAAACGGCAAAAGGGGCCTTGTCAGTTGATAGTAGCTTCAAATGACTCTAGATTTCGATTAAGAAGAGTTGATATTTGTAATCCTCTATCATGGACTTGATATTGTTAGTAATTTTGGTTGCACCCTTTAGTGAACTTATAAACACTGCTTAGAAGGGATGTTGGAGGGCGGGGAAATATATCACTTTTTGCTTTTGTGGATTTGTGTATGTTTCACTTGCTTTTTTTCAATTTTCGTGCTTCTAGAGTACCTGCTATCGGACACATCCAAACAAGTAAGCTATCTCTATCCGCTATTAAGCAAAAGGAAAGAAACCGACGGGATCAAATAAAGATGGAAACAAAAAATATAATTTCGACACTTTCTTTTCTTCCTTGTAGTCACTCATAACATCCTATATTCTAATCACATTCACAGCAGTCTGGAACGCTCATTTTCGTTTAAACGGATTCACATGTACTTTCATTTCCCAAGAAGCCTGCTTGAATGCTAATTTTCCAATCACAGATAATGAACCATCAGCCAGCAAAGCGAGAAAATATTCCCATTCAGAAATAGAAGGCCATGGAACCGAAGAAAACTTGATTCACTCTGGTAGCACCTCACCTTTCCTCGCTGTCACTGATTATGATAGGAACAAAAAGAAGATAGAACACATTTGCTTCGTGAGGGAAATATCAACGAGGAAAATACCAAGATATATCAGAACCGCGCAACAACGAGACAACCGATCCGTACACGAATCCAACAGGAAACTATTCGGAAAAACCAACCACTCGATTTAATTACAACAGTTTACTAAACAAGGTATATCTTATTGACCTATTTTTTCGCGGAAAAGGTGTCAATTTTCCATGAATTTCGAACTAGTGCGGCGCCCAAACCTTCCACGACTTGTAGGGCGAAACAAAAACCAATATGGCGTGCTAATACACTAAAAACTGCTGCTCTTCTCGCTCTTCACGGGCACAGTCGGTGCTCAGTTTGTTCGATGACGGTGAGTTACGGAACACTCTCTTGACTCTTGGTGTGCTTCGTCTCAGCTCGAGTCACTGTGGTTTATCTAACGCGTGAAAAACCAAAACCAACGCACACGCAACACATTATCGCGTTTCGTTTTCCACCAACAGTGGGTTGATTTTTCACACCCTGCCCACCGCAGCAGTATAGGAGAAGCACGCTGGTCAGGAATCGTCCGTCAGTGGTTGTTGCGTGTATTTGTTGCTTGAACTTGATGTCGCACTGTATCTCGCTAACGAGAAAAGGTGTGAGTGAAGGTTATTTCAACGGATTTCCATATTTTCCGGTTCTGGGAGAAACCCAGAATGTGATGCTTCTCCGTGTTCGTATGAAGTAACTCAGTGATCAAATAACGTATTGTTCTAATTAGCCTTTGGGTAGAATCATGACTTTCTTCGCATTTGAACGCATACATAGTAGCGTGGGTTTTATATACTTCATCATTCACACATTTTACGTTGATATGAACATGCTATTACAGACAATAACTGTACGCAGCACACATTTCCGCTTGTTTTAAATTAGGGGATGGTGTAGTAAAAGTGTCGGTGATTCGGTGAGTACGAAGCGCTTTTCGGTTTTCTATAACAATGAAATTAACTTTTGGGACGATTTCCGGAACAACAATCTCATTTGGACAACCAGCGTGTGATGCATCATCGGCGTTTGCACGACTACATTCTATTTCAGTATACTAGTCAACAATTGTTGATTTGCATGAAATTTTTCCATTTGCTTCTAATATTCCAAAAGTAGCGTCACTGAAAGCACAAAAGCTATCACACTAATGAAACGCACGTCAAAAAAAATTGTGACAAATGATTACTGAAAGAAGTATCTATTAAACGCTAGAGAGAAGTGGCACCATCTATCTGTTAGACCAGGGGTTCCCAAACTATTTTGGGTCATGGACCCCTTTGCTAAAATTAACTTAGGACTTCTTTGAAAATTCAATTTCTTGTTTTTTGAATATTGATGTAAAATATTTACCAATTTCTGCGGATGTTATATTTCATATAACAATTTATATCAATCAATAGGGAGTCGATTTCTAGACCTCGTCGACCCCCATAGTCAGTTTTCGCTTACGTCGACCCCTGCAAAAAGGGGTCTATATCGACCACTTTGGGAACCCCTGTGTTAGACCGGCGACTTATTGACCGATGTTTAAGCGAAGCTAGAAATTGTATATTCCACGTGATCCTTGACCTTTCTGAGTCCAACACTATTTATAACTCATTGCCGGTCGGTTCTGCTTCGAGAACAATTTGAAAATACTGTACTTGAATACGACTGTTGTTTGCTTTCGAGAAAAATTTATCATGGTGTATTTTGAAGCGTTCCAAACTGTTCTAATGAAATTGAACGAAACAAAATAAAACCTGTTTTAATCCACCTAGTGGTGCAATGATGCCTTTCTCATATCAATCATACTATCATATATAATACTGTTGTATTCTTCAAAATAATTCTGTGCTATTCTTGAAAGAATAACCGAAATCGGTTTGTTTGACCGATTGTCTACAGATAAAAACTGTCAATTGGAAAAGATTTGAGGTCGATTCAGAAATTTTTTTAAGGTTTTTCCCCATTTTCAGGTATATATATATATTCATGGTATACAATATATATTCATGGTATACAATTCATTCAATTTTTATATTCATGGTATACAATTTTTAACCCACTTTACTCTATATTTCCGGTTCCGGAAGTCGGATCCGCATGAAATTCAGAAATTACGTATGGGACTAAATGACCTTTCATTTAAACCTAAGTTTGCGAAAATCGGTCGCGCCATCTATGAAAAAAGTTAGAACACATATTTTCACAATTTTTTGCACATTTTACCCCATAATTTCGGAACCGGAAGTCGGATCTAAATAATATTCAGGAATTTTGTATAGGACCTCAAGACCTTTCATTTGAATATAAGTTTGTGAAAATCGGCTCAGCCATCTCCGAGAAAAGTTAGTGCAAAAAAACGTTACATACACACATACGCACATACACACACACATACACACACAGACATTTTGCGTACTCGACGAACTGAGTCGAATGGTATATGACTCTCGGCCCTCCGGGCCTCGGTTCAAAAGTCGGTTTTCACAGTCATTGCATAACCATTCTATATAAGAAAGGCAATAATCAACTGTTTCTGTAATAATCTAGAAACTTTCAAATCTTGTAACAGTAACAATTAAAACCTATTTTGATCAACCTAATTATGAAATGACACCTTTCTCATATCTCACATATTCTCATATTTAGACAGGCGACAATAATTTTATTATTTTTACCCCAATATTTTGGCAACTGGAATATTTGAAAATTTGGTGAAGATAATTAATAATATCACACTTTTTTCTGCAATCCCCATAATCCATCTCCGTAGTCGTAGATATTTCTTAACTAATTTAATGCAATTTTTAATCTAATTAACTACAATGTGGAAATGTGCCGCATCACAAAACATTTACACTATCATAATATTTAAGTTAATTGTGCTATTTTTATTCTGTATATTTAGTATAATAAAATTTTGTACAATTTGTAATTCCTGTTAATATACCATAAACTTATTTCCGTTCGCTTTATAGAGAAATTTTTGTGCGCTAAATAAAATGATATATGATAATAACTTTTTTTGCGACTTACTTTACTATGGGCCGCCCTTTTCAAATTTCGCCATGTGATCGGCTGAAAAGTTCGTATCGTTTAATAGAAACACACATTTTTTTGCCAAAATTCGTTTTTATTATTCAACATAATTGCCATCAGAGGCGATACAGCGATTATAGCGATCTTCCAACTTTTCGATACCATTTTTGTAGAACGATTTGTCCTTTGCCTCAAAATAGGCCTCAGTTTCAGCGATTACCTCTTCATTGCTTCTAAATTTTTTACCAGCCAGCATTCTCTTGAGGTCTGAGAACAGGAAAAAGTCACTGGGGGCCAAATCGGGAGAATACGGTGGATGAGGGAGCAATTCGAAGCCCAATTCGTTCAATTTCAGCATGGTTTTCATCGACTTATGACACGGTGCATTGTCTTGATGAAACAAAACTTTTTTCTTCTTCAAATGAGGCCGTTTTTTTTAATTTCGTCCTTCAAACGCTCTAATAACGCTATATAATAGTCACTGTTGATGGTTTTTCCCTTTTCAAGGTAGTCGATGAAAATTATACCATGCGAATCCCAAAATACAGACGCCATAACCTTACCGGCCGATTGTTGAGTCTTTCCACGCTTTGGGTTCGGTTCATCGCGTGCAGTCCACTCAGCTGACTGTCGATTGGGCTCCGGAGTGAAGTGATGGAGCCACGTTTCGTCCATTGTTATATATCGACGAAAAAAATCGGTTTTATTTCGATATAACAGCTCCAAACACTGCTCAGAATCATCAATTCGTTGTTGTTTTTGATCGATTGTGAGCTCACGCGGCACCCATTTTGCACAAAGCTTTCTCATATTCAAATATTCGTGAATAATATGTCCACACGTTCCTTTGATATCTTTAGGGTGTCAGCTATCTCGATCAACTTCACTTTACGGTCATTGAAAATCATTTTGTGGATTTTTTTCACGTTTTCATCGGTAACAGCCTCTTTTGGACGTCCACTGCGTTCATCGTCTTCGGTGCTCATATGACCAGTACGAAATTTTGCAAACCACTTACGAATTGTTGCTTCGCCCGGTGCAGAGTCTGGATAACACTCATCAAGCCATTTTTTGGTATCGGCGGCACTTTTTTTCATCAAAAAGTATTGTTTCATCAACACACGAAATTCCTTTTTTTCCAATTTTTTCACAATAACAAAAGTAGCTTCACTCAAAATGCAATATCTCACAAACTAATAATCAGACAGCTGTCAAATTTATACACGTATCTTTTGAAGGTTGGTACTAACTGAAAATGGTATGGATTTAATTCTAGTGGCGCCCTCTCATAGAAACGATACGAACTTTTCAGCCGATCTGTTAGAATGGGCAGAAGTTAATCGTGAATATCTCGACTTGTACTAAATGGAACAACATAATTCTTCCTCCATTTTATCAAAAATATGATCAGGAATTTCGGATTATATTCTCAACAATGTGAGATGAGATAATCACAAACAACTCAAGTATAAAATTTTCTCAAACTTTAAAAACAATGCGGAAAAATCTTTACTTTTGCTTGCCTTTTTTTCGCGCTCGGACGGCAGTTTTGAGGTGGTCAGGCAAATATCAGTCCTGGTTTTTAACTGAACGTGTAAAACGTAGTGCGTTGGATAGGACTAGTCGTCGTGGTGAAGATTTTCCACCAACAGTAGACCTCCTGCGTCTTTAAAAACCCGCTCAGGTCGCAGCTCTCATTCGCTTTTCGGACTTCGTGGCGATAGTTCGCCTTCAACTAACAGCAGCAATAGATTAATAATCGCATTCGGTTTCTTATTACTGGATCTGGATTTGGGTACTGAGTTTTGGATTGAGTTCTGGACATATCGGGATTAGAATTAAGTTTCAAAATTCAGTTTTAGAACCTAGTTCAGAAATACAGGTTTAGATTTCATAGCCTGCATGCTGGAACTGGATTCCGTTTCGAAATTATATATATGAGAAAAATATATGAGAGATGTTATGTTTGTCATTATGAAATTCCATATATGTTTTACCTGAGTGTAGTTAGATTGCTGACATTTCATTAGTACACGGGCGCAAAAAAGCTATTGAAATTTATAAGAAACACTTACGATATTTCGCTACAAGTTTCCCATATGAAAATCATAAGTCACACTTATGATCTCCAGAGAAAAAAAGGCGGGTGGGTAATGTCAGAGACATAACTGGATGTCGTGAATACGAAAACAACTGACATGTTCCTTAACACTTCCGAATATCAATTAGTTGATCAATTGTATAAATTATGCAAGCATTCCTCTTTTCCACATTCTTCGCAAAAACAAAGAAGGATTCACTTGATCTCTATTACTGTGAATTTCACACAGCGAAAAGTGCAAAAATCTAACCAAACTGTTCTAGATTTGCACTAAACTGAGGATATTTCCTTTCGATTTGCGAACAACAAATCCTAATAGTTCTTCAGAAAACTTTTAGAGCTATTAGAACGGCTGATTAGGGTTATAATATCGATCGATTAATCGAGTAATCGATTAATAACCCTGATAATCGAGTAATATTTAATCGAATAGCTTAAAATTAATATTCGATTATTGAGCTAATCAAATAATTAAAAAATCCTATAGTAATAATCGAGTAATCGATTAATACCCCGAATATTCGAATAAATTTCAATTGATTAGTTTCAAAATTATACTCGATTATTGAATAATCGAGTAATTCGAAATTTCCGACATCCCTACGGCTGATTTTTTGTAATGTTCTCCACCGTTGCTTTTTCATCCATGCAAATGACTGGCAGCTGTGACATAATCGCTCTTGTCGGAAGCGAAAATAGCTTTGCAAACGGCACAAAATACATATGCTCGCATTGGCGGTAGAATCCAAACTGATTCAATTTTTGTTAGGAGCTTTCTTTTACGTAATTTCGTTTGTAGCTTTTTCACTAACGGGCGGTCCTACCGGCTATAAAAATAGCCGCATACAGAATTTTAATGTCGATTATTTCATTTCGGATTTGCATAATTTATTGAAAGAAACTATCAATATGCTGTAGGGGTTCGTTTCTAGCATTCAGAAGGACCAAATTGAGGAACTCACCACGATATTCACTACTTTTCGGAACATTTTTCTCGAACGATTTGTTGTACAGCAGCAGATATCTTGTTCTCTTCCTCAGAACGCGTTCTGATTGGCTGGTGTTGACATGGGTCAAATGAGATAGGTTTTTCAATAGTGTACTATTGAAATACTTCAATGCTTTTGCTATACACGTTTAAGTTGAAAAATTTCGATTCTATTGGTAGTTAGATTATATAAATCCTTCCACAGATCACTGAACTATGAGCTTTCAAAATACGAGAAAGGCAAACGGGCCTTATGAATTATCCTCTTTGATTATACCAAACATTTCAGAAAAGTTTAATTTTGAATTATTTGAGATTATGTCACACAACTGAAAATTTTATCATAAAATTGTGATCATATTTCCGATAGCATGTAGCAAAAATTATGTTGATTCGTTGGATACAACAAGAGATATTCACGATCGAAAACTTATCACTCTCTCAGAGGGTAAATTTTGAAAATGCACCCCATAGTAAAATAAGTCGTATTCACGACAAAAATTTCAATGACCTACGTATTAATTTCACAAATCATACCTATGAAGTTCGTAATGTAGATTTATGAATAATGTAGAAATACAGATATGAATGTAATAAGTTATTTACAAATTTCATAACCCCTACTTATGAAATTCATTGCTACTTTCTTATGGTTTTCGTGGCGATCCCTACTGTAATATTACTAAAATAACTATAAACTTCAATAATACAGATAATATAATAATACAATACAGAAACCAACACCGAACATCGTTTGTTTTGATTTTTTTATTTGTTTTATAGGCGACGAAATTACGCCAATTTACCAAATGTATGCAATTCTGTACTTGCAAGTATGTACTTGCGATTTCGATATTTGAGCTTCTCTTCGCCAGACTTGTGTTCAAGTTTTGTATGCAAGCAGTTATTTTTATAGCGTTGTTTCTCTACCATTCTGCGATTTCGGTTGAAGCGATAAACTTTTTCTCGTTTATTAATTGAGTTCATCACCCGGCGATAAGACCATAATTAGGTTAAAACCGGGTCAAAATAAAAACTATATATAATAATAATAATAATAATAATTGAGTTCATCTTATATAAATAAGAAATAAATCTTAAGCACTCTAAATTTAATTTAGATTTCTAGTAATCGAATAATAACGCCGATTTTTTTGCAGACAACATAGGACACCGCTCGCAACTAATCATAATTTCAATCATATAAAATTGAAAATACGTGGCATGATACATTCAAATCGAAACTAAGAAATATATCCAATCAAATTATGAAATAATTTTAATAATTGATAAAAAATAGTCTGAGCTATAAGTGTATCAATGTAATTAATTAATTGCGAAAATTTAAGTGTTTTTAGTTTTTCGAAAATCGGCCTAGTTTTAAAATAATTGATCAAAAACGCGACGCACGCATTCCGCTACATTTCACCTTACAATCCATCACATCATTTGAGACCGAGGATTCAAAGCGATATCCGGGAAGAAAATTGGAGTTACGAGTTTTGAAAGAAATACATTCCTCAAGTAACGCATTTCCGGACCATGATTAATTTTCATGGGAGAAGACTTATTGCTCATGGTTTCATGAGAAGTTAAAATGATTTTCTAATCATGTCAGTAGTAACGGATTTCTTTCCGTGTAAAACAGGTTTTTCTAAGAGGAAAGCTTGGCGAAGAGAAGCTAAAGCGTTACGCTATTATGCACGTAGGTATAATTGCATATATTTGGGCTATTGATGTAATTTCAAGACAAACAAGACAAACGCGAATCAAGGCAAGCAGTCTGGGTTCGCGTGTTCGATGTTGATTCTTAATACACTGAGGTCTTTTTTGAGCAAGGGATACGTACCGCATAAAAAACCCATAACTTAGGGAATCCGCATAAAAAACCGCGTAACAGTTCGGCTGAAAAGTTCGTATCGTTTAATAGAAACACACATTTTTTTGCCAAAATTCGTTTTTATTATTCAACATAATTGCCATCAGAGGCGATACAGCGATTATAGCGATCTTCCAACTTTTCGATACCACACAGATAAAAATATTTTGTGAATTTACATCTATTTTTATGCACATATTTAGAGCAGGTAATTAAACATAAAGTTACTTTACAATTCTGTAGGTTTCAATAGAATTTAATTTCAAACTAAGCGTTAATTGAAAGATACATTTATATTCATTGAAAATTGAATGCAATACAATGTAGTTTTGCATCGATGAAGGTTTTCAATCAAAATCTCGATTCAACCCATGTCAATTACATGTTATTATTGATTTACATGTCGTGTAAATTTCATTATTTCTTTCTGTGCATTTTTGTAGTACGATTTGACCTTTGCCTCAAAATAGGCCTTAGTTTCAGCGATTACCTATTCATTGCTTCTAAATTTTTTACCAGCGAGCATTCTCTTGACGTCTGAGAACAGGAAAAAGTCACTGGGGGCCAAATCGGGAGAATACGGTGGATGAGGGAGCAATTCGAAGCCCAATTCGTTCAATTTCAGCATGGTTTTCATCGACTTATGACACGGTGCATTGTCTTGATGAAACAAAACTTTTTTCTTCTTCAAATGAGGCCGTTTTTTTTTTAAATTTCGTCCTTCAAACGCTCTAATAACGCTATATAATAGTCACTGTTGATGGTTTTTCCCTTTTCAAGGTAGTCGATGAATATTATACCATGCGAATCCCAAAATACAGACGCCATAACCTTACCGGCCGATTGTTGAGTCTTTCCACGTTTTGGGTTCGGTTCATCGCGTGCAGTCCACTCAGCTGACTGTCGATTGGACTCCGGAGTGAAGTGATGGAGCCATGTTTCGTCCATTTTTATATATCGACGAAAAAAATCGGTTTTATTTCGATATAACAGCTCTAAACACTGCTCAGAATCATCAATTCGTTGTTGTTTTTGATCGATTGTGAGCTCACGCGGCACCCATTTTGCACAAAGCTTTCTCATATCCAAATATTCGTGAATAATATGCCCAACACGTTCCTTTGATATCTTTAGGGTGTCAGCTATCTCGATCAACTTCACTTTACGGTCATTGAAAATAATTTTGTGGATTTTTTTCACGTTTTCATCGGTAACTGCCTCTTTTGGACGTCCACTGCGTTCATCGTCTTCGGTGCTCATAAGACCAGTACGAAATTTTGCAAACCACTTACGAATTGTTGCTTCGCCCGGTGCAGAGTCTGGATAACACTCATCAAGCCATTTTTTGGTATCGGCGGCACTTTTTTTTCATCAAAAAGTAGTGTTTCATCAACACACGAAATTCCTTTTTTTCCATTTTTTTCACAATAACAAAAGTAACTTCACTCAAAATGCAATATCTCACAAACTAATAATCAGACAGCTGTCAAATTTATACACGTATCTTTTGAAGGTTGATACTAACTGAAAATGGTATGGATTTAATTCTAGTGGCGCCCTCTCATAGAAACGATACGAACTTTTCAGCCGATCTGTTAGCTTCGGAAATCCTCGTAAAAAAGCCGCGTCACGAACGCATATAAAAAACCGCGTGTAATAGATCAATCGCAGGAGACTCTCGTGCACTCAGAAGCATGTCGATTGTTGAACTGTTTGATTGAAAATATCGATCATTAGACATTTTGATTGCCTTTGGTCCACATCAATAGCTCGAACAACCCCATGGGGCTGATCCTTGTATTTTTTCTTCTACAACATCATAATATTCAGACGACAAAGACGACTTTTTCATTTCGTTGTGCTTTGATTTCTTATCATTTTCATATACAGATACTTGGTCCTCCGATACAAATTTACAGATTTGTCTGCAGAAAAATACAGATTTAAATGTGGCAACCCCGATTCCATGCGATCTTCGCCTTCTATGTTTTTCTATTCTTGGTAGATGGTTGTGGTGTCTCTGACGAATGTCTCAATTTTACTAACGTTTCTTCAACCTTTAATTCGACTTACTTTTACTGTACGTAAAAGTCTACCCCTACACTCTACCAACACGGAATTGAACAACACGATTGAAAACTACACAATGATTGCGATTAGATTTGCATTGTATATATTCTCCATATTGAATATGGAAATAGATCAGTATTCTTTGATCGTTTAATACTGCCAAGTTAAACATAAGATACCAATGTGACTAGTTCCATAGCGCTCATTACGATTATACCCACTCATGATTCACCTATTTTCAATGATTCTCTATCGGTATCAATGGGTTTATATTTGAGTATGGCTGCCCAGTCTTTAATTCTTATCTTTTCGTTTCAAAGTCTAATCCGAATACCACTTGTTGAAATTTGGATTTGGACCTACTGTGGAATTGTGATGATACCCAAACATATACCGGTACCAGTTAGATCTCTATCTGTCATCCTTTGGACTTGTATCAACTATAGGTGATGAAGATCATTGGAGGCGAACCAGTGGCGCTAAATGTTCGTCACCTAACAATCTTACATGCTCCAAGGCTAGGAGTCAACTACAACTTTTCAATCGTGATGATCCGGTCCTAATAATAAGTAATCTAGGAAATTCTTGTATCTCCATTTTCAGGACGAAGTGAACTCATTTTTATCTTCTACTGCCCATTGCAAAACTGTGTTTGGAACAGATGACTCGGACTTCTCAGTTTATTAAATCTCATAATCGTAGTACGAATCAACGCACTCGACGTCATTTAAAAATCTAGCAATGGGAGATGAAGCTCAAAGGTCTATAGGGTACTTCCTTATTTAACTATAATCTATGACATAATGCCTAATCTATTCCAGGCTCAGATGACATTGCATCAGAGTTATGCCTGTATTGTTTGGACACCATGATCGATGATATGTTTTGGTTACTCACTGAGGCTTTGCAATCGAATATTGTATTCGAATCTGTTAGCATAAGATGAAGCGACGCGTTCAATCCCAAGCATATAAAATTAGTAGGCTATAGTAAAATTAAACTTAATAAAATTTTCACTTCCATTTCAACCGTCAACCAAAGTAGTTTGATCTTCGGCCATTCCAAAAGAATCCTACCAATTCTTTCTCCAAGTTCACCTAGATAATGTACCCAACGCTCGAACAACTTCGGACTATCGATGCGAAACCTTCTGTGCTGTAATTTATAAGCTATATTCGGTACTGTTTTTTAACGTTTCCAGTAGTTTTTCCCTTCATTGCATCCTATCTAATGGGATTTCAAAATTGTCGAAGTGTTCCAGACCAAATATTTATTTTGAGATGGATCCTCGATAAACGATGACACAAGGGTCATATGACAGTTTTAGTAGTCTTAGATATGATGCAGGCTTTTGATACGCTTTATATCAGGAACTTTGGACTTCAGTTACAAGATATTGGCGTTCCACCTGCATTTATCAATCGTATCATTCAGTCCTGATTTTGTAGAAAAAAAACACCATTTCAGCGGTGTGGCCGGCGTACCTTACCCGTATCACCGTACCGGAAGATCAAGCAAGGATGTCCTCTTAGCCAATCCTTATTTTTAACACGATTGCATTATGCATTATCGACTCGACCAGATGTCGCAACGGAATTTTATTTTCAATAACTGCTCAGTAAGCAACTCGGTAATGAGACGTCACTCATAACATCAAAACCGTCGTCCGAGTACGAGAAAGGGGCACCCGCGACATGAGTTTCCTTTTTTACATTTTTCATATAGAAAGGCTATACTATCACTGTGAAAATCGACTTTTCAACCGAGGACTGAAACGCCGAATGTCATACCATTCGATTCAGCTCGACGAAGTGAGCAAATATCTGTATGGGTGACAAATATTGTCATTCAGTTTCCTCGGAGATGGCTGAATCGATTTGCACAAACTTAGATTCCAAACAGTGGTCTTACGGTCCCATACAAAGTTCCTGCATTTCATTTGGATCCGACTTCCGGTTCCAGGTTGACAGGGTGATATAGACCACCGATTATATAAAGAAAAATTAAAAGGATCAGCCCCATTGGGTTGCTAGAACTATTGATATGGAACAAGCCTACCACAAATTTTATTGACTGTTAATTTCTATAAAACAGTTCAATCAGTCGCCATAATACTCAATTATCGATAATTGTATACCGATTTATACAAGCGTCACAGCGCAAACTTTTCAGTTCATTCTGAAAAGTTTGAAAAACACCGGACACGCGAACCAAGACAATACACTGTTGGCCATAATTTGTATTTTTTTGTGTATACGATAAAATCATATCAGCAGCCGAAATGTATGCAATTATATTTATACATTGTGCTTGCTTAAGGGCACAGGATTTTGGATATTAATATTTATTGTGCTCTGAGAGAGTGATAGGTTTTTGATCGTGAATATCTCTTGTTACATCTAACGAATCAACATAATTTTTGCTACATGCCATCGGAAATATGAACACAATTTTATGATAAAATATTCAGTTGTGTGACATAATCTCAAACAATTCAAAATTATACTTTTCTGAAATGTTTTGTATAAACGAGTAGCTCAGTGATCTGTGAAAGGATTTATATAATCTAACTACCAATAGAATCGAAATTTTTCAACTTAAACGTGTAAAGAAAAAGCATTGAAGTATTTCAATAGTACACTATTGAAAAACCTGTCTCATTTGACCCATGTCAACACCAGCCAATCAGAACGCGTTTTGAGGAAGAGAACAAAATATCTGCTGCGGTACAACAAATCGGTCGAGAAAATGTTCCGAACAGTGTTTAATATTCTATTGAGTTCCACAATTTGGTCCTTCTGGAAGACAGGAATGAATCCCGTACAGCATCCGGATAGTTTCTTTCAATGAAATGCAAATCCAAAATGGCATATCGAAATTAAAATTCTATATGCTGCTATTTTTATAGCCGTTAGGACCACCCATTAGTCAAAAAGCTACAAACGAAGTCAGGTAAAAACAAGCCCCTCAACAAAAATTGGATCAGTTTGGATTCTATCGCCACTGCGAGCAGATGTATTTTGTGTCGTTTGCAAAGCTAGTTTCGTTTCCGACAAGAGCGATTACGTCACAGCTGCCAGTCATTTGCATTGGCGAAAAAGCAACGGTGGAGAGCATTACACAAAATCAGCCGTTCTAATGGCTCTAAAAGTTTTCTAAAAAACTATTAGGATTTCTTGCTCGCAAATTGATGGGAAATATCCTCAGTTTAGGGCAAATCTAGAACTGTTTGATTTGATTTTTGCACTTTTCGCTGTGTGAAATTCACAGTAATCTAGATCAAGTAAAGCCTTCTTTGTTTTTGCGAAAAATGTGGAAAAGGGGAAGGCTTGCATAATTCGTACAATTGATCAACTAATTGATATTCGGAAGTGTTAAGGAACATGTCAGTTGTTTTCGTATTCGCGACATCCAGTTATGACTCTGACATTACCCACCCGCCTTTTTACAAAACAATTATTTCATGCAGAGCATAAATCGAAATAAAGTAATTTAAAAGAAATCATTCAATACTTAAAAACAAACAAAAATGTGTGATTATAGCAAACCAAAGCCTTAACTTAAACTAGAGTTCGTTCATTTAAAACTAATTTTTCCAATTTAATCTACTGTGAAATTGTTTGACAATAAATTTACAGGAATGCACAAGTAATATATTTGTTTTTTCATCAAAATATTGATTGAAACAAACTAATCCACTGAGAAAAATTAATCATCTTGTTTTGTAGTTTCACGTAGCAATATTCGCAAAATCAACCCAGATTTCCTTTTGTCACTATTTCAATAGAAGAAATCGTTATGCAAAATCCAAATTTGGTTATTTTCTACAATATTTTTCTCTGCATGTGCTTCATTCTCTCATGAGGCGCACTAGAAGAAGGGTCGTGGGTGTGTAATTGAAATGCGAGTGCAGATATGCTTCAACAATTATGTCGTTTTCGCTTGAAGCTGAAACTTACACCGTTCCAGTCCAAACTGCTGTCATTACCTGGGTTGTATTTAGCTTCAAGCGATATATCCATTACTAAAATAAACTTTCAATTTGAATTGGAAAAGCTTGTTTCGCAATGTTAAAATTTTGGAAGAGAACAAAATGTCTGCTGCTGTACAACTGTATTGGTATAAAAGATGAATATTTAACTTTTTCCCATTATTTTCTGTGCAACGGTTGTCGAAACAAGACATACAGGAGAGCAATACCGAAGACCTATGCTTCTGGAAGGAATTTCATAGAAGGTACATTTTGTCGTGAATACGACTTACTTTACTATGGGGCGCCTTTTCAAAATTTACCCCCTAAAAGAGTGATAAGTTTTTGATCGTGAATATCTCTTGTTGTATCTAACGTTTCGACATAATTTTAGCTGCATGGAATCGGAAATATGATCACTATTTTATGATAAAATTTTCAGTTGTGTGACATAATCTCAAATAATTAAAAATTAAACTTTTCTGAAATATTTGGTATCAACGGGTATCAAAGAGGAAAACACATGACGCTTGTTTGCCTTTCTCGTATTTTGAAAGCTCACAGCTCATGATATGTGGAAGGATTTATAAAATCTAACTACCAATAGATTCGAAACTACACTATTGAAAAACCTGTCTGATTTGAGGAAGAGAACAAAATTTGTGCTGCACCAGCGATATAAAAGCTAATTTTTTAACTTTTTCTATCATTTTTTGGACAACGGTTAAGACACACAACAAGAGTAACATCGGGCCGGCCACATAGCAAAACCACACCAGAAGCCTGCCAGCTGAAGTCATCAGTGCAGTGCGCAATGAACCATCTCGGATCTAAATGCAGATCTTGTTGGTCATGACAATTTAAAGCACTTTTCAGTGCTACAGATCATCGTAAAGAATTAATTGAATTATTTCTTTCGTACCGAAAGCATCAGATTTATCAAGATGGAAGTAGACCAAGTTTGCACCGTCACTAACACATTCCATTACGATTCACGCAATGCGAAGATGAAAGTATTGATGTAGAACACATCTTTATACTAGTATGGGTGTCGTTTGAAAATATGCCGTGCGAAACAGGGTTGCCACGTTTACAGATTATTCTGTATTTTTATTATAAAGAACTATACTGGTTATTTCATAATATTTAATTGTGTTTCAGAATGTTTAATGTAACTAATCTGAACTTTAGTTTAGGTGCATCGTTTCAAATTCTAGTACTGGAAAAGGAGAATGCTTGCATAATTCATACGATTGATCAACTAATTGATATTCGGAATTGTTAAGGAACATGCCAGATGTTTTCGTATTCACGACATCCAGTTAAGTCTCTGACATTACCCACCCACCTTTTTTAAGGGCGATTAGCAATTCCAGTGTGCAGCAGTAGCAGTGGTCAGAACCTCATGGAAGGGCTGTGTTTCAGAAAAAGTCTCAAACTCGCAATTAAAATATACAATATTCTTACTGATTGCATTCAAAACCGACATGACACACACATATTCAAGTAAAATATCAAAATGAGAGTTTATTCATTGCGGAATTCATTCGATCCGAATAAATTTAATGTTGATCACAAAACTAGTTTCAAAATTTTCTTGAATTTGGAACCATTTCGAAAAAGATTTAACGCAGGCTTATGCTGATTCTCACTTTACTTTATAAACCAGGGGTGGAAATAAGCAAATATTTTAATTCACAGTAAATAAAAATAGTCAATGTTATCTTTTCAAATCACATATTTATTGTAGATATTATAATGAATTTTGAAATGAATGATTTTTAAGAAGATAAATTTTGGTTTTACTTAGAATTTAAAAAGGTCTTCAATTTCAATCTTGATTCACATTTTCATGTGCAAAATGGGCTTATTTCCACCTCTGTTATAAACTTTAGGAAGAATGATCCACTTGGCAGGAATATACTCTTATAGAGGTTTTCAGAAGGCTTAAAGTTTTAATACAAGATTTATTATGTTACATTAATATTAAAAATGTTACTTGGGCTGGTGCCCTATAGAGAGGTGAAATTTAACTTCACTCTAGCAACATCATAATTGCACCCTGACGCAATACCTTCATTAATGTATTAGACAGGCCCGTACCCAGGATTTCGTTTCGGGAGGGGCCCAAAGATAAAAAAAATAATGTTACTGAAGATTGCTGATGTACCTAATTCTCGGTATGCCTTTTACGGGTGTTTTTAACAGACACTTTAAACTTTTCCACTGGTACTGTTATTGTATTACATATCTTTCTTCTTCTTCTTCTTCTTTTCTGGTTGGCGTCACCTCACTTGAGATGACGCCGAATTGATGGCACAGCAACTAAGACTATATTGCCAGTTAATTTTCGTTTACAGTCCAATGAACTTTATTTTCACTTGACAGACACTTTAAACTTTTCCACTGGTACTGTTATTGTATTACATATCTTTACGTTCACTGTCTTGTTATTTCTGTAACACATGTCTGAGACTTTCTGAATATTTAAACATCTGTTTTTGATTTCGGGAGGGGCCAGGGCCCCTCGAGCCCCCCTCTGGATTCGTGACTGGCATTAGACGAAAATTGGAAACTACGCTGCGTTCTTCGAACTTTGTCGTGAATACAAGCCCCATATTAAAGGGCGCCTAAAAATAGAACAGCCAAAACAAGTCCGGGATAGTATACATTTAGGCGATATTACTCGCAAGAAAAAAAACAGATTTTATGCAATCTCCATATTAGTCGCAAGCAAGAAAAAGCATTACCACACCAACGCGGAGAGAATTCGGTTTTGAATCTAGGTGATTTGGAATGCGAACTCTGCGATTGCTACGGACTGTAAGGGCTAGCTATAAGGAGATGGAAAATGTCCTGTTATATGACAAGCAGTGTTGTTTCACAAAGTTGTATGCAGATAGTTTCTGTCAATGCACACTCGTTGCGTCGCTTCCATCCCGCATCCACCGTGAATAGCAGTGTGGCTATTTGAGCACAGTATAAAAATGTTCTCTCTGTCCTTCTCCAAAGCTGTAGCACTCAATTATTATAATATTAAATTGAGTTATGGTAAAGTGATATAATATGCCCCCCTTAAGAAAAGTTTGAGATATTACTAAATGTACTGATATATTTTCTTCGAGAATGTATGTATTTCTTTGCAATACGTCTGAGGAACATAATTTTCAATGATTTCGATAGAAGTTTCAAAACGACCACATTCTCAGTGAAAAACTCAACCGTAGGCATAATACCCCAGCAACCGTATAATATACCTCACAACAAATCAGTGGTACGCCCCACAACAATGATGCAATATGCCCCTTGAAATGTCGTTTTAGAAGAAAAGCAGATAAAGAAGATATTCTTTGCATCAGAAATCAATTAATGACAATTGGAAACCAACATGTTTTACCCTCCCAACGCTACTTTTTGTTTTAATAACCGTCATAAATCTTTAAAATAATATTTTAACTCTAAGCATACTGTTGAATCGAAGGTGGGTCATAATATCCGTATTTGACCATTTGACGTTTTACACGGTTAAAATGTTTGTTTAGTCAATGCTAAACTTTACATCGAAAAGCTGCCTAACGATATTTTCAGTTTTTTCATTTTTTCCTGCAAACGACAACTGCCCAACTTGCATAGCAGAAAGATCTTACGAAAAGATATTGTTAGTGATAAAACCTTTATATAGAAATGTCTTGAATACTTAAAAAAAGTAAGGGGGCGTTCTGGTCAGTAGGGACGCTTTATAACACTTTCCCCTATCTACTTGATCTCACACAACTCGCACATGTAATCACTTTGAAATACGAATTTAGAGGCTCTGAAGACCGAACGTTTTACAGTGAAGCCTTCTACAACACAGGGAACGTGAATTAGGAATCCGGCAAACAGGTATCCCAGATCATTTGTTTTTTTCGACAATTTGGGACAATTAACGATTATCTCGCTTCTGACCACAGATAGAACCAGGATCTCTTCAGTAAATTTTTAGCTCTTTAGCGATCATTTGATGCAGAATTAGTCCTGTGACTAAAAATTATGAAGATTTAGTTAGACGATTTCTTTGGAAAAGTGTGTTATAGTTCCAAAATCTATTAGATGATTGATAAAATATTTCTCATAGTATCTAGCGTTAGTGAGTATATTAACTCAAGTAGCACACGTTATTACACTTCAATGACAGTAACTTATATGACACAAATTCACAGAGCAAGTTGAAGACTTTGCAACGTGCATTATAACTGCTATGTAATCTGAAAAGCGTAAGAGGTGGAGCTTGTGCGACTTACCAAGGGTTGCCGAACAACTTCTCAGAAAAGAATATTTGGTTTGATTCAGCGCGCACATCAGTCACAATGAAACAGAAAATATAAGTTTGTGCCAAGTTAAAATTTGTTGATGCTTTTCCCATTCCACATTTACGACCAAAAATTGGCATCCGATAATCAGAGCTAAAACGTCCGCTCCTCTATAATTTTTACGTGAATGACATTGGCAGCTGTCTAGTAACCCCATGTACACTAAGACAATTGGCAGATGATGGCGTGGTTTCAGTTACTGGACCCAAAGCTATTGATCTGCATAAACCATTGCAAGATACCTTAGATAACTTGTCCGTTTGGGCTGTTCATCTTGGTATCGAATTCTCTGCGGAGAAAACAGAGTTAGTCGTCTTTTCAAGAAAGCATGATCCCGCGCAGCTTCAGCTCCATATGATGGGAAGAATGATCCAACAGGTTTTAACTTTTAAATACCTCGGGGTGTGGTTCGATTCCAAATGCACGTGGGGAGGACACATTAGGTATCTGATAACGAAATGCCAACAAAGAGTAAATTTTCTTCGAACAATAACAGGGTCTTGGTGGGGTGCTCATCCGCAAGATCTAATAAAATTGTATCAAACAAGGATACTTTCAGTGATGGAATATGGATGCGTTTGTTTTCGTTCCGCTGCAAACTCTCATATTATCAAACTTGAGCGAATTCAGTACCGTTGTTTGCGAATTGCCTTAGGCTGCATGCATTTGACACATACAATGAGTCTTGAAGTTCTGGCGGGAGTTCTTCCATTAAAAAATCGATTTTGGGAGCCTGCTAATAAGATGTGAGGTGCTGAATCCCATGGTAATTAATAATTTCGAACGACTTGTCGAGCTTCGATCTCAAACAAATTTCATGACAGTATATTTTAACCATATGTCACAGGAAATCAACCCATCAAGATATATTCCTATCCGGGTCAGCATCCTGAGTGCCCCTGATTCAACTTTATTTTTCGATACATCCATGCAGCGCGAAGTGCGTGGAATCCCGGATCATCTACGCTCGACGGAAATCCCAAAAATATTTTCAAGTAAGTTCAGGCATATTGACTCTGAGAAAATGTTTTACACGGACGGGTCGCGAATTGAAGAAGCGACAGGGTTTGGTATGTTCAACAATAATGTTTCGGCCTCATTTAGGCTTCAAGAACCTGCATCTGTTTATAAAGCAGAGCTAGCAGCAGTTCATTATAGTTTGAGTATAATTGTCACATTATCTCCAAACCATTATTTCCTTTTCACAGATAGTCTGAGTGCAATTGAAGCCATTCGCTCAAACATGACTGGCAATACTGAACCGTTTTTCCTGGGCAAAATAAAACAGTGGCTGAACGACATATTGAACAATAATTATCTAATCACTATTGTCTGGGTCCCGGCTCATTGCTCCATACCTGGCAATGAAAGAGCCGATATTTTAGCCAAACGTGGTGCTATTGAGGGTGAAATTTATGAGAGACCGATTGCTTTCAACGAATTTTATAGCTCATCTCGTCAAGGAACACTTGCCAGCTGGCAAGCTTCTTGGGATAAAGATGATCTGGGACGGTGGATGCACTCAATTATTCCGAAAATATCGACAAAGGCATGGTTCAGGGGACTGGATGTGAGTAGGCATTTCATTCGTGTGATGTCCAGACTCATGTCCAATCACTACACGTTAGATGCACATCTCCTTCGAATTGGACTTTCCGAGACTGGAACACATAGACATGCGTGAAGTATCGTGATGTCAGATCTCAACTAATAAATTCCTTGCGTACCCAAGGTAGACTATCTAATGTCCCAGTTCGAGACATTCTTGCTTGTCGTGCCCTTTCATACATGAAACTTATTTATCATTACATAAAGAAAATTGGAATTTCAATTTAATAAAGGCCCCTTTTAAGACTTAATTCTGATTCCAGTTGCGTCCATGAGTTCAACCAATAGCTAAATTAGAATAAAAATTATGTAATGATACAAACAAACTCGAAACAGTTTATGAAATTATCAACAAAATGTCTGAAAATAACAGCTTATTTTATAATTTATAGAAGTTAATCTTCAAATAATATTTCCGAGTAGATTTCATAATTAATGACGAGTTACCTAAGATGATATTTAAGTAATAAGAGTAATATGTTTTAATAAATTCAAATCGTTGTGACTATGTTAGAATTTAATTAGGATAAGAATTTTATGTAAAAGTGATGCTACGGCGAAGAAAAACTTATGTAAACTGCCTTAAGAAATAAACGTATTTATGAAAAAAAAAATCAGAGCTAAAATATAGAATTCAATATTCTTTGAACTCACTACATCTACTCAAAATCTAAGTGCTATTCTATATTTATGATGAAGTTGATCATTGTACTTATTGAAAACGTGCGCGCCTTCGATATTTTGGGTTTCAGAACATCGACATACAAAATAATATTCATATTTTTATTCCCGTCATGTGAAATTTATAGCTAAAAAGAAGGGTGGGTAATGTCAGAGACATAACTGGATGTCATGAATACGAAAAAACTGGCACGCTCGCATCACTTTTCCGAATATCAGTTAGTTGATTGATTGTATGAATTGTGCAAGCTTTCTCCTTTTTCACTAATAGAGTTTGAAGCGATGCACCTACATAAAAGTACAGATTAGTTACAATAAACAGCTACTATTCTACAACTATATATTCCAAACTTAAAACAATTCCTTTTTAATTCTCTGTAGTAACTTTTTATTGAAGCTATGAAGTTCGAAGATATCAGATTCTTCTCGAAATTTCAGTACGAGACAATTGCAATGGCCTGGTTTGAAATGTATCGACGATCTTCGATAATAATAAGAATGATAATAATAATAATAATAATAATAATAATAATAATAATAATAATAATAATAATAATAATAATAATAATAATAATAATAATAATAATAATAATAATAATACAGATTAATCTGTACATATATGTATGTATAAATAAAATATAGATTAACCTGTATATATGGCAACCCTGTATCGCATGTCATATATCCACACGACCCCGCATACTAGTATAAAGATGTGTTCAACATCATGACTTTCGCTTTCGCATTGCCGTTCGTAATTGAATGTGTTAGTGACGGTACAAATCTGCCTTTCTACCGGTTTTCGGTGCCATCTAGCTGACGGTGTCTCGTATGTTCAGAGTAGCTGCTTTAACTTAAATGACGCTATTTCTCACATCACATTTCATGTTATACCTGCTACTGACAGCGGTGCACGGAGAGCCCTTTGCCAAAATTCCTTTTCTTGTACGCAGAACGGGAAACAGTGAGACGACAGGTCCTCGATGTTGCTCTCGTGTGTCTTGTTTCGGGAACAGTTGCTCAGCAAATGGTAGGAAAAATGAACCACTCAACTTTTATATGGATGCTCTTGTATAGATGCAGACATCTCGCGTTCTGATTAGCTGGTGCTGCCATGGGTTAAATTAAACAGGTTTTTCAATAGTGTACTATTGAAAAACTTCAATGTTGTTGCTATACACGTTCAAGTTGAAAATTTTCGATTCTATTGGTAGTTAAATTATATAAATCCTTCTACAGATCACTGAGCTATGAGCTTTCAAAATACGAGAAATGCAAACGCGCCTTATGAATTATGTTCTTTGATACTCGTTTATACGAAACATTTCCGGAAAGTTTAATTTTGAACTATTTAAGAATATGTCACACAACTGAAAATTTTATTATAAAATTGTGATCGTATTTCCGATGGCGTGTAGCAAAAATTATGTTGATTCATTAGATATAACATGAGATATTCACGATCAAAAACTTATCACTCTCTCAGAGGGTAAATTTTGAAAAGGCGCCCCATAGTAAAGTAAGTCGTATTCACGACAAAATCGTTTCTTCTCGGTAATGGTTGCGGTCAACTGCAGGATCTCGGCAGGATGTCAAAGCATTTTTGTAAAAGGCAACATAGGATTGAAGGAATAATTATTCCATTGAAACTAAACTTTGTATTTTTGTGTTGACATTTGAAATTTGTTCAATTTCAATGGATTCATTGTTGATTTTAATATTTTCTTTTTTTGAGTTTCACAAAACTTTTGCCTTTAAACAGCAAAATGATAACATAATGTGATATTAATTGAAAATAAATTTGATGAGTAGATATCATATTAGGATTTCAATATGATGTTGCTATCATAATCAGATTTCAATTTGGTCTCATTTTGATGTTAGACTTTAATCGGGCTTGATTACATATATGTACTTAATTTTATCAAAGATGTAGGGCCAAAGCGCCAAATCACTTAAAATGTAAACGAATGACAAAAAATGTAATCACCCCGATTCTGCAATCCGACGGATTTGTGATACGAACGAATCTACACTTTCGTTCGAGTTCGAATTTTGCATTTTTTATTCCGTTCGGGACTCTCGTTCGGGAACACTTGAAATTTCGTACACTAACCATCAAAGCTGTCAACACTACTTACACATTCTATATTATTTATATTATTCATTTCTTAGTAAACGAAACCGTCACACTTGTACACACAAATTAGAACGATTATAAACCGAACAGAAGTAATACGTACGCAAGTCGATCGAGTAATGCTGGAAAATTCAACAACTCGAACGAATGATATTCGAGTTCATACCCAACTCGAACGGAATGCAGAATGGAAATTGCACATTCGATCGGAATATTTCGAATCGATCGACGTACAGAATAGAGGTGAATATTTCATTCCAGTTGAAAAGTTTATAATGTAATCCATGTTTGTGATTCAATAGTATCATGGATCAATCATCACAGTAGCGGAAAAAAGTGAATTATTACCGAAATGTGTAGATTGTTGAAGGTTTTTAGTATTTGAGAAAAAGTCAGACCCACTTTTGTAATATATTCATGTATTAATAAATTTTCATTTATTCCTAGAACATTTCCATTATATCCAAAAATAGAGCACTCGTACCCTAGCTGTACCAGAAACAAACGACTCGCGACTCTTACGTGTATAATCGAACGGTATTGTCAGCACCGGAGGAAAACAACCACGGCTGAGTCGGATGAAATACCACATCGAATGCGCCAAAATCATTCACTTTTTCGTGATGCTCCAATCGTCTCAGGGGAACAATTAGTGCATTCTGCAGCAGGTCACTGTTGATTATGAACGCTATGATTAGACACAACAAAAGATGTTTAAAACTTCAGTAACTCACTTGTATACCATTCCATGTGATACAATAACGCTACGATCGTCACTGGCCGAGGCGAACAACGGATAGCGCAAGTGAAACGCAACATTTCTTATAGCAGAATAGTGCAGCTTCAGCTGCTGATACGGTCGAGTCGAGAGATCCAAGTCGAACCACATCATTTTCTTTTCGTACGTTGCAACCAATAAGTTATCCCCTTTCGGATGGATAGCCATACTAGAAATCCACTTGCAGTTAGGGAACAACTTCTTCAGTAGCTCCTGTTTGACCAGATCATACACGCGAACATGGCGCTGAGTCTACAATTGATAGTAACTTGCATTCGTGCGAATAAATCAAATCAACCGTCCAATCCATACTTACCGCAACAAACAGACAGGGTCTGACCGGATGGAACAACACACACTGAATTAAACCTTTGCTCTTTGAAAATGGCACTTGTGACCGTCGCTTGGATAACTGATGAATCAGCACGGACCGATTAGCAGCCTCTGGCATCACAGCGGCGAAGTAATCACCTCTACCGTGCCACGTTACCTGCTTGATGTCCTTGAAATGATTGATCACGATGCGAACACCGGCTTTTCGTTCATCTTCCGTTAGTTCTACCCATTGCACGGCCGTGGCGATACGTTCGTTATCAACAACCTCGGACTTGGGCGCTTCTGCTAACAAATCATCCGTTTTACGGCTTATCAAACTATCGCCAACACCCGGATTGACCAGCAGCAACCGCTTTCCGGAAGCTACTGCCACAAGCGATATTTTACTGTTTGGACACCAAGCAACCGAGCGGACGATGTCTCCCGTTTCAATAGTTTTGATGCAACGTGCTGTCGAAATTTCCCATACTAAAACGAGAAGACGAAAAATGATTACCGGCTCATAACTGGTCAGAAAGTGAACTTACTTTTAATCGTTTGATCGTCAGAACCCGTAACCAGATATTCTCCTTTCGGCTCAACGCTAATCGACCGTATCATATTGGTGTGTCCCTTATAAATTAAATTTTGCAATGTCGGGAAAGGCTGTAAGTCTCTTGGCGACGGAAGTTTTGGAATCAGATATTCAGGGCCAACAGTCACTCTGGTTCGTTTGCCACGCGGACACAAATAAAGATCCAAACACCGCAGGAACCGCTCTCGAATGTACTTGTCGTAGTAGGGCACTTCTCGAAGGGAATTGTACTTCTGTGGGATGTAATGTAATTTCCTCTTCCACGGCTCTTCCTCATGACTGTTCCATTCTGCTAGCTCACGTTCGTTGAACAGATACTCCGGTGGAGGATTATAGGATTCAGCATGACCCGGCAGCGGTCTCTTGGGAGCCACCACATGGTCATGAATGCGACGCATTTCTTCCTTGCCATGATCAGTGTCCCAAGCCATGTAAAACTTGGGACCTTTGTTCAATTCCGCTTGTTTCTCAATTTCCGCACGAGTTTTGGTCCAACCCATCTTTAGTGCATGCACCAGGCGACCAATTTTATGTTTCTCTGACTTGCTTGGTAGAAAAGATCGTTTATGATCCGGAATATTTCGAATAGGCATTTTTTCTACTTCGGATGAGAACCACTCAATCCAAGGCTGTAAAACGGAAAATATTTTGAATATACTAGAACTAACCCAATCAATCCCTCTTACCTCATAATCGTCGTATTGTTCGTCGGGGTTTCGTCCCGCCATAATGCGCTTAATGAGTCCAATGTCTTCATTGCTGAGCACAACATTCTGACCAGTTTGTGGATCCTTGACCGTTCGCCAAAAGTTTGGATCTTCCATTTTTCTGAGGAAATCATCGATTGCATCCGTTTTAGCCGGTTTGATCAGTTTATTTCCATCCCAATCGTAACCAACATGTTTATATTCGTCATACCAGTGCATTGGAATATTGCCAACCGTGTTCCGAATGTCTTCCTCGTCCGAAGTGTCCCCAGCAGCATATTCATCTTGGTTTTTGTCACTCCTGAAGCGAGATTTGGCTTCTCCTGGGAAAATACCAACACCTTTCGTTTTAGTTGATTTAGCTATTAGAGCAGTATCAATGTCAACTAGCGCCTCATCTTCCTTATTAACTGCTTCCAATAATTTTAACGTTTCCTCGTCATTATCTTCACCGCTTTCATATTCTTGCTTGTGGCCATTTGAATTTGTTTCGTTTCTTGGCTTTGATAGAAGCTTCAATGCTTTGGGTTTTTCTGGCTCTTCGACGTCCTCTTCGAACTCTAATTCATCATCACTTTCTTCCTCTTCTGGCTCGGGGGAACTATCACTATTTACGTCGTCAGCTGAATCAACTTCATCGTTTTCATCTTTAACTAACTCATCTTCGAAGTCAGAATCGATACTGTCGACTTCGTCGTTATCCTCATCGGATGAAGCCTTCTCTTCTTCGGAATCTGAACTGTCTTCATCGTTTTCGTTATTGATACTTGTAAGTAAATCTTCCTGTTGAATAAAATAAGAAATACGCTTTAAACTAAAACTAAAATAAAAAAAAGCTCACTTACATCGGACTCATAATAATCGGTAACAATGCTCTGAATTGCTGAGCTTGGCGTTTTCTGGCTTGAATTTTTAATGCTGCTCGTATTTGGCTTCGAATCCGGCACAGTGGACGCTTTTCGTTTTGTAGCAAGGTGTTTTTTGGCCACCATTTTAGAAGATATCTAATGAATTCGATAGAGTTATGAAAATCAAACCAAATAATTAAACCACACGTGCGAACCGGTTACCCAGTGCAGCACCAAAACCATGCGCGTATTTATTTACTATTGAGAAAAGTCATTTCTGAACCCAGTGCCAAAAAATCCTTATCCTTCGAACTACACGGTTAAAATAAAATACCAATTTATTACCACTACAAATACCCATTTTCGTCTTCAATTCGAGCTTTCAAAATTAGAACTGTGTAAACTACTATTCATATCTATATTGCTGTTAACTTAACAATTGAATCACAATAAGATCTCTGGGTTCCAACACATTTTATTGTATCTTGACAAGATTTTTTTCATCTCCAACGATTCAATATATTGCTTCTATGATTCACAATGAATTTATTGTACACGTGGTTTTTCAAACAATATACAAACTGTACATTTAATTGTTTTCCAAGAAAACATGTAAGAGAAAATTTTATGATATGACTATACATTCTATACATTCTATTGTGATACATTCCTATACATTCCTATACATTCTATTGTGAACATGCTTTTCATAGTAGAAGTTGCAGAAAAAGTTTTTACTCTGATGTAATAATGTTGATCTTAGGCTGTGAACCATTTCACGGTTAATTTTAACTTTTGGTTAAAATCTGACACTTGAGTGGTTATTTGGTGTCAAGTAGTTAAATTTGACTAAAACTGTGGCCCATTTCAAAATTTGTCGGACGGAAAGTTATTTGGGTTTATTTTCCACTGGAAATACTTTCAACTAAAGAATTAGTATTAGAATTTTCATTGCGAGATTTTTTTCAGTGTTGGAAAATATCTATCGATCTGTCAAAAATAACCATGCTCTCGAGCAGGGTTATTTTTGACAACATCAAATTAACCACTCGAGTGTCAGATTTTAACCAAATGTTAAAATTAACCGCGAAATGGTTCACAGCCTTAATTTATTGAGCGAAAACTAACGTTTATTTAGAATGGTGCATTCAACTTGGTTTAATCCCATTTTCCAAATGCCTGGAAATAACAGATAAAGTATACAAAATAAATGGCAGTCGATCGCTATACATTCTAGTACTCGAGAAATCAACATTACACTGGTTTCTGTTTAAAAAAATGTTGATCCGAAAAAACCTAACCTTACCCAATTTCACACATTTCTGAAGATTTTCCATGTTTAATCGTAGTTGTCACTAAAAAGTAGTAGTAAACACGTTGAAATCGATTTTCTTCTACTCCGAATGTACTTTTATGGCTGGTATCTATTTGTACTATTGAATAAATGATGAAAATGTTGCGAATCACTACTGCCGATACGAAAATTTTCGAAAGAATCCTCCTTTTCTAGGTTCCATTTTTCATTGGCAGATGTCTCTACCGGTAATTCAGTTTGCGGCAATTTGCCAATAGTATATAACAATACATTAAAATATTATTCGAAGATCAAAGCAAAATCGTGGAAGGTTTTTTTAATAACAAATCGTATTGTTTTTCTACAATATTTTTTATTCAGGTTTACATACATTAATTTTATGTAGCATTGAATTCAAATTGAACGAACATCTAACGCTGTCCTCTTCAACATGCACTGTAAGTGAAAATCATACTGACACTATGATATGAATGCAATGAATTTATACATTTTAAGGTACAAGACTTATTACTGTTATTGAACATACAATGCAGAATATATTGCTACACATAGCTGTGATGTGTGCCCAGCTATAATTTGTTTCCATTTTCCTTGGAAACATGTAAGTTATGTGTGAAACTGTATGAATTTAGTCACATCGCTGTTACAAACTGGTCCATCAAAGGAACTTTTTCGACTATTTTTATTAATATTTGTCGTCGCCATGAATTCTGAATTAGATTTTGAGTAAGTACTAGCAATGCATTGTCCTATACTGTTTGGTAAATATTATTGATTATAGATCAAGAATGAAATCCGACCCTAAAGGGTTTTTCGCAGTTAAAAGTGGTCTGATTCGAAGAGTTGAAAGAGAACGAATATTTTTTAACTAATTAGTTCTTCTACCCTGCAGATCAAATAAGATAATAATCAAATGAGCCAACACACTGCCGTACACACTGTTCACCATTTTCCAGTAACAGAAATATCGGAAGTGGTGAACAATAGTTTCAACTTGAAACTCTTCATTTCTCAGAGGCAATGACTATTGTTTCGTCTGTACCAATGGAAAGATTAGGGTAACAGAGGTATTCTGGCCCACTTTAGGATGTGTAGAGTAGTTCAAATTGAACGGCTTAGTGCTAAGCTCGACAGTTCAATTTGAACCGCTAAGCAGACGTAAAGTTTCTGCTACTTACAGAACAATTTTTTTTTTGCAACGGAGTGCAATGTCTTTTCTGACGTGCCGAACGAAAACGTGTTTTCGACTATTTCTAGCCGATAAATGTTTGGTCATTTAGGAATTAGCCAAATTTTGTGCTAGGGCACATGACCGTTTTTGTTATTTTTACGTTTCGTCTTTGACTCATCAGTGCAGAGCAGTTCAAATTGAACTGCTTAGTGCTAAACTCGGCAGTTCAATTTGAACCGCTAAGCAGACGAAAAGTTTCTGCTACTTACAGAAAACTTTTTGTTTTGCAATGGAGTGCAATGACCTCAATTTGGAATTGGAATTATCACCGTATTCAACCCAGAACATCTCATTTACACCGATACTTGTAACAGACGTGGCAGAACTGATCACCGGTTGTGGAGATGCTGTGTATAAACTTTCACCAGTATTGGCCCAACTCATCTCACAAGTTGCAACGCTTGGCAGTAGAGGATTCCGCAAAATATCCACGTTTCTATTACAAATTTTGCTATGTTGGCTGAGGTGTTGTGTTATCGCGATATACACGTCAAAACAACCCAACTAACCAAAAGTTCGGATAAACGGGACTGATTTGGCTTAAGCAGCTCTCAAAGTTCATCAATAGCATTTTGTTCAGCTTCTATGCAGCGAAAAAGTTGACGCGGAACTTGTTCTGTACTTTCAAGTTGCCAAAAGTACCACG
The DNA here is from genome assembly GCF_030247185.1 of Malaya genurostris. Taxonomy (NCBI): domain Eukaryota; kingdom Metazoa; phylum Arthropoda; class Insecta; order Diptera; family Culicidae; genus Malaya; species Malaya genurostris. The sequence goes on from NC_080572.1 coordinate 177,038,061, forward strand.
CGTACTCTTAAGCAGCGAGGAAGTTCACGCGGACATTGTTCTGTACTTCGAACTGTCAAAAATTGCCACGTGTTTTCTTAAGCAGCTAGAAAGTTCACGCGGAACTTGATCTGTACTTTCAAGTTCTCAAAAGTTCCGCATGTACTTTTAAGCAGCAAGAAAGTTGAATTTTTAAGTAATTGTGGAACTTCTGGTTGCTTGGGAAGTTATTCGAAACAAGCGCATAATAGTAACTTTTGTGTAAATATACACTGTACCGGTTCAGTGTATTTGTTTATTCAAACAATATTATTTTTTTTGTGTGTATACCACCGGATCCCGCATACGCATGGCTGCCAGTTGGCTGAATCAATGCTGCCGGCTGGAAAAATATGGCTGGCAGACATTCTGGTGACCGACTGCCTCACCGCTGCCAGATATACAACTCAAACGATACAACCGTATCCACCAGGATTTTTCCACATTGAAATCTTTGACATTTTCAGCGAAGGTGAGAAGATGAAAACGCTCGGCTAACTTAGATACAGGCGACTTTGTTTTGTCAAACCGTCACTGAATCAATTTTGGTAGTCTGGTGGTCATGGCTGGTAGCCAAAACGCTAGGCGGGATCTTTAGATAATTCACTTTGTAAGGATTTTTTTAAATTGTATGTGTTGGATACTTAGACATTCACATTTTTTAATTTTCTGTTTCTGAAAAATATTGCAAATAAATCACACGTAATTGCATCGAAACAACGTATTAAGTATGGTCAGCTTGACTGAATACTGTATACGATTCTGATAGAAATTTATGCATCTTTTCGTGTAAAATCACAGCCTTTAGAACGACACCAATACATTTGTGATATTGCATCAAAATTGTTGCACATCAATATTCAGTACTTTCTGCAGATGAGATGGATCGGTTGTACGACAATCTCTCGAAAACAGTTTCCCAGAAAAGAAAGAAACGAAGTATTTTCCCCAGAATGTACCATTCTCCAGAAAACCATAGTCACGAAGGTATCAATTAGTAGAAAGACATACAACAGAATGTACCATTCCCCAGAATACCATCTCCCAGAAGAAGCAAATACCTAGAAACTGTTTCCCCATAATGGAAAATAATACAGAAACAGCATAGGAACAGATCTTTTATCAGAAAAGCATCTACTAAAATCAGGCGCGTATACATGGGGGAGAGATTAAACCCCCCCTCCGAAACTTAAGAAATTATTAGGGATACAGGGGTTAGACCGGACACGTTGTTAAACTGGACAGCCTAAATATCTTATCAACCTGCTAATATTTCAATTCATAGATTGACTTTGTAAACGCGCTTGGAGATGATTTCGTAAATACTCATTAACTGTAACTTCCAAGGCAACTATGCTTAATTCAAGCTTTGTTAGTCTGAACAAGAGGGTTCTAAAAATAAAGAGTTTGATAAAAAATAATTAAATTATATAACGGGTATGAAATCATTTAGTTATATTTATTTAAATTCAAACATAGCTTCTTTAAATTGGGTATTTGTTTCTGCATATAGTTTATAATAGCAAGCTAACCTTTCGTCGTTAATTCGGTCTAGTGATAAAGGGTAGTAAATAGCACATTACCATTTTATATAATTCATTCAGATTCAGATCGAGACGGCCGAAGGCCGCGAGTGCGCCGGCGACCCGCCGTCGGAAGCGCCGGCCACTGCGGGGGAGCAGCGCCCCCGCAGAAATCACCTCTGTCTAGTTGCGTGCGCTTGCCCGGATTACCCAAAGCTAGGGGCTATCCCTCAATTAAGTCCGAACGAGCGGCAGCGAGGTCGGACAGCAGGTCATTAAAAACGATGAGGCGTAGCCGCATTAGACCTAGTTAGACGCAGTAAATTAGAACAAATTCTTTTAAGCAGCATGTTGATCTGTTATGCTAAATGATCATTATGCCAAATTTCTATTATGCCAAATAACCATCATGCCAAACGATATTATACCAATAATACTATTTTAGCGACTAATGCCTTCCAGTGTATGGTTTTCTGGACTTTGGTACATTCTGGGATTTTTTTTCAGGATTTTCTTATTTTCTAGATTTTGTATTTCTGGAGATTAGTACTTTCTGGGCAATAAATTTCTGGGGAAAAAGCTTCGGTTTTTTATGTTCTGGAGAAAGGTTTTTGGGGAAATGTTATAGATCCAGATGGATCTTACCCATTTTGTAAAAACTGTTTCTAAGCGTATAGAATTCTGATCTCCCATTTTTTTGACACAGGGAAAGAATTGCTATATACACGCTCATTCAATGTTACTCTCAAGTGAGTAACTTCTACTCACTTTTGTTCATTTAGTGCAAATGTCAAAAAGTGAGTAATCTTGATTTAGAAGACTGAGTAACTTTTACTCAGTTTCTAAATTGACAACAAGTTTTACTGACAGAGCTTTGAAAACGTTCTGTGAAAATATACGTTCAATGATTTTTGTAGAAAGGAAATTTGAAAAAAAATGGAGCAGGTTGGAGCCGTGGTAGATGAAGAAGTCTATCGAAAATTAAAAGGCAATATTGAACAATCCAATCAGCGTGGTCACCACGAGATACCGTTATGGTGATTGTTTTGACATATCCCATGTATTTAGAAAAATTTTTGACGAATTTTTCAATTTACTTGAGTTTAAAAGAATGCAGATGGCAAAACCTTACAAATATGGGTAAGAAAAACGATTATTCACGTGTTGTCATCAAGTATATGCTTTCAAATTGTCCTATACTCTTGATAATCTCGGATGAAATTTGAAATTTTCAGTTCACATAAAGATTTGATTTAGCTGGTAAAACATGAGTAAATAGACTAGTCATAAAACTTTTGATCATAATTTATCAATTAATCTCAAAATCCAACCCAAAAAACAAAGAATATCCCAGATATGAAAACAGAACCCAACCTCACTTCTTCGAATTTGGTATTTCATGTTACGATTTCTCCATAAATATCAATCAAACATACCACGGAAAGTTACTGAATCATAAATGATCGATTTTTTTACCAAATTTTCACACGTTTTTATATGTTAGTATTCGAATCGTAAGAAAAAAAATAAAAACCCTGCATTTTGTTCGAATCTTCAAGCAAAATCTGAAAATTATCACCATCGCTTAGTTCAAAGCTCGCCACTCGGGCAGCGCAGCGATCGCAAAAGAGTTGGTTGGATTCTTCAATTGTTATACCTCCTAATCCTAATAATGATTGAAATTTTTCGATGCCACATTTGTGCAACCTTCGTTCCAGGATACGTGAGAGAGAAACATTTCCAACTTTATATGGAAAAACTACAAAATGTAAATCGAGAAAATATTTAAAAAATGTTGCATTGTTTTTAATTTACACGTAGTTTTGATTAAAATAAAGAATTCTTTAGAAAATTCGAATGATATTGTGTAATATTTACTCACTCGAGCTAATTATCCCATTTATAGAACTGAGTAAATGTTACTCAGAATTTGACAACTACCATATTTACTCAAAAGTGAGTAAACAAGCTTTACTCACTATAGAGTAGTTCCACTTTCAACGAAAGTGAGTGAAATTGTACTCACTTTAGAGTAACGTTGAACGAGCGTGTAGATGGAGGGATGCGATATTAGAAGTAGAGATGCCAGGTCTGCTGATTTGTTTGGATATCTGCAGATTTCTTATAATATATTTTTCAGATTTTTGTATATTGAGTTTTTCGAAGACTTTTGGCAAACTTTTGAAATGATTGAGAAGCCTTTTTTTTGCTCACCAAACTAGTTTTGGTGGTGAAATTTTCTCAGATATACATACTTTTGCCACCCTGTTTTAAGCCGATATGACTGAACATCTGAAATTTTCGTATGGAAACTACAGGTAGTTCCATTTATTACGAAATTTGCGGACAATGATTCCGTTTGCTTGCTAAGCATTGACGAGCAATTCGTTTACGCAAATTTGTAAGAATCATTTTGTGAGCACTTTTGGAACTTTTCCTGGCGCTTTTGAACTTTCAAAACTACTAAATTTTATTTGCGGCCGCCTTTTATAATTTTAATATAGATCTGGGATGCCAGGTTCACAGATTAATCTGTGTTTCACAGATTTTCAATTTTCTGCACAGATTATAAAAATGACACAGATTTCTAAAAATGATCACAGATTCTGTAATAAATCACTGATTTTCACAGATTTTTTAAATCGAGCACAGTTTAGCACCAAAAAGTACAGAGCGGTTGAAGAAAAAGGTACAGAGCGTGTTGGTTGTGAGACCTTTTTTTTTGCTCACCAAATTGATTTTGATCTGCTATTATGGTACGGAAAACGGGCACAGATTTTCACAGACAGGTTTTTGGCTTGATCACAGATTTTTGAAAAAATGACCTGGCATCCCTGATATAGATTCGAGTGGATGTAAAGTAGGAATATAATTTCTGTTATTTTCATATTCAACAATTGATATTTCCTTATCTTTAAGTGCTATAGTTGTTTTCTGCAGTTCTAGTAGTTTCGCATAATAAACTTGTATATTTTTGTTTTCCTAATCAGTAAGGTACAATAAAATTTGATTGAAAAGAGGGTTTAAACAAACAAAATCTATTTGCAAATGCGATGCTAAGAAAAAGGAATCGAGTATTCAGAAAGCATTGAAATGTACACCCAACACTCAATTATTCTAGATCCTTGAATTACGCTTTAGCTAATGAGATTAGTTTTATGAGTTGAAATGAAATGCAAAGCTTACTTTTGTGGGCGCAGCAGTGGTAAATACCCTGAGCTCAAATTTCACAGATTTCCAAAAGAGACAAGCATCCGGAGAAAATGGATAGAGTTTTGTGTGCGGCATAAAGATGAAATACCGTTCTTTGAACTCAAAGCAAGTTCTCGTCTGTGTAGCGTAAGTAATTACATTGTTTTCACAAAAACAGGAATTTGTGTTCATCACCATCATGATTAGTTACACTTCCCGGAAGGAAAGAATGATCATTGCTACGATGTCAATATACCAGTGCGGACACCGGAGGAGTTATCGGAGACAGAAACGGAAATCATAGCAATGGGCAACGATGAGAAGGAGCTCAAGTCCGAAATCATTCGACTGAGAGATGAGGTATCGAATCTTAAAAGGTACATTCATTGCTGCACGAATTGTACATTGTTTATTGAATCCACAATTTAAATTTCAGATCGGTTAATCGCTATAAAAGAATGTACCACGAACTAAAAATAAACCTTAACGCAGAGACAAATATTTTTCGAGAAGACCAGATGAAGCTTCTGTCCGGGGCAGTGAGACAAGTGAAACAATGGTCAGTTGACACCATTCTGGAATGCGACGAAATTCGCCGTGCATGTCCCGGAGGCTACGACAAGCTAATCGAAAAAGGATTTCCATTCCCTTCTAGAAGAACATTGCAACGACAGATGTCATTGATCGCCAGGATGCAAAGTGGTGAGTTTAAATATTCACGGATTTTGTCCTTCAGTTACAAAACTGTTTCACTTCAACAGATCATGCGTACAGTATCACCAACGAAACAATCTCATCAGCTACGGAAAAAGATCTGGAATGTCAAGTCGAGACTTATGATGTCCTTCGAGCAAGTTGGAACGACGGTAACAGCACGGATGAATCGTCGGAATAATAATATTCATTGGAAGTAATAGTTTGATATTGTATTAAATGAAATATCAAAACAAGAATATACTTAAAAGTCGATTAATTTAAAGAAGAGAAATAAAATACCATGAGTTTTAAAACTTAATGAATGAAACTGTAATGAATGTAATAACTAAATGAGAGTAAGAATATTTGTTATATTTTTGTCCGTAATATATCAAATTTCAGCTAATTCGGTAATCTCTGTTTCGTATCAGCATAAAGCTCACGTAAATCCGTTTGATTGATTGATTTTTCCCGTGTTTCCCCAGGGACTAGGAAACTTCAGCCAACCATATCCACAAGACGTCAAGTCGAATTATTTATCGCGTTTTTTTGTGACAACGGCTAATGAGCCATCAGTTAACATACACTTTGAAGAGGAATTCCAAAAGACTCGATACTCGCAGAAGGTAAGTCATAACAGTAAACGATAGAGAAAATTTTTCTTTCGTATGATGTTAGAATTAGTATTCTATTTTGCATAGCAATTTCGTTCAAAATTGGATTATCACAAAAAACGCGTGATTTGATCTGTTTGAAGTATTTTCATTTTAGGGATTAGCCATGAATTGGCCCACCTCAAAGACATCATATTAACAAGATATCCAGCTCTCACATTTCCCGAATAAATAATTGGCAACATCCTTTTTTGCGAGCATGTCGCCCTTAGGTGAGTCCACATCGAATCTCATACATAGAAGTAGGGGAGAGAAATGTCAAAAATGTACGTGCCAAAACAGCAGGGCATTCTGAAAACTTTCTCCCCTTATAACATGAAATTATTTATAATTTGAAAACACTTAGACAAATGTTATATCGGTCAAAAATATAGCTCTGGATTCATTTTGATCAGATAATTGTTTTGAAGAAAACGTTTAGTTGAAACAGCTTAATAAAATTTTTCTAAAACACTCAATTTTGGGTAATTAATTTCTGCAGCTTTATTAACTAAAGTATTCAACATATTCTATTTGAGAAAAATAATAACATACAGAAGTATCTAAAGATTCGGTGCTATTCTCAACCAACATAATCAATATTCTCGTCCATATCACACTTCGTGATATCAGGCTTTCTCTTTGTATCATCCAGTGATTGTTAAATTATTTCAAAGAGGCAACTAAAATTTTGGAAATTCTTTTTTAAGCTGTCAAAAAAAGACAAGCATACTTGGAGAAGATATGATTTATTGAAATTAAAGATACATTGTTTATTGTTGAAAAAAAAGTGAACATTTGAAAACGGTCCGTAATCAGATGTTCGGCGAAGCTTCCGTTTGATGTCGGAACAGGAGCGTTATACGGCCTTCATGTCAATTTTGCGAATGCATCTCTTGATCTCGTACACTTTCGGCATTGGCAGGACTTAAAAACAAATTGAACTTAAATCCTATTGAAATGAATAATTTTGAAAAGATGACCCGAAAAATGAAATATCCAATATCAAGTTACATTGTTACCGACGATGCTGACAACACTTTTTCTACCACCCTGCAGCAGAGATGCCATTTATACAGATTTATCTGTATTACACAGATTTTTACATGCGCATACAGATTTAATACAGAGTACAGATTTTATACAGATTTCTCAAATTAAATACAGATTTATACAGATATCACAAAAAGTAATAGAGAAATAATGAAACTTTTCCGTCTGAGCTTGTTTGATTGCCCATATTAAAATGAAAATTTTTTCGTGCAGCTGTTTAATGATGAACACTGAAATACATTTATATCATAATTTGAAACCAATTTGAACTGATGTTCAAGGAAGTCATGGCGTCATGAAACTTTATTGTCAGACTGAAAAGTTGTATGACCTGACTTGACGTTGCGTATTGGGCGTTTGAGTTCCATGTTTGAATTCCAAGTCATCATTTTCAAACGAAAAAAGTATATGGATTTACAATTCAATTGTGGTTGATAACAAAAACAATCAAATTTCGTCGTTGAATGTTCTTGTCAGTGCGACAAGGACTTGCGATATAAAGGAATGCTCTTTGCATCTGCCATTCTATAACAATAATCTAATGGAATAACATCTTTAAACATCATTTTATTTCCGAAATTTCCTTTCATTAGTGAATACAGATAAATACAGATTTTTTATACAAAGCAATACTGATTTTCTATGAAAATATCTGGCATCTCTGCCCTGCAGTAATATTGATTTCAACAACTTGTACTTGCTTATGTCAATTTCAACCAATCACGAGCTGGTCCGAAATTGGTCCTAAAAGTGGATTAGCAATTGTCAGGTCCTGTCCTAGGGATTATATTTAGATAAACAGTGTTACCAGTTTTCTAACTTTCTAACCTTTTTCGATCATATATACGCAGAAGGGCGTATATCACAATTAGATTCTTTAACGTGACGTCACAAATGAACAAAAATTCATCCTTGACAGTTCAGCGGTACTGTTTACAAACAAGCTTAAACAAAATCGAGGAACACATCTCGATCAATCATCTTCACTCTTCACAACTAGCCACTTTTATTTAATAAATCTCTGGAACGAATCGTTAACAAATGTTTTAAAACTCTATTGAGGCGATATGGACCGTGAACGTTCTCATCCGTTTGTCAACAGACAAACAAACAAAAAAGTCTGTTTACAAACAGTACCGCTGAATTGTCAAAATGTGTTCATCCGATTGAGGTTAGCAGTGACGGTAAAAAACCTAATAGCCAATACTACTATATTATTAGGTTTTGCACGATGACGACACAAATGAACTGCCGATGAATCAAGTTCATCTTTGACAGTTGCCGTGTACTTGTTTTGTTTTGCGACTGCAAGTTAAAAATTGAAAAATTACGAAAAAGTGCCTGTTAAAAACGTATTCCACAGTGAAAAGAACTAAAATGATTACCCTGTATGTGTTTCCAACATCAAGGAGCGATATATGTATAGCGGCCCTTACACGAGCATTAAAAATGTCAGTTTTAATGTAACTAAGTAATGATGTATTTCAAATTTGTTTGAAATCTCGTCATTACTGCACCATTACACGTTCATTAATAATTCAGTAATGACATTTTTAATGCGCGTGTAAGGGCCGCTTATGAATCTGTTTAGTGTGAGACGACTTGCAATTTTTACATTCGAACGATGAACCTCTGATGAACTTTTAAACTGTAAACAAGTACACGTCGACTGTCAAAAAACATTTCATTCTGTTCATTTTGTAAGGTTATGGCATGTTCGTGCAAAACCTAATTATACAGTTTTTTTGGTTTCCAAAGAAATTCTGGGTGTAATTATCTTGGTTTATGATATTTTAGACACTCTTCATAACCAAGTTTTACAGATATAATGAAAGAAAAAAGGAATGAGAATTGAAATTCCTGAAGACGAAATTTTGGTTTCGTCTTTTCAAAGGGGAACGAGTTACGTTGGCATTTTGTTGCAGTGAGAGACGAAAATGCTTCGTATCTCTTTGTTTATTTTACATGCGATGATTTACGAATGATACAATTAAAAATACGAACACGAGACAGTTGGATTGGATTCTTTCAATGAAAATATGTGACAATTTAAGCCCTGTTTTGGGATATTGAACAAAATCAAATGCTACCAGCCAGTGCAATTTCCGATCACGTTCCAATCCAGCTAACCGCGTTGAAGTTTCTTCAAATGCATCGACGAAAGAATGCCTCCATTTCATCTTCATCAAAGTGTCATAAGAGAATGTCGGATTAAATGCGTTATTTGAAGGCAACAAAGTCCCGAAATGACTGTTAATTGGAATCGAATGGAAAACACATAAATTCCACAAATAAATACCTACTCAAAATCGGACGTTTTATACTTGTACTGTCAATTGGATCGTTAAAAGACAATAGATAGCATGATAAAATAGCAAGACAATAGATAGCATAACAAAACAATCCATTTTTTTTCCATGCAATAATATATTTCAAATTGTGTCATTATTACATAGTGAGCTCACGGATTCGATTGAATTAAAAAATTCTATTGAATATTGTACCATTTGAGTATCATCTCCGGAAGCAACTAGAATCATGTTTGTGGCGTCGGTGGATTCATCACACGTATTCAAGCTGATGTTATCCGATTTGTCTGCCGAGTTTCGTTGCGACGGTTGCAGTAGTACTAGAACGTATCGAAACGGATGAGTTGTTAATGTTATTTGTGAGCAATCAAAAGCCTTACAAGATTCTCCTCGGTGATTGTACTTAATGTGCGATGCAAGGGCACTATTCGATACGAACGTTTTGGGACAATCGCTACAGAAGAATGGACGTTCTTTGGTATGTGTCCGTATATGGACCTGCAGCGTAGAGGGACGATCGAAAACCTTGTTGCAAAATTCACAGGTGTTAGTTTTCCTTAAAGCGTTTCTCACACGAATGTTGTGTCTTTTGAAGAGATGTACCTCGAGGTTTACCTGAGAAATAGGCACAGAAATTATGTTTGTTCAGAACTAGACTATCGTCCGAAAGCAAAGATTGCATCGATAATTACCTTTTGAGAAAAAGATCTCTCGCATTGTTGACACTGAAACGGTTTCTCCTGAGTATGAACCCGCATATGCTTATCCAACAAACTTTTGTAGAGAAACCGCTTGGGACATTCAGAGCAAACAAACACCTTGGGGTGTATTTTCCGCTTATGCTTTCGGAGTAGCCTCTCATTACGGAAGGTTTTAAGACAAACCGCGCATATGAAGCTCCCATCGTCACCACTGACCGAGTAGGAGTCATTCTGCACGATCAGTTCAGCATTTTCGCTCTGTGCTATCATATCGATACACTCCTGAAGTGTCAGTTCGTCCTTGTGCTGGGTTTTCAGATGCTCGTAGTAGGTAGTGACTTCCGCGAACCGTTCCATACAAAGCTGACACGGGTGAGGCATTTTTCTCCAATGGGTTTTAACGTGAACTTTCAGTTCGCTCATACGCGTACATTTTTTATCACAGAACGGACAAGCAAATTTTTTCACCGTTTCTTCACCTGTATGGCGACGGGAATGGATGGTAAGATTAACCTTTTGAGAAAAGCTAAAAGTTTGGTATTATTAATACTTGATGCTAAATTTAATGATCTTCCGTTGATCGTTACCCTTTCCCACAAATACCACAAGTGTGTGGCTTCTCGCCGTTGTGCACAAATTCGTGTTTCTTAAGACCACTTTCGTAAGGGAAACCTTTGCCACATGTTTTGCAAAAATGTTTCTGAAAACAAGATATAGAGCATTAGCAGATAAGAACGAAACGACATAAACAACTCACGTCGATTCTAGCTCCCCTTCTCCGAACTGTCGACTGTGATTCGTCCTCCTCAAGCATCTCCACAGTACCGTACTCCGTCTCAGGTGATCGAGCTCCGGTAGTCGCTAGTCCGTCATCTTCAACAAATTCGATCAAAGAATCATTGCCGTCATTGAGTTCTTCCTTAACCAGCACAAGCTCGGTGACTGATTTTAGCTCGGAATAATTAGTGCTAGAACATTCCGATGGCTCTACGCTACTGGCGAATTGAATCATACTGTCAGCACATGTTTCTTCAACGATTTGATCAGTTGGACTGGCCGGGCCTATTTCCGTCTGTTTCAGATCTGAATCGCTATTTGGAAGGGTAGAATTGTCAAAATCATTACCAGTAATGGTATTGCTGCTTTCGATCTGATTATACGAAGCACTGTTCGGAAGTAAAAATGAAGCGACTGTTCTACAATCAGACTTATCGTCTTGTTCGATTAAATCGTCCGCGCACTCATCGTCTGATTGCAAAAAGTAGTACTTTCCGTTGGCGTATTCGATCCCGATCGTTTCCGTTGTTTGTTCCAGATCACTCATTGATGTGGCAGACATGTTGTCCGGTTCAAAATCTTCCGGCGGTTGCTTTATCTCGTAAATTGTTTGTTTCGATTCAGTGAAAGCTGCCAAATTTGATTCATCAGCCACTAGATCATTGGCATCTATATCACTTAGAACAAGATTTGTGGAGGAATCTTCTTCAATTAACGTGAAAATCGATGGTACAGCAGTAGGAAGTAGAAACCGATAGCCGTGAACAGGATGTTTCCCGAAGTCTTCTTCGCCAAAATGGCAACTGCAAATTTTTGTTCTTTCATTAATGTATTCGTCGAGAAGTAAATGATTTGTGACAAGAATATTTATCCATTTTCTATGTAATACGGGATCCGTCGGAAATCTACAACGAACGACCGGTCAGGACAATTGGTTCTACGATATCAATGAAAATATTACCCAACAAAGAAAGCGGATGTTGAATTGACGACATTCTCGTCCGTATCGCAACTCAGAATACAGCATCGCATCATTTTACCGATAATGTTGATATTGATAAATAACTGACATATAACAATTTGTGTTTTCTTGAAACAAATCAAATTTGTTTGAACATTTTGTTCAATTGTAAACGACGTATTTTGGAATGCGTTTTACACATCATTCCCAATATTTACCAAAACAACGTAAATAGAAAGACAATGCTGGCAGTTGAGCTGTCAACTGTCACATGATTCCCAACTAGCGTGAATTCATTAACCAATTTGTTCATCAACCCAGAGCTGCCAACTATTTTTTTTTCAAAAATCTGTGACGGACAAATCAAATGTCTACACACTTAAATTGGTTTAACGAACTCAGTAATATTTTTGACGAAATTAGAACAGCTGAGTGTTCGGTAATCAGTTCCGCAATTAAAATAGATGACGAATGTTCGGTTTTTTACCACCTGTCAAATTTTACCGACTAATTTGTTTCCATGGCGACTGATCGGTAATTTTTAGCAATATTTTTCGGTAAATTAGGTATGTAATATAACATAAACATAACTGACCAAGTAAGCATCTTTAACAAATTGCGTCAATAGCAGAATCTATGTTTTTTTTACAAATAATAAAATGGCGATGTTATTCATGCTTAACCTAAGCACTCTATTTTTTCTTTAAGGTTTGAATCAATGTAATTTACAAAAGAAAAATCAATTACTGAATAGTTTGCATTAATCGCTCGCCAGTCGTTGTTAGATGTCCGAGTCCAAGCAAGTTGTATGATACAAAAACATAAAACTGTTTGTCTGTCGGCTGTATATCGGCATTGAATACGAAAAAAAAATCAATTAACACTTGAAAACATTTCCTTAAATCTGGCTCCAACATAATTGAATGCTGATTCCATGATATTGCAGCACTAGAGCCTATGTCTGAAAAAACGCCTTCACATAAACCAGAGAAACATTACTTTTGGTGGGGTATGCATCTTCCGACTGTAAACATCAATTAACGTTACAAAATACTCATTAAAACAAAAAATATGATTACCTTTGTCCATTTTATGAATCCTTTTAACAAATTTTCTTTCGCAGGATTCTCATCACTAGCTCTCCTAGCTCCTCGACTTGGGCTCTTCTGACGAATGACGTTCGCAGAAAATCTATTAAAGAAATATTAATACGTGTATGGCGATCGGCAATATTTAAATATATTATATATATTTACCATCTTCAATGTGCTTGCCCAAGCCTTCGACATATCCCGGAATGAGGCGACGACAGAAAAAACAAGATATGGTGTCGTCTATAAAAAATTATCAGGTACAAAAAAAAGTTTTGAACAGCAAGCATGCTTACCAAGCATTTGCATTGCTTCTGCATCACAATCACCAATGGTGTTTAAGATTTTATCCATTTAGTAAATTTTGAAATCCAACTTGCAAAATGGCGGGTTCAATACAAGCACTAAACTTCACATTTGATACATATTTATACAAGTTTACAACAATTCGGCAAAATAAGAACGAACATTCCGCAAAATAGAAATACTAGCTGTAGGCTCAGCATTTATTTTACAGAACAATTTGACAGCAGCAAATACAATCTAGTTAGCTGATTAAATCAGTACTCAGTAATCTTTCGAACAAGTGCTGAATTCTTGTTTTTCTATTAGCTGCATACAGTTTAAATATTCCAAAAAGCATACTGTTCCGCAAAATACTAGTTTTGATGGATGGACCAGCACTAAATTTTACCGAACTTCGAATAAGCAATTAAGTGTGTATACAATATCTATCTCGATGGAACCAAACACAAAAACTGAAGACCAGTATTTATCTGTATGAAGATTGTATTATCGGTATTTTAATAGAGCATATAACGAGTACCGATAAATCGGTATAGTTGGCAGCGCTGCACCAACCAGAAGTTTGACGCACATCCATTGAAAATGACATTCAGAGGCGCTGCTCGGGAAGAGATGATTGGCACATTAGGGTTGGAATGAAGTGCAGATGCGATGCTCGACGGAAGGTACTTTCTTCCAGTGAACTTAAAACCGAACGAAATTGCAACAAGAAATCACAATTTTTTTGATTTCGAATGAAAATCATCGCTGAACAAAATGATTTTGCTCTGAAATTTGAATGTGCATTTTAATTCATTGTTAATTTTAATGGAAATGAACAGTTCTTGTAACAGATCTTAAAATTCTACAATATAATTGAAATTATATGAGTTCCCCATAAGAGTTCGTGTAAAATTCAACCGACGACACGACCAGACACTCCGAAGAAAAATTGAAATAAAAAGTGTCTGTGAGCGATTTACCGCCAGTTACCAAAAATATAACAGCCCCTTGAAAACAATAAAAAGAATCTTCTCGAGCAACACTGGTTAAGTTGCTACGAACTAGTAACCAAGGAGCCACAATAAATTAACAAAATATTTGAGGAAATTGTGAACAACTAAAAAAATTCAAATTTCGTGCCCTCAATGCCATTCCTTAAGAGCAGATAAGGAAAGTGGAACATTCAAATGGCCATCATGAGTGCATGCAATAATGAAGGTGAGTGCTTAAATCTTATTTGTGAGCTATGAATATAGAAATGTTTTTGATAATGCATTTTTTTCATTTTACTATCACAGATTATACTCTTTGCAGTTCGCCGTCTTCAAAAATGCTCCTAGAGTTGGACATGAAGAGTCAACAAGGGCTGTGTACTATTCCCTACTATAATGAGACTTAGATGGAGCGTCAGGTAAAATTGCTAATTGGCAAAGAAATTAATTATCTTACGCTCCGAACTAATTTTTATTCCTGATGTTTATTTGTATTATTGAATAAACGAAAATTTACGAAAAAATTATAAGCGAATGCTCTTTTGCGAACATAGCGCTCTCAAGCGAGTCCACATCGAAACTCGTACATACAAATAGACGAGAGAAATGTCAAATACTAGCGCGCCAAAATAGCAGCACTTCATACCCATACAATTGATATGATATGTTGAATGTGATGCCATGCGATGACATTGACATTGCATTTATCGGTATTTATAGTGGCCCTTACACGAGACAATACTTTTGATCGTGTAATGGAAACTTCATTGGATTGACAAAAATATGTGCAATGACCTGTTAAATATGTGCAATGATCTCTTCTCTCAATATTTTAATAATCATTTGCAATATTTAAAGCGCCAAGCGCTTGAATTTCTCGAAAAACTCAGACTCAAGTTATCAAGCCAATTGGATTGATGGTATTGACAATACTTATTGTCCAGTGTAAGGGCCGCTTATACCGATTTTTTGCCTCGATACACGAATACAGATATGCTCTCTAAAAATACCGATAATTAAATTTTCATACAGATAAATACCGATTTTGAGTTTTTGTGTTTGGTTCTATAGGGGTAAACCAGGTTGAGCGACTTTTTTTTGTTTGCTCGAAAAATCAGTATTCCCACTAAATCGATTTTGGATTTTTCGAGATTGATATGGTACAGATAGATTTTTCCGCCAAATACAGATTATAAAAAGAAACAGTTTCAACTCTGTTCCGGTCCAAGTTGACAGGGTCTGATGAATGACACCACATTGAAACGATTCATCATCCATTTAGATGGTAAGTCATTTCTCAACTGTAACGTTTCATTACCCTTTTGTGATGCAGTTTCGAAAAAACAACAATCGATTAGTTGTATCAAATTTTAACTAATCAAAACTAACATTTCGTTTGTTTTGCGATCGCAGGCTTTTGCGTGGAATTTGACCTCATTGCGTATTAATAGAAGTAGAGTTGATTTTATTGACAATATCTTTGTTGATTCAATTCTGCTTTACTTTTATGATAAGAAAAAAATTGATTCATTTTATCTGTGGTCTTATTTGTGTATTGATACAACAAAGTTCAATTGTTCAAATGAACCTTATAAGTTTTATCTCTTATAAACCATAGTTGTATTTTCAACTGTGAATGAACAGAAAAGTTTGTAAGCGTTTCAAAAGTGAAATTGTATCTGCATATTTCTTCTTTTTGGGGCTTTTCTTTACTCTTAAAAACAAACAAAAAAGAATGATTTTAACAAACAAAAGCATAGGTTGAGATATTAAGTTAATATTTTATCATTTATTTTCTATTAACCGTCAAGTTTATAAATTCAAAGCACTACAAATATTACCTTGATCTGAAATTAGTTCACTTTAAACTGATTTTGCAAGTTGAAGTTACTATGGAACAGTTTGTGAAGAAATTGGCAGAAACATACCTGTAAAATGTTTGTTAGTTTTATTGAAATATTTCTTGAAACAAACTAATCCGCTGAGCAAAATCAAACATCTAGTTTTGTTGTTTCAAGCAACAATATTTGCTATGTTCAACCAAATTTTTTTGTCACTATTTCAATAAAATAAATGGTGGCGTGAAGCCCAAATTTAGTTACATTTACAATATTTCTCCATGCGTGTACTGATAATAACTATCCTTCCAGGTCGGGGCTCGAACATACGACAACTGGCTTGTAATATCAGTGCCCTATGCATTGAACCGTAAACCCGGGACAATGAAACAGGCTTTATAATATGGTCGAATTTACCTAAAAGTGTTCAACTGTCATGCTGGATCATCTAACATCCGAACTGATATTTTTTAAAAATACTTTCAAACCGGGACAAACAACAGCCGAATAATTCAGATTTATTTGAAGTACAACGTACATAGTTTGACACTCAAAGTAAACCAAAAATATGTATGTATCAATTTAAACGTAGAAATTTCGATTGAAGTAATCTAATGGCGTTTTTTATTGATAAACACTGGTGGCGTGAATTACTCTGGTTTTGTACGTTCGAGTGGAAATGGTAATGAAACATAATCAGAATATTGCATTTCTGGTTGAACGTGGAAAACCAGAGCAATCCACTACAACAGTGTTTTTCAATGCAAAACGGGAAAGGTTTTTTCATAGGTTTTTCTCTATTTATTATGTAACCCTGCAAACTTCTCTGTATGAATATTTTTTCGATGCGTCGGGCTACATCTTGAAAAGGCCTTAAATGAATAAAACTAAAATCGTTTTTTTTATTCAGGAAAACTTATTCTATTGGGTAGAATCATACGATTGCGTGATTTTTGAAAATCCTAAACATGAATTAAATTTTTTCTGAGCTCAATGACAGTTCTACCGAACCTTTCAGGCGATTCTTCCAGATGTTCCATGTATACTTGGGGCATTCCTATTGACTTTCCTTTCCAATTTTTCCTTTTCCTTTCTAAATTTAATCTCATTTTCTTTTATTGAGGCAAGTTCACTTTCCTTCTCGGTCACAACTGACTCCAATTCCAATTTTTTCCTCTGCAGATCTTCCATCTGATTGTTGACCTCACTGAGAGTGTTTCGTCGTTCCTCAAGAATGTTATGATAAAACTCATTTCTTTCTTTCACAAATTTCAGTACTCGGCTAAGCTTTTCCTTGTAACTGATAAGTCCCTCGTTTTCTACTTTATAGGTACTCCTGAGTTTTTCAATATAGCTGGTTAAATTCGCGTGTTTTGTGTTTAGTGACGAACGTTGCGAATCGAACTTTTGCACGTCATCTGTGACTTTTTTCTGCTTTTCTTTCAATGCAATTAGTTCTTCAAGAAGTTGTTTCTGATCAGCATCAGCTTTGGCTGCCATTTCTTGAATTTTAGCAATATCATGAGGACTCATGGTTTGGACATCAAATTGATGTGAACCACATTGTTTCTTCAAGTTCTCCTTATTTTGATGCTCGTGAAAGAATGTCTCAGTTAGAACCTCATTCAATCGATCATTGTAAGGACGATTGTACTCTCGACAGCATATACCAGCAGAGATGTGGAAACCATCTCCGCAGTGCTCGTATTCAAGATCTGCCACCTTGTTCGTCAACGACTGTACATCACTGCAGCTCCATTCGTTGCCAGCAGCGTAGATCGTTTGTAGGACCAACATACCGCTGAAGTCGAACTTAATCAACTCGTTCTGCTGCAGTCGAAGCTCTTGGAGTTGGTTGAAAGCCGTAGTTTTCGGTCCAAAACTGAGATAGTTATGAGAAAGATCCAAAAATCTTAAATTTAGTTTTAACTTAGGTTGCGCAAAAAATTGGAACAAATGGTTATGCGCCAAATTCAGTTCGGTTAGTGCGACCATTCCGGAAGCATGGTCAAAGTTAAACTCTTCCAGTAGGTTGTAAGACAAGTCCAAATATTTTATTTGATTGCATTTCCACAAACCTTGTACGTCTTTTAGATTATTGTTGGAAAGATTGATATATTCGACAATACAGCGATCAGTTGTTAGTCCTTCGATTGAATTGTTGTTCGCTTTTAACGTCAACACGTGATTGGGGATATGAAGTTCGATCAGATTGTTATAGCTTACGTCAATAAATTGAAGATCTACTTTGTCGTTGAGTGGTCTCATGTTAAAATGGTGGATGCGATTATAGGAAAGATCGACAGACTGCAACATGGGATTTGGATAGAATTGATTGTCTCTGACACTCGCTAAATTGTTGTGGGAGGCATTGATAAACTGTAGTTTTGGGTTGTTAAGATTTGGCAACTTCACAAGTTGATTGGTTTCAACATTGAGCTCGGTAAGTTGAGGCAAACTGTATAGAGAATATTCATCAATAGATTGAATAGAATTATTCGAGAGATCCAACAAAGACATGCTTCCAGCACCCTCAAAAGTATTTTGAGTGATTTCAGCCAATTTGTTACTACCTAAATAAAGTGATGTTAACTTTCGTCCGTTTTGGAAAGCATTTGTTTCGATAGTAGTAATTTGAAGCTCTTCTAAATTCAGGAGGTCCATTTCTGGGAACGCATCGATAAGGCTTTTCGGCAGATACTCCATGTCGGAGT
This sequence comes from Malaya genurostris, assembly GCF_030247185.1. Lineage (NCBI taxonomy): Eukaryota > Metazoa > Arthropoda > Insecta > Diptera > Culicidae > Malaya > Malaya genurostris. Next base: position 177,056,867 of record NC_080572.1, read on the forward strand.
CCTGGAAAGTTATAGCTTTCTGCGCATTGTGTTCCAAACCAAATATGGCCAAATGTCCCTGTTTCAGATGGACGTCCTTTATTTGACAGTCGTAATGCTCCGTAACAATGGTACAAATATACCGTGTTGGTAACCTGTAAATAGACATTATTCATTAGTATGTGTAAAATGTGCATATCTCTACGACAGCCTTTTTCCTAATGTTAGCTGGTTTAAAAAGATTTTTGAAATACTTTGATTTAAATGAAAGGTTTCATAAGACGAGGAATGTTTGTACAAGTGACGTTGTAAAAAAGTGTGAATTTTATTCTGATCCGTCAACTGATTTGGAAAATTTTAAAGGTTGTAATTTTTAACAATACATTGTTGAATGTAATTCCAATTGGCTTTTAAACGCAAAACTCAAATCAACTCCGCGCCTTCTATGTTTCACTTTATGGACCAAGAAAAGGATGATGTTAGCAAATTATTACATAGAGCAATATAGGAATCGAGCATTTAAAGCGGAAATAGTTACTAACATAGTATTTTTTCCCTAAACAAATCTACGGAATGGGTAAAACTTTTGCATTCATTCAACTTTTGCATAAAAAGTAAACCCTTAATTTCTTCAATACTAAACCACAGACTAACAGACATGACAGTATGAGTAAATTCTTATAAAAATAATTTTTCGTGATGCACTAGTTCCACCTATATTGTACTGCGCGAACTATTTACTATCTGTACACCCCTTGTGTTATGTAAATTTTTTTACTAGTTGGTTTCCCCTCGTTTGTCAACACCGATCAGCTGCTTGCAGGGACGCCTGATTTCATCAAAATATTTGAAAATGAATCGTCACAATAAATTATTGGATTACGTTGATAATATATTTAACTTTTCCGCGATGTTGGAAGGTAACCATTTATTTGACTCAACGTTGTTCATCTAGACTATTTTTTATTGTGTTGGTAGTTTTCGCCCGAAATTAAGTGGCGGCAGACCAGAAGCAAGTAAATATGGTAACAAAACGGGTTCGATTTTGTATTGCGCTGGAGGATGAGAAGTAGGCACAATTATGTATACAGTTTTAACCATTTGTATAAAATCTGTACCCTGCATGAAATTCGCATGGACGTATACAAATCAATACATTACAGGTAATTCTGTATGAATGGCAACTTTGTTGGTAAATGAAAAAAATAAACGCAGTCTAGATGACAGACAGGATGTTTTTGATAGGGTAACGTGGCGCCATCATGACACATGTGAGTACTGTCCCAAATAAAAGAATTTTCGAAATGACCGTTAAAATGATTGAAGAATCTAATTTGAGTGTCCTGTCTGTTAGTCTGTGACTAAACTATATTTAGATATTGATGCTAAGTGAGGTTATGTCATCAATTTTCGTAATCGAAATTAAAGGTTTAAACAACAACTGGGTGGAATAAATGGCCAGACCAATTATTTCAGAGCGGTGTCAGCAAGTAAAGTCAATATTATAAATCTGTAGGTCATTCTGAAAGCAAAAAAACTTAGATTTATTCTCAAGCGGAATATGAAAAATATTGGTTGAAATTCCAATTGATAGAAATCAATGTTTTTTCCCTAAATACAACAGAATAATCTTTGATTATTCGAATTTCAAATGCAAATAAATAAACATTCATTGAAAAATAAACATTCCTATGTATTTTGACAGCTTCATTCGAAAACATCTTCGTTTGTACAACAGTACCATCTACATGTCGAATTGTCGTTAGAAGGCCAATTGGCACCATGACGCGGCAATGAAATGTAGAGGCGCTGCTTGTTTAAAGATGATACTTTCAGCAAGAGTTCTCAAGCGGAATATGAAAAATATTGGTTGAAATTCCAATTGATAGAAATCAATGTTTTTTCCCTAATTACAACAGAATAATCTTTGATTATTCGAATTTCAAATGCAAATAAATAAACATTCATTGAAAAATAAACATTCCTATGTATTTTGACAGCTTCATTCGAAAACATCATCGTTTGTACAACAGCACCATCTACATGTCGAATTGTCGTTAGAAGACCAATTGGCACCATGATGCTGCAATGAAATGTAGAGGCGCTGCTTGTTTAAAGATGATACTTTCAGCAAGAGTTGTCAAATCGGTATGAAAAATTTTAATTACTTCGCCTCTTTACGATTTCCTATTGAACAATCCAATCAGTGTGGTCACCACGAGATAGCGTTATGGTGATTGTTTTGGCATATCCCATGTATTTAGAAAATTTTTTGACGAATTTTTCAATTTACTTGAGTTTGAAAGAATGCAGATGACAAAACCTTACAAATATGGGTAAAAAAAACGATTATTCACGTGTTGTCATCAAACATATGATTTCAAATTGTCCTATACTCTTAACAATCTCGGATGCAATTTGAAATTTTCAGTTCACATAGAGATTTGATTCGGATGATAAAACATGAGTAAATAGACTAGTCATGAAACTTTTGATCTTAATTTATCAATTATTCTCAAAATCCAACCCAAAAAACATAGAATATCCCAGATATGAAAACAGTACCCAACCTCACTTCTTCGAATTTGTTGTTTCATGTTATGATTTCTCCATAAATATCAATCAAACATACCACTAAAAGTTACTGAATCATTTATGATCGATTTTTTTTACCAAATTTTCACACGATTTTGTATGTTAGTATTCGATTCATAAGAAAAAAAATAAAAACCCTGCATTTTGTTCGAATCTTCAAGCAAAATCTGAAAATTATCACCATCGCTTAGTTCAAAGCTCGCCACTCGGGCAGCGCAGCGATCTCAAAAGAGTTGGTTGGATTCTTCAATAGAAACGGGCAAGTTCTTCTAAAAAGGATAGTAGAAGTGGAAGAAAAAGTTTTTACTTTGAGGTGGTAATGTTGATTTCAATTTATTGTGCGAAAACTAACGTTTATTTAGAATTGAGCATTATACGTGGTTCAATACCATTTTTCAAATTCCCGGAAATAACCAATAAAATTTCGAAAATAAATGGTACTCGATTGCTATACATTCTAGTACTCGAGAAATCATTATTGAACTAGTTTCTGTTTAAATCCGAAAATGTTGGTCCGAAAAATCTGACCTTACCCAATTTCACACATTTCTGAAGATTTTCCATGTTTAATCGTAGTTTACACTAAAAAAGTAGTAGTAATCATTTTGAAATCGATTTTCTTCTACTCCGAGTTTGCTTTCATTTCTGATATATATTAGTACTATTGAATAAACAAAAAATCGTTGCAAAACACTATTGCCGATAGGCAAAGACATTAGAGATGGGCAATTCGCTTCTGAGCTGCTCCAGTGAATCGAATCTTTAAAGTGAGCTGACAGCTCACAGCTCTTTTTAAAAGAACCGCAGCTCACCAGTTCACCGCACTGGTAAGGTGGAAACAAGCTACGAGCTGAACGGATCTTCGGCTCTTGAAGAGCGGGTTATAAATGAGAAGAAATGTGTACATGAGCTTTTGTTCGTTCTTCCAAATGTGTATCTATCCTTCTTTAACAGATTGAATGAGCTATTGTCAATAAGAAATTTTACCTCTCACGCAGTAGGCTACGGTACATTCAGGGATGCCAACAAATGTGACATAATAATGATTCGCGCACAAATTAGTTCGCATAGCATTGTTCTTTGTGCATTAATGATTTCGATCATGCATATGAAAGAAAAACGGAGTAAGAGAAACGGCGCAAGAAAAACGGCGCAAGAAAAACGGCGCTAACAACTAACCATCAGTTCAATCTAAATGAGCTGATGAGCTCGGTTCGGAGCTGCTCACCGGTATGAGTTGTTTCGCACATCTCTAAAAGACATCATATTGACAAGATATCCAGCTCTCACATTTCCCGAACAAATCATTGGCAACATCCTTTTTTGCGAGCATGTCGCCCCCAGACGAGCCCGCATCGAATCTTATACATAGAAGTAGGGGAAAAAAATGTCAAATTCGTGCGCGCCTGAATAGCAAGGTTGCGCACCCATACAATTCACATGATATGTTGAATGTGATGCCGTGCGATGGCGTTGCTGAACTGAAGATTGACTTCGCTCCAAGCTGACAGGGTCTGCGATAGGAAAATTTTCGGAAGAATAATCCTTTTCTTTGTTCCATTTTTCATTGACAGGTGTCGCTACCGGTAATTCAGTTTTGCGACAATGTGCCAACCGAAGCAGGCGTGTACACTAAAAATTTTGAACAACCTGTTTGAATGTTATATAGTTTTTACTTGAGAAAATAAAACTGAATTTCATAACACAGATAGCTTCATAAAACAATCACTTTTCATGAAACTGTGTTGGGTTCGCATTTAGAAACAAGGGTTTTAGCAAACCTGATATAAAAACCAGGTTCGAAACTGGCTCGATTTTCATTTCAACAATGTTGAAATTAGCTTTGACGGTTTGACAGCAGCTAAGGGCGAAACTGGGTTGAGTTTGGCATCAAGCGAAAACGACATTAGTATGGATATTGCTATCCATACGTGAAACTCTACAGATAGCTTCGATTTAGTTTTAATTCTTGTCTTGTGAGACCGGCTCGCTGTCACGACGCCGTCTTGATGAGATCTAAATCAGAACTTCAAAATTAGTTGTTTGCAACGTAAGAAAATAAACAATTAGTAATTCAATCGTTTCATGGTTTATCTTGTTTATTACACGAATATTAGAGATTATTGGATCGATTTTCTCACAATAACTTTTCGGTTTACCTAAAATACAGCAGATAGTGTTTTGTGACGTCAAGTGAGTATCAAAACATCGCAGTGTTTGGGACCCGAAACGCGAGGGGCTCAACGTAATCGGTATACTTTCAAATGACTGGTGCTGACATACCGGTGTCAGATGACTGTCTGAGACACTCTACACACAAAAAAATCACGTCAAATTTAACATATTACGTGATGAAAATGAATGTTACACGAACATTTTCTAAATTGAATAGAATCAAGGGGCAAATCACTCTAAACTTTGTCTGAACTCAAACAAGTTTTACCAGGAGTAAAAAAGTTTAGCAGGATCTCGCTGGATTAGAATAGGATTAGAGAAGTTTAGCCGAGATCTGGAAAAGCATTATTTTGACATAAGAAGCTGTAAACGTGGGAGCAGAGATGCCAGATATTTTCATATAAAATCTGTATTGCTTTGTATAAAAATCTGTATTTATCTGTATTCACTAATGAATGGAAATTTCGGAAATAAAATTATGTTTAAAGATGTTATTTCATTAGATTATTGTTGTAGAATGGCAGATGCAAGGAGCATTCCTTTATATCGTAAGTCCTTGCCGCACTGACAAGAACATTCAACGACGAAATTTAATTGTTTTTGTTATTAACCACAATTGAATTGTAAATCCATATACTTTTTTGTTTGAAAATGATGACTTGGAATTCAAACATGGAATTCAAACGCCCAATACGCAACGTCAAGTCAGGTCATACAACTTTTCAGTCTGACAATAAAGTTTCATGACGCCATGACTTCCTTGAACATCATTCAAATTGGTTTCAAATTATGATATAAATGTATTTCAGCGATCATCATTAAACAGCTGCACGAAAAAATTTTCATTTTAATATGGGCAATCAAACACGCTCAGATGGAAAAGTTTCATTATTTCTTTCTTACTTTTTGTGGTATCTGTATAAATCTGCATTTAATTTGAAAAATCTGTATAAAATCTGTACTCTGTATTAAATCTGTATGCGAATGTAAAAATCTGTATAAATGGCATCTCTGCGTGGGAGCTCGAATGACAGATACACTTCAAACAAGATTAGGCAGAATTAGGTTGGATTAGTTTTAAATTACCCAAACTTATCTAGACTAGATGGGATTAAATGAGATTAGAGAAAATTATTTTGGAATGACATGGGTATTGATTGTCTAGAGTTTAGAGTGAATTGCCCCTTGAATAGAATCATCACATACAATGTACGTGAGTTAACCGAACGTCAAACAATCTACGTGAATTTCCAGTATCAAATATTTGATTTTGAATACAACGAACAGTGAGCTCAGATTTTTTTCGAAAATTTTTTATTAGGTTCATGATCCTTTCAAGGACTACAAAGTAAAGATTTTGTTTTAATTAAATTTTTCAACTTTGCAGGATTTATCAGTTGATAATCAAAGAAATCCTCTCCCACAATCTTTTTAAATGAAATATTTAAAATAACATTAGGCTTTAAATAGAAGTAGGTTGGAAAATACTGACATAACTTTTCACTTAACTATGATGTAATTATATTTTGTGATGTAGTGATGTAGTGATTGAACGATACATAAAGAGCCATACATGAATCACGTAGACTCACTGGGAAGAGCGAGGGGATTCTCAAAAATCTACGTTTGTCAAAAGCTATGTCCATTTGGAATCCAAAATAAAAAAAAATCATCTGTATCTCGGTAACGAATTGACGTACAACTAAGGTTAATACATCAAAACAAAGCTAATTCACTGTACTTTAAAGAAAAAAATTTCTCTCATCAAACGCTGCACACCTACGGAGTCAACTTCCTTGGCACATTTTTTCCACATTCTGGTCATCTGGGTCGCGTTCCGAACCGTTTTTCCAAACAATTACAGGGTTGTGTACGAGACACAACCGATCATGATGACATTCAAAATGCAATTTTCAAACTCTCATTCACAAATTTGAAAATGAAAAATAGATGAATAATTGTGGAACGCAATCTAGGATTCTGAAGTTAGGATTTTAGGAAGTTAGAATACTATACTGAATACGGTGCGCAGCAGACGGAAAATGGCGTCAACACACCGCACATATACAAAAGCGACTATAAAGCGAGCGAATGGATGTAACTTTCAGTTTCGTCATCGACTCACTAGTCAAATACCTTCTTCTCTCACAGCCAGGGGTTGACTAAGGGACTAAGGGTTGAGTAAGGCATTTTTAAAAGTCAAGAGTAAGCCACTTTCAATGCCAAAAAAGTGCAGGAAATAATATTTTCACTTGGAATGTTATATACTGTTAACTATCTGGCTCTGGAAGCAAGAGATTACGTTGATAATATACTAAACTTTTTTAGCGATGTTTGAAGGAAACAATTTATTTTTTTCAACGTTGTTTAGAAAAATGACCGAAAAACCGATTGGTATATACATAGCTGTAATATTTATTAGTTTTTTGAAATGAATGTTTAAAAAGTTCATTATAGAGCCCGATGTAAAATGAACTTGTTGTAATCTAGGCTATTTAAGATTGTGTTGGTATTTTTTACCCGAAATTAAGAGGCGGCAGGCTGGAAGCAAACAAATATCTTAACACAAACATTCGATTTTGTATTGAAACTGTATCCTGCATGAAATCCGCATGGACGTATACAAATCAGATAATTCTGAATGAATGGTAACTCTGTTGGTGAATGGAAAAAATACACACTGTGTAGAAAACAGACTGGATGTTTTTGAAAGGATAACATGGAGCCATCATGACATATGCGAGTACTGTCCCAACTAAAGGAATATTAGAAAAGACTGTTAAAATGATTAAATAATTCAATTGGAGTGTTCTGTCTGTTAGTTTGTGACCCTATTTCCAATGCGAAATGAAAAAAGAAACGATTCTTGAAAATAAATCGTGTAATAATTTCTTTCTTTTGGTTTTATTTACTGTTTTTAAATAAAATGCGCCAGTTAGCTTTCACATCTCATCCAAGTCAGTCGATAAAACAAAACCGCTTACGTTCGGAACGGAAGAAACCAAGTACAGTATTGTATACTAAACAACAGAACGATCTCGAAATGAGTGAACCAAACGAACAAAAGCTACCGCCGCCACGAAAGAATACAATTATTTTTGACTTCAGGCAGTGCTAAATTCGACCTTCGATACGAGAACTTGAAGGTTTGCTTAAGGAACAAATGCATCTTGACATTAAACGTGTGCATTTACTTCAATACAGTAAGACAAATAATGTTGTTTACATCAAGTTTTATAAAGAGTTGGATGCAATTCAATTCGCAAAAGACAATAACATTGTGCACCATGTGGAGCACGAAAATATTAAGTACAACAGATCCTTATATTCGCAAAACTATGGCGTACGTTTGTTACGCATGCGCTTGAAGAGGCCTGTACCTTCTTATGTGACTTTCGGTCAGGATGCAAGAATCCCGTGTAAATCACTTGTTACCTATGACAATCAAATGGCCACATGTCAATATTGTCAAAAAGGCTGTTCACTACGGTAAGCCATGTGATAAATTGAACAAAGAGACAACTATACCAAAGGACAACGGTGCTTCCTTCACACCAACCCCAAGCAATCCCAGTACACCTGTGACAACCCTTCAACGAAACCATCAGTATCCCCTATAGAACAAAGTACACCAGCTGCAGTTAACAACTTACACTCCAACCAACCAGCAACTGCAACCAATGTACAACAAGGTGCATCTACAGCAACTAGCAACGAACTCAAGACTGCGACCAATAAGGAAAACGAGAAGAAGACAGAAATCAACAACAATACCACCGATGCGGCAATGGATGGCAAGACGAGCCACGAACAAAGTGTCCTTAAATTCTCGCAGGAGGGAAATGGAAGCTCCTTTCCCCCTAGAATAAGGATGACAATGAGATCCAACACAAGAAAAAAATTTTGATTTAAAAAAACGTCACAATCGGCCACATAAACCTTGTACGGAAATAGGCCTGAATAAAAATACTAAAAATGTACTGTTTTTGCCTTTTTCTATAGAAAGGTTGTAGAATTGCTAAAAAAACAACTTTTGATCGAAACTCCGGAGAACCTAGGGGTATTTTATACCATTCAGCTCGACGAGATCGGAAAATGTCTGTGAATGTATATGTGTGTGGGCCTTTCAAAGATGTTTTCACTCCGCTCAAGTCTCACGAAGATAGCTGAACCGATTTTTCAAACTTGGACTCGTTTAAAACAAAACTTTTGGGTTGTGAATCAAGTTCGAAGATCAATTCACGGTCGCTTCCGGTTCCGGATATATAATGGTATAAGTCACGAAGCCGACAGAACGCATTTATTATCTCTCCGTTCAATTTTCTCAGGAATGAAGAAGCCGATTGCTACTAACTTTGACTCGTTTGAGAGCTACTCCTGAGTCGTAAAACAAATTCGAAGATCAATTGGCTGTCACACCTGGAAATATAATGGTATAAGTGACGTAGCCGATGAAACACCATTTTTCATTTCAGCTGAATTCTCTCGAGATGGCTAAAGATCAAATGATTGTCATTTTTAGATTCAGAGATGGGGACGGGTATAGCGTGATGGGTTCGATTCACAATGCCACACATAGGGTCAGAAAGCTTTTCTGACTCGTAGAGGCAAATGACCTTAAGGTTAAAACCTCTATAATAGAAACAAAAAAATAGGTTCAGATATATAACGGCATAAGGAACGTGCCAAACAAATTGCATTTTTTTTATATATACCCATTTTTTTTGGAAGTGATGAGTTCAAGTTGAAACGTATTATTGTTGATACTTGCTGATTTTGAGCGCTGAAACCCGCTTATTGTGAACTAACGGATGTTGTTTTGATTTAGTAGTCAATTGCCTGGTTGTGCGTACAGTGAAAAATATCCACGATAATCGCGAAGATGAAGTTCGCGTTGTAGAACACAAAATGCGATCTGATCGTCTACATGTCTACATAATTGCCCTCATTATCAGTTCGGAATGAATTCCAGTTCAAATCCAAGTGCGCGAAAATATTTTATTCGGAATTCCATGTGGAATTCTGAACGAAATCCGAACCAATGTGGACTCCAGTGTAACAACCGAATTTCTTTTCCAACCGGTTGCTTTGGAATTGTGTGGAAAAAGTCGACCTGAATTATGAATTCGTTTTCTTCTTCTCCGATTTTCACGTTTTCGTGCTGATTATTAGTTTTGACAAAAAGAGTTTTTATATACCTGAGTACATAAATTTTAATCTTCAAATTTTTCAGATATTCAGAATTAGTAAATGACCAGCTCCTCCTAGAATTCCAGCATGAACTTTTGAACTGTCAATTAGTGCAACTCGCTGAAATTGAGCTGCAATGTATTGGGACTAGAGACGGGCAAAACAGTTCATTTCAAAGAACCGTTCAGCACTGCAGAGTTCTATTGAAGGAACTAGTTTCCCAGAGCAGTTCGTTCGTTCTTTTGATAGTTGGTGTGTTTGGGCAAAGACTAAACGAGAAGATTTCGTGATAAAGCTTTTCTTATTAGAGAACATCGTTCTCGAAAAAAAAAACTTCTTTCACAAGAACTAGTTTTGTTTGAACCGTTCGCAAACGTATTGCCAATATTTCATAGGGATTAAGGAAGCTTGTGAAACGGAACGAAAAGCGCTTAGAAGTTAACAGCAATTATGTAGCAAAAAGATTAGGCTTCTGTTAGTAAACTAAATGTGCTGGTAATTTCTGTTTCATATGTTTGTAATTTTTATGACAAAAAGGCCCTTACTTTACGAATGTAGCTAATACATTTGAAGTCAACATAAATAATATTGGCCTTGTCAATTATTTGTAAATACACCTAGGGTAAAGCCGTCTTATCACTAAGTTTAAAACAAAACAATGTTTTTCAAGTCATAACTTGATGTAATCGTTAGCAAATTCACTGGCGCTAGTTAAGATTGACTTACCTATCTAAATCAGCGTCTGTGCTGGGCGTAGTGCTTGATACGGTTTTATTTGGAGGTCTATAATATCCTGCATTACCACTTCCTGCTGGCTGATAACCCCAATTAGGCTGATATGTTCCTTGTTGGTAAGGTCTCGGCTGCCCTTGTGTTCTAACAAGCGCTTGTTGTTGGTTATATTGGTTTCCATAATTCACTTGAGCAGATATCCATCTCACCGTTATGCACAAACTAAAATTGATTTAAAATGCGATTATACGAAACACACACACAAACGATCTTCGATGATTCGTATTACCAAAACCACTGCAACCAACGATGTTGCATTGTGCAGAAAAGAATTTTGACTGTTCCGGTAAAACACTCCGTTCTTGATGAACCAACGATCGGCCGGTCACTACTCAAACGATCGCTCCCTCGGCGATGCCTTCTCATTGAATCCCACTCATTGACAATATTAATGAAGAAGCAATGATAACAACCTCATGCAGTGAAATTGAATTGTAGATGGTCATTGGAATTGGTATTTTTTTTGGTTGCCTGATATAAACATCTGAAGATATGAAGATGCAACCACTATTTGTAGAAAAAATGTTCTGGTCAAAAAACTTTTTCACACTGTTTAATTATTCCGCCGATAGAAGGAATTCTTGTACTATGAAACACGATTTTATTTTAATGCATGGTTTGCTTTGCCGACACTATCTTTCGCGTGAGGGAATCCCAGGGCAAGATCGCGAACTCTCTCCGCAGATTATACAAACGTTCTGCAGTACATGGCGGTTGGTTTGCATAGATCAGGGGTAAACCCTGTTTTGTGTTCGCAGAGGACCCGCTCTTTTTTTCGTCTTAGGTCCATTGTACTCACAATATACGAGAGAAGTAACATTTTCATTGTTTATAACCAATAAAAAGCGTTTTAAATCTGTTTCGTTGAAAATTTGTTCTAGCATTCTAATTTTCAACTTAATGTTAATATAAGTGGAGGTACTCTACCTTTGATCAGTTCAGTTATTCCAAATTGTAGTGCGGGAATTCCCATTTTTTACGCACGATGTTAGATTCGATTTCGCTAGATTTTTTATGCCTCAGTTTCGAATATTAACACTAATCATACCAACACTCAATATATACCTATTTGTATCATGCCCAGTCAAATGATCGGACCTCGTGTTTCTCTTATTAAATGTATGAAAAATGTAATAATAAAAATTAGTTATTATTGAAAAAACAGCATATTGACTATATCAAGTTTGAATCTACCTAGTAGTGTGATAATACCTTTGTCATGTCATTCAAATAATCTCATAATACCATATATTGGCTTGCACGATTGAGTTTCAAACAATCTTTTTTAACAATAATTTATTCTCAAATGAACGTTAAGCCTGACTTTTCGAAAATGATATATCAGTTTTGATCAATTTTTCACTAACGTTTGATGGAAAATTGCTTACATTTTATGAATGTAGATTTTGATTCCCTAATAAAAAAGTTAGCAACACTGCTTCAGTGCATTTTTATTATGGCGTTTTCGTTTTTAATTTGCACTACACCGGTGCAGTGCTACACTGAGGCATGAATAAACGAACAAAAATGACGAAAACATAAACAGTAACCATTGACTACAATTAACGATTCCATTGCACAGAGCTACACCAAACTTTCAATGAGTGCTACACCAGTGGTATCGGTGCAGAAAAAGTGTAGCACTGGTGTAGTGCAATTGGCAAAAACGAACGGTTTCAGTGCAGCTTTCGCTACACCAGTGTAGTGCAATTTAAAAACGAAAACGACATTAGATTGCGCTACACAAAATAAACAAAACTAAATATTTTCTGTTACAAAAGCAGTTTTCCGGAAAAATAAATAATTTTACGACAACATTCCTTATCCATTGCCTTTCGCGTGGTAAATTAAAGGTTCCTATTTTGCGGGTTTACTTATAGAAGGTACGTAAATCTTTATATCGCAATAATTTCTGCAGAAGGAAATCCATGTAGGAATGTGTTTGTTGCTAATCAATTGTGTTAGTGGAAGTACGCTGAAACTGAAATAATTTTTCACGAGCAGTTTTAAGGAAAACGGAAGAGTTTTAGTCAGAGATTTTCGCTTTTCTTGAATTGCAATTTGAGGCAGAATGAACTGATTGGTTTATTTTTCAACCATATGGAAGACTTATTGATTAAAAATCAGGAAAAGAAGTGCCGGAATTTGATTTTACGCACACATTGTTGGCATTACTCATACGCTTGCAAGGAGTCTTGCTCCTTAACACTAAATATACAAACACTTAAGGGAGTACTCTAGTGTGACGGCCGTTTTCAAATGCTTTTGAAAAGTTTTTTGTTGAAAAAAAAAAAACGCGAGAACAAAAACAATTATGTTTCATATCTGTTTTTAATACATTTAAACAATTTTTGGAAAATGTTTAAAACCATCACACGGAATATTTTCGGAGGCACACAGATCAAAAGCAGAGTCTTGGCATTACATTCCTTTGGTGGAATTTGACCTTTCTGTTTCAACAGACTTCGCAGCCGATTCTTAGTGTACAGAATCATTGCATGGCTAGTACTATGGATCCTACTGACACTAAGAATCCTTCCAGGTCGAGGCTCGAACATACGACTACAGGTACACATTATTCGCGACGCTTTAGACTTTGCTGAACCAAAACAAAAAACCTATTTTATTCCATCTAGTGGTGGATAATACCTTTCTCTTTCTTCAAAACAGTCTCTTGAATTTTTTGCTTTCTTATATAGAAAGGTTATGCAATCACTATGAAAACCGACTCTTGAACCGAGGCCCGGAGGGCCGAATGTCATATACCATTCGAATCATGTGTGTATGTGTGTATGTGTGTATGTCACGTTTTTTGCACTAACTTTTCTCGGAGATGGCTAAACCGATTTCTACAAACTTAGATTCAAATGGAAGATCTTGTGGTTTCATACAAAATTCCTGAATATTATTTGGATCCGACTTCCGGTTACGGAATTAAGAGGTAAAATGTGCAAAAAATTGTGAAAATAAGTGCACCAACTTTTTTCGGAGATGGCTGAACCGATTCTCACAAACTTATATTCAGATGAAATCTCTTTAGGTCCCATACTAAATTCCTGAATTTCATTTTGATCTGATTTCCGGTTCCGGAGTTATGAAGTAAAATCAAATCTTATCTAATTGATAGCTTCTATCAGTAGACGGTCAAACAAACCGATTTCGGTTATTCTTTCAAGAATCGAAGAAAATTATTTTGAAGAATACCACAGTATTATATATGATAGTATGATTGATATGGATTAAAACAGGTTTTATAATATATTTTCTGACACTAATTTGGGCTCATTTTTGACATAAGTCAATTCAGATTGATTCGAGTAGTTTCCAAAAGCAGTGTTTATGTCACACATCTGGTATCATTTTTCAAACCAAGCGCTTGACATTTGCGTTACCCATTTGTATGAGAAGAGTGATGCTTATCTGAAATAACCCTTCTTAATGCACTTAGTGGAATTTTATAGATTTTGAAAAATCACTATAGGAGGGTACATGAAATTTCCGAAATTGAAAAAAAAATTTGGATGCATCACACGTCGAGATTTAGTGTCATCTCGAAAAAAATTTTTTTTTAATCGACTTTCTGGGACTTAGAAACAATATCAAAATTTCAAAGTCTCAGAAAGTCGATAAAAAAAATTTTTTTTTTAGATGACACTAAATCTTGACGTTCATGCAATTTTAAGACTTTTGGCGTCAAAAAAAATGTTCGATTTCGGAAATTTCATGTACCCCCTATGGTGCTTTTTCAAGATCGAAAATTTTCAAACCTTAACCGCCGGGCAGCACCCATAACCCATGTCCGCTTTAGCTCAAATTTTGCATGAGGACTTTTTTGAGGTGCTTAAACTTTTGAGCAATAGTGCATTACGAAATTATAGGTGATCCCAAAATATTGGCACTCTTATATGTATAAGAGCGGTAAAAATCAACGTGTTTTGTCGGTTACACGTTGGTTTGTCATTCGATCTTTGAACTTGATCAATGAACCAATAGTAATTTTCAAACGAGCCTAAACTTTTAAAAATCGGTTCAGCCATCTCTGAAAAACTTGCGTGGTAAAAAAAAACAAAGCGTTTTGTTGGTTTCGTCACTTACCTTATGATCAAAAAAGAACCGGATTTTTCATTTTTAAATTCCCGCGCTGTCCAATCGGTAAACTTTTATTCTCTCAACGTTGGCAACACTTTTATACACATTCTGTCAAATTTTGACGCATATCGTACGATTAGTTTTTGTTTGGCGTCTATACAAAGAAGTTGAAAGATTTTCGTGTGACGATTTTTATAATGGATGAAAATTTAGAACAACGTGTGTGCATCAAATTTTTTGTTGCAAATGGAATTAGGTGTTCCGAAACGTTGAAAATGTTAGGAAAGGCCTTTGGTGAATCGTGTCTAGGAAAAACACGGGCATACGAGTGGTATAAATGCTTCAAAGGTGGTCGTACAAGCTTGGATCATGATGAGATCCCTGGCCGCCCAACAACATCTGTTACTGAAGAAAACATTGAATCGGCGAAGCAAATCGTGTTGCAAAATCGTTCTGTACCGATGAGAGAGATTGCTGTGTTGTTGGGCATCTCTTATGGATCAGCCGAACACATTTTAACTGATGTTTTGGGTTTGAAACGCGTCGCTTTTTGGCTGGTGCCAAAAAAGCTGAATTTCATTCAAAAACGCCGGCTCACACAGCGTTGGTTGTGTCGCAGTTTTTGGCCAAAAACTCAACCAATATCATCAACCAAGCACCGTACTCTACAGATATGGCCCCGTGTGACTTTTTCCTCTTCCCCAGACTCAAATTGCCATTACGGGGAACGCGTTTTGAGACCATAGAGACCATTAAAGAGAATTCGCTGCGTGAACTAAATGTGTGTGTGTATGTGTGTGTGTGTGTCTGTATGTGTGTTGTCAACTAAGAGGTCGAGATCTCAGAGATGGCTGGATCGATTTTGATCTAACTAGTCGCAAATGAAAGTCCTCCCCGTCACCCAAAACGCATTGAATGGTTTTGAGATCGAATGTTTACTTTTTGAGTTGTGCGAAGTTTTATGTCAAAATTTTCAGTTTTTTGACAGTCTCTTCCTCAATTGACGTTGAAAACAGAATATATTTTCAAACTTAGATTCCGCACGGTAATACCTATTCAACAAGCCATAGATTGTTAAAATCCGTACATTTTAACGGAGATATCGAAATTTTTGTGTAAACGATTTTTCCCCCTATTCCAGCAGTAGAAGCTTTGAGCGCTGTCTGGCAAAGAAATGCTTGGGAGCAACGGAAAACATGATTTTTATACTGTGACATACAATTGTTTCTAAGTAACAAAAAGACTGTGGCCATTCGAATCATTTTGGGTTATGCTAGTTCCTGAATACCGGCTCTGGAAGTACCATAAATAATGACGAAAAACTCTAAAGTGGAACTTACTTCGACATCCCATGGAATGTTCAATCGATTATCACACGTTAAGATTGAAATTCGATACGATTTGCAGTTTCGACATTACAGGGTAATGTGTGGTTAAAATCTCAATTTGCGGTTTAAAACGACGATAATTAAAATAATGTCATGAGAACTAAAACACCTAAGAATATCGATTCAAAAAAATACATTGATAAAAAAAAGGTATCATCTCACTGCTAGGTGGATTAATAACGTTTTTTAAAAAAATTCCGGCTTTTTTTATCATAAGGTATATGATTATATCTCCGGAACCTGAAGTCAAAGCCATTTCATCTTTGAACTTGATCAATGGCCCGATAGTAGCTTTTAAACGAGCCTAAGTTTGTTAAAAGCGGTTCATTTCGGAGAAAATTGAGCGGTAAAAATATCTTCGAAAAGTGCACACACACGCAGACATTCTCCGATCTCGCCGAACTGGAAACAATCATTCATGTGCCCCGAAATTCGGTTTTCGGTTTTCCAGCAATTCTAATACCTTTCTATAGAGAAAGGTAAAAACTTTTTATTCCACCTAGTGGTGTAAAGAAACCTTTCTCATTAACGTTTATATGATGAACCGGTGTGATTTTACAATTCAATTTTTTATCATTGGTTCCGGTACTTTCAAAACCAGAAATCGAGGCCCGATATAGTCGAAGTTGGTAGGTATGAGGATCAACTAACAAGGTCAAGAAATTCAGTTCGTGCTCGCATCTCATCCGACACAGTCGCAAATCGTTTACGGTCGAGACAACAGAGACAAAGACAATACAGTGTAGTGAACAATAGAGTGTACGAAATGGGCAAATACGATTTAACAAAGCCTGAAACTTGGCCTACAAGGCCAAATTCAATTTGTATTGATGTCAAGCGCTGCAAAGTTAGACCAGCAGCAAATGAAATTGAAATCTTACTTAAAGAACGAATGCATCTGAACGTTAATAATGTAAGTGAGATTCAATTCAACAAGGCGTCTAACTGTGTGTACATTATGTTCAAACGTGAAAGAGATGCAATTGCATTCGCTTCGGTTAACAACGAGGTGCATAGTGTTGATCATGATAATGTTAAATATAAAAATCCCTGTGTACATGGTGGACAATGCAATAGAAGTACGCGTGTATGAGCTTCCCCCGCAGACCAGCGATGGGTTCGTTCGGGAAAGTATGTCGCAGTACGGTGAAGTTCTTTCCATCGAAAGAGAAGTATGGCGGAATTTTTTCCCCGGTATCCGGAATGGCGTGCGAGTGGTACGTATGCAACTACGTAAAGCAATTCCATCTTACATCATTTGTGGTCAAGATGGAATACATCCGTGTAAAATGCTGATTACGTATGAAAATCAACTGGTTACATGTCAGTTTTGTGAACAACCTGCACTCTACAGCAAACCACACATACACACACATACATACACACACATTTATTTATTTATTTATTTATTTCTGTTTATGTCCATCGGATAAACGAATCTAAATGGACAGATTGGGTTGGGAAAAAGCCCATTTGAGTTGAGTCTTGTTTGCCATTCTCATACGGGCGTAAAAACCACCATCTTTTAAAACAGTTACAGGAACAAAAACAAGAACAAAACAACTACAACAATCTTAAAACGGCTAACTACATACTAAATAAATAACATAAAAATAAATATTGTAAAACATTGTCTAAACATAATGGCACATCGTTTAATTTTACTAGCAAAGCGACTAGATGATTCACCAAACTCGAAGTGATCTTCGACTGCAGTGAACGTTCGAATACAAGCGGCTATCGGTTCATTATATCCGAAAAGAGTCCTGTGGAATCTGTGCTGAAGCAGAGTTGCATTTCGCAGTGTTAATCAATTTTGCGACGAACAATGCAGGATAGGGTGGCAGATTTGCTGGATCTCGCCACGGCAGGTGTCGCAGTGCCAAACGAACGAAGCGTTTTTGAACACGTTCAATTCGCATGCACCACGAAATTTGATGAGAAAACCAAACAACTGACGCGGTCTCAAGGATTGGCCGAACCAGTGAACAGTACAAAGCCTTCAAACAATGTGGATCTTTGAATTCCTTAGCGATTTTAGAAATGAATCCCAATTGACGTAACGCTTTCGTGATTATTAATGATCGATGTGAATCGAATGTCAATTTTTCATCCATTTGTATTCCCAAATCATTCACCAGGTTCACTCTAGTCAGGACTGAACCACCAATACAGTAGTCAAATTTAACAGGATGCATATTACGATGAAACGTCATCACCTGACACTTTGAAACGTTGATAAAAAGTGTACTCACGCAGCACCAATTGACGAAGAGTTGTAGTTGATGCTGTAGTCGCCGACAATCCTCCACAGTTCTAACTACGACATACAATTTTAAGTCGTCTGCATATATCAGTTTGAAACCATCTCCCAGAACCAATGAAACATCATTGAAGAACAGTGTGAATAGCAATGGTCCCAAATTACTGCCTTGTGGAACTCCAGAACTATTCGAAAATTGCGATGACGTACAATTATCCAATTTTACTCGTAAAATCCTACCAGAAAGATACGAGTTTAACCACGACACAAGCTGAGCAGAAAACCCGAGATGAGACAATTTGCACAACAGTATTTTATGGTCAATTTTGTCAAAAGCAGCTTTTAGATCCGTACAGATAACATCCATCTGTGCCTTAGTCTCCATGCAAGCGATGCACTTTGACGTAAACGTCATTAAATTAGTTGTTACTGATCGTCCTGGCATAAACCCATGTTGGTCGAATGAGATGTAGTTCTTTGCACGATCCATGATAGCCTCGCTGACGATAATTTCAAAAAGTTTTGAAGAGGCAGAGAGACTGGTTATCCCGCGATAATTTGCCACATTTCGTCGATCCCCATTCTGGAATACGGGGCACATGAATGATTGTTTCCATACAAGTGGAAATTTGTCAAGCTGAGTAGAATTCAGCTAGTGTTATACACTAGGTTATACCTAGTGTTATACACTAGGAAGCTTCCTGACGCCGATCAAAAGTCAGTTTTCCCAGTAAATCTATATTCTTCTTCCGGTCAAATGACCGGTTGTGGTAAGAATCGGTATACGACATGTATTAATCAGAATATACAAATCACAAAAACATATAATATAGAATATTTACTATATATTAATTAGTTAAAAAAAGTCATGAAATAAAATTCGCGAAAACAGTAAGTTGATGGTTCAAAACCGTTCATGGTATGTTTAGTGTTAAAAGTGAAACTTGAAATCTGCAATGAAACCGACTATTGATTCGATTTGTTCATAACGAAAGGTTTAAATAATAATCTGTACGATGCAACGTAGCAAATTCTCGCTGTTTCATTGAGGCACATCAATCCAATGGTTTTGAGCTGTCTGCGATCATAGTTCAATGTTCTAAAATTTAATCTATTTCTCGTCCTGCGAAACCCGAAGAAAGGGCCTTTATTGAAGTGCCACTACAAATGGGAAACAGCCGGTGACCTGCAAACGTTCTGCTCGGTAAAGTCAATTAGCTTCAGGTCTTTTTTTTCCCAGAACGAATACAGTTCTCTCCGTCGTCGAAGCGTTTGGGAGATGTAGCCCATGCAGTAATATTTTATCGTTTTCCAACATTCTGGAAATTTTTTAATTCAATTAGCTGTCCCATTTCGTCTATCACCGGATATGAGATTTTTCATACAGACTTTTCACTGCTGTTGGCTTTTAGCCTCAGACTGCTAGGGTTTGGCTTCGATTCGCATATACGAAGGGCGAACTTGGAAGTGAGTGTTTCAGTAGTAATTGAGTATTGGGCTGCTTCTATAGCACAGGGCCTGGGAGAGATTTCTGGAATGTAATCATATTACTGCACGCATTTTCAGTGTTGATTGATGACAATGGTATCTTCTCTACATCAGCAGTGTTTTGTTTTATGTTTGTTGTAATTTTACTTACACCAATTTTAAATTGAATTCGGAAGAGCTTAATTTGATCGAAAGAAAAAAATGATTCAATGGAAAGATGAATCAAGAAACATGAAACAATTGTCACCGAATTGTTTGGAGAATTAATGATCACAACTGTTACTGTTTTTATGGAAAATATTTTGTACTGGAGTTTACTACCGTTCTACTCATAATTGTCCCATATCATTCCACACAAAATTAACCACCAATTTTTTCTATGGAACTATTTTTTTTCGGTTTGAACTCAATAATGTTCGGTAAGTATTGTTTTATTTCAAATTAATACGTGGAGTTTTCCATAAATTCCTGCAGTTCTGCTTTCACAAAAAAGAACTTTTTTTCTACAGTACTTAGTCCAATAAATCTTTTCCTTAGTTTTCAAATAAACTATCCCAAAAAACATCCTTATTATTTATTAAATAAAAAAAAGTTAAAAAGTGAAACAAATAAAAAACCCATTTTTCTTATTTTAGTTGAAAAAAGTAGCCTTAGGGATTTAACTCAATCCATGTGACGAGTTAGGTTGCTGTCAGAGTGCAAGTGTCACGCGATGCATCAAGACGCGCGTGTGAGCTTGTTTCATTCAATCAAAGCAAACATGTCATAGTGAACGCGATGCGATAACAGTGCATCGCATCAAAATGCTTCGCCTCGCTTTGCAAATCGCGTTCACTCTGACAGTAGCCTTATGCCGTTTTTCATTGAAAAACACTGGTGGCGTGGATTGCTCTGATTTTGCATTTTCGAGCAGTAATGCAATATTCGAGCAGTAATGCAATATTCTCCGGCGAAACAGGAGGTTGGTGCAGGCCTAACAAGCCACCCGGAAAACACTTGTTACGCATGATCAAGGAAGAAATACGACTCGGAATAATCGGCAAAGACTCGAACAAAGGACTACGATAGCTGGACACATGGAACTGCAAATCGCTTGGCTTCCCAGGATACGACGGAATGCTGCATGATGAGCTTTAAATCAGCGGCTTCGATATCGTAGCACTGCAGGAACTTTGTTGGACGGGACAGAAGGTGTGGAAAAGTGGGTATCGAGCGGCTACCATCTACCAGAGCTGTGGCATAACCATCGTTATAGGAACGGGAATTATAGTGTTGGGCAAGATGCGTCAGTGCGTGATTGGATGGCAGCCAATCAGTGATAGGATGTGCGTATTGAAGATATAATGGCCGTTTCTTCAATTATAGCATCATCAACGTGCACTGCCCACATGAGACCAGATCCGATAACGAGAAGGAAGCATCTTACGCGCAGCTGGAACGAATCTACGACAGCTGTCCACGGGGGGATGTAAAATTCGGCGTCATGAAAGGTAGGCCGGGAGGCAATGTACAGACCCGTGATTGGGCTGGTGAGCCTGTACGCGGTAACAAACGACAACGATCAACGGTGCGTGAACTTTGCAGCCTCCCGCTGGATGGTAGTTCGAAGCACCTTCTTCCTCCGTAAAGATATCCACAAAGCCACCTGGAGATCACCTGATCAACATACGGAAAATCAAACCGACCACGCTCTCATCGACGGGCGATTCTTCTCCGACGTCATCAATGTCCGCGCTTACCGCAGTGCTAACATTGATTCTGAACACTACCTTGTCGCGGTTTGTATGCGCTCAAAACTATCGACGGTGAACAACACACGTCGCACAGGAACGCCGGGACTCAATTTCGAGCAGCTACGTAGCGTTCGTACTGCAGAGGAATACGCGCTACAACTGGAGTTAGTGCTACCAACGGAAGATCAGCTTGGCGTGGTGACTCTTGAAGACGGCTGGAGGAACCCGCCGTGAGTAGCACTGCTGCAACCATACTAGGTACGAGGTTATCGAATCGAGGAAATGGCTGGTTTGACAAATGCAGTTGGTCGAAGAGAAGAATGCAGCAGTTTGACAGCAGTTGGTCGAAGAGAAGAATGCAGCAAGGGCGACGATGCTGCAACACCGCACGAGAGCGAACGAGGAACGATACAGACAGGCGCGAAACAGACAGAACACGGATTTCCGGAGGAAAAAGCGCCACCAGGAAGACAAAAATCACGAAGCGAAGGAACAGCTGTACCGCGTAAATGACACACGGAAGTTCTATGAGAAGGTGAACCGCTCACGTAGAGCCTACACGCCACAGGCCGAAATGTGTAGAGATACCAGTGGTAACCTTCTCACGAACGAACGTGAGGTGATCGATAGGTGGAAGAAGTACTATGACGAGCATCTGAATGGCGAATCACAAGATACAGAGAACGGCACAGGAATCAATCTGGGTGCACGCTTAGCAGACGTCAGATTCCTAGCACCTGATCTGTCGGAGATAAGTGAGGAGATCGGCAAGCTGAGGAACAACAAAGCCGCGGGCAATGACCAGTTACCAGGCGAGCTGCTCAAACATGGAGGAGAGGCACTGGCTAGAGCGCTGAACTGGATGATTTCTAAGATTTGGGAGGAGGAAATTCTACCGCAGGAATCGATGGATGGAGTGATATGTCTCATCTACAAAAAGGGCGATATGCTAGATTGTTGCAATTACCGCGCAATCACATTGCTGAACGCCGCTTATAAGGTACTCTCCTAAATCCCTCGCCGTCGTCTATCACCGCGCCACTACGGATCACATATTCGCGATAAGACAAGTACTCCAGAAGTGTCGTGAATACAACGTACCCACGCATCACCTATTCATTGACTTCAAAACGGCATACGATACAATCGATCGAGAACAGCTATGGCAGATCTTACACGAATACGGTTTCCCGGATAAACTGACGCCATTGGTCAACGCAACGATGGATAGAGTGATGTGCTACGTCCGAGTATCTGGGACGCTCTCGAGTACCTTCGAATCTCGGAGAGGGCTACGGCAAGGTGATGTATCTGACTCTCTTGTATCTAGTTCAATATTACCTTGGAAGGTGTGATTCGAAGAGCGAGAATCGACACGAGTGGCACGATCTTCCGTACAACTTTTTGGCTTCGCTGACGATATTGATATTGTGACACGTAACCTTGAGAAGATGACGGAAACCTACATCGGATTGAAAGTTGAAGCTAGGCGTCTTCGAGAGTCGCCGCCCCAAGCTGCTCTTCCGTTGGTAGCACTAGCTCCTGTTGTTGCGCGTATTCCTCTGCAGTACGAACGCTACGTAGCTGCTCGAGATTGAGTCCCGGTGTTCCTGTGCGACGTGTGTTGTTCACCGTCGATAGCTTTGAGCGCATACAAACCGCGACAAGGTAGTGGTCAGATTCAATGTTAATTCGAATCAACCATAATGCGAATCGGAATCTCTACGTCTCTACGTAACACATTCCCAATCTAAATTTAACGCTATAAAAATAGTTGCACACAAGCCAAACTTCAACACAAATTTGGCGTAAAGGGATCAAATACCTGAATACCGTTCATTTAAACTTTATAGTGCTAGATATAATTGCATACATTTCGGTAACTGGTATAATATGACTAAATTACAAACAACATTTTCAAATTATGGCAAACAGTTATTTTCTTGGTTCGCGTGCTCGATGTTTTACAAATTTTCAAACAAAACCTTTCAGTCATTCAGTCATTCCAAATGTTGATTGCCTTGTTACACATAAATTGGTCGAACAACCCAATGTGACTGATACTTCTAGTTTTATTTTAGAAATTTCATGTAGCCCTCATTGGTGATTTTGCAAAATCGAACATTTTCATACCGTAATCGCTACGCAGTACCACTTACTCATATCCGAAGGTGCTTAGTTTCGTGTTCATTTGAATTGCGACCACTTATTTTTCAAATCATTTTCCTAGCAATGACAGTCTCCAAGATACAACGATGTGTAGAAAGTTGCAGTGGCGCTTCGTAACAAAATTTACGGGTTGTCTGCTTATGTGGTATGATATTAGATGCAACAGTTCGTTGTAGGTGAAAACTAAAAATTGAGGAATGGAAATTCGCTTGTGTTTTTCATTGCAAGGAAATAACGATATACTTTTGGAATGGAATTCGTTATTAAACTTATTTCGTATACAATAGACATAATAGAAGAGTTCGGCGCTCAGCACGTGGAGCAAATCTGTCAATAATTTGATCAATAAAACCGCTTCGACGTTGCAACTGAGACAGCAATTTGTTTTCAATTTGTTTTCAACATAATCGTAAGTCATTGAAACCTCTCCTGAAGGTGTTACATACAAGTTCTCACAGAGCTAAACGTTATAGAGAGAACAACAAATCTCATAGCTGAGCTGAGTAATTCCTTCTCTTCTCGAATCTGTTCAGTAACTCATGTGCACGAAAACGACACTAACACAGCGACAAGAGATACTTGAAAGGCTATAGCAGGATAAGCATGTAAAAACTGCCCCCAAAGGGAATTCATATTGTTATACCACATTCGAAAGGTCATAGACTGGAAACAATTTTCTCAAAGTTTCAACCCTTTAACTGCCATATTGACGGAGCTAGGGTGGTTCTATTGATTTTTATTTTATTTGATTTTTGAAGAAACTGCTTCTCCGAAAAATTTGAAAAAAATCAGGCATGTTTAAGGCATTATGGGGATGCTTCACAATTTTTTTCAAAATTTTTGAAGATGTATTTCTTTCATTAAAAAATACTAGAAAATTTTGAAACATATTTTTTCCCTCTTCCAATTTTTGCACCACCCTAGATTTTTTAGTGATAAATAAAGAATTTTTGGACATGTTAAAATGGTATGTTTTCATATTTTTTAAAAATGTGGACGACCAAAATATTTATTTTTTTCTAAAAAATCAATAACAGTCGACCATGCGTTCCCATCAAATTCTGAGAGAAGGGAACGCATGGTGCTTTATCTTAGCAGTTTCTAATAGTAGTCGGCCATGCGTTCCCATAATGTTCTCTTAAAAGGGAAACGCATGGTGCTTTGTTCTAATAGTTTATGATGCAACTCAAGTGCAGGGCTTAGAAATCAAAGTAACGAAAAGGAGGAAATGAGTATCAACCTTTGCATAATACATACACGATCATACTTCGGGTACAACCTAGAAAGCTACAACGCAAGAACTTACTGTTATGTGGTTCATATATGAATGGTAGTAATACATGAACGTCGCGAGTATTACACATATGAAATTCGGTTTTGGCAGTCAAGAACTAGAGCGGGTGTCAGTTTTTTATGTGTTGCTGATGGATGTAATGAAAGAATAGTGAAAGAAAGAATGAAGATTTCATTACAGCGTCAAAAGTTATCATAAAGATATGTTATCGAGGGATGTCTATAGTTTTCTGGAAAAATGTGTGATAAAGATAAAGTTGGAATTTTGTGTTTGAAAACGTCAATCGAATATCTGCATGATGGTTTTCATGGTTTGTAGACTGATAGCGCTATATATTTTTATATTTATTCTAAAATTTGAAACAACAGATATAAAAAAAAATAGTGATGCGTTATTTTTCGTTTTTGAGTTATAACCTTTGCATAATTTCAAATCAAGCATTTATCGACCATTGCTATTAAAAACTTGATTCGCTGAATCGATCTCTTTAATTTTTGGGTATATTGTGTTGAAAGTTCCATATTTTCCAGAAAATATCTGAGAATACATAATTAACTCAGTAAGTGATTTTCACTCTCAGAGGAACGCTTCCAGGTTTTTACAGGTTTAATAATTTTGTTCAAATTGCGAACGGGAAGTTCTAATAAGATAATATTATCAATCCGAGAACGAGAGCAACAAGTATCGGAATATCGTAGCTCTGGAATAGAAGCTTTTGAAAGGGATGTTATGCCAAGTAATTTTGGATTCAAAGCTTTATCTCGAGATGACCCAATTGAGACACACAGATCACAAAAAAGCTATTCGGGCCGGTAATAAGTCTCAATTTTAAAAGCTTACAAGTACTATATCGAGTACACTACAAATTCGACTGAATATCTGGGAATCCAACGCCGTTGCTGTGAATGCGTTATTGGCAATAGAACTGTTGGTTGCTGTTCACACGAGGCCGCCATTATTCACTACCTTTCCTTATGCTAGGTTTTTATCCAGAATTGTGAGACCGGCGAAAATATTGTCAGAAATGCTTAAATCAGAACAGCTACCAAGTGACGATGATAATTCTATAGAATAAACGAAAAGAATCAGAGAGAAAATGTGTGCATTGAAACAGCAATGTATTTTTAAAACATTTTTATCCCATTTGCTTTTAAATGAAAAATACAGTCAATAATTTTCAGAAATTTTTTCGTGACCTTTCTTACATGAAACTTCTTAATCATTTCATGAAGACAATTGAAGTTTCAATTTAATAATTGACCCTTTTGAGTCTTAGTTCTGACTCCTACTGCGTCCATTAGTTCATCCAATAGCAAAATTTTATTAAAAATGATGTGCTGATAAAAAAAACTCCAAGTGGGTTATGAAATCAATCACAAAATGTATAAAAATTTCAGCTTATTTTAAAATTTATAGCAGTTCATCGTTTGGTTTAAATAATATGATATTTAAAAAATAAGAGGAATATGCTTTATTAAACTCAAATTGATGTGACTATATTAGTATTATATTAGGATAAGAATTCTATGTAAAAGTGATGCTACGGCGAAGAACAACTTATGTAAATTACCTTGAGAAATAAACGTATTTATGGAAAAACAATTCTAAGAAATCGATTCCAACCTTCATCAGTGGCCACTTTTGATTGACACCAATATAAAAAAGAAAACATTAAATTCACTGCTGTTTCAACTCGCTATGTATTTAGTGAAATGTACAGAGCTGGCAAAAAGAAAACCGCGTTGTACGAGACCCAACAGTGCAAAACGATTTGACCATTTCATGAAACACTATCGAATCATCGAATTTTATACAGTCACCCGCTCTAGTTCTTGACTGCCGTAACCGAACTGCATATGTGTGATACTCGCAACGTTCATATATTACTACCATTCATATATAAACCACATACCAGTAAGTTCTTGCTTTGTAGCTTTCTAGGTTGTACCCGAAGTATGATCGTGTATGTATTATGCAAAGGTTGAAACTCATTTCCTTTTTTTCGTTACTTTGATTTCTAAGCCCTGCGCTTGAGTTGCATCATAGACTACTAGAACAAAGCACCATGCGTTTCCCTTTTAAGAGAACTTTATGGGAACGCATGGTCGACTACTACTAGAAACTGCTAAGATAAAGCACCATGCGTTCCCTTCTCTCAGAATTTGATGGGAACGCATGGTCGACTGTTATTGATTTTTTAGAAAAAAATAAATATTTTGGTCGTCCACATTTTTAAAAAATATGAAAACATACCATTTTAACATGTCCAAAAATTCTTTATTTATCACTAAAAAATCTAGGGTGGTGCAAAAATTGGAAGAGGGAAAAAATATGTTTCAAAATTTTCTAGTATTTTTTAATGAAAGAAATACATCTTCAAAAATTTTGAAAAAAAATGTGAAGCATCCCCATAATGCCTTAAACATGCCTGATTTTTTTCAAATTTTTCGGAGAAGCAGTTTCTTCAAAAATCAAATAAAATAAAAATCAATAGAACCACCCTAGCTCCGTCAATATGGCAGTTAAAGGGTTGAAACTTTGAGAAAATTGTTTCCAGTCTATGACCTTTCGAATGTGGTATAACAATATGAATTCCCTTTGGGGGCAGATTTCACATGCTTATCCTGCTATAGCCTTTTAGGCTGGATGCATATGAGATGTGTGTAAATACACGCAATTTCGGTGCACAAGACAATGCGATATGAAAAGATTGTTTGGCTGCCATTGGCCAACAAGCATAAGCAGCTTAGAATGAATTTGTGCATATTATGCTGTGGAGAAAATCGCTCATTATTTTATATTCGGTACTATCCGACCTGCTTTCAGCGAATAAATAGAGAACCTAAAAAATAATTGATGGCGACGGGGGATACAGTCAAATCCTTCAATTTAACCGGCTGTGCAGTGCACGGGGTGCACATGAGGACGAGACGCCACTGGGAATTTGCATCATTTTCCTTATCAATAATCAGTCTTGAGTCAAACTGGCCCATCTGTGCCGAACAAATGGTTTGTCATACTGAAGACGTGTGCAAAGTTTCTTTCGAATCGGAGCAAGACGATTCTGATTTGGCACTTACGTTTGCAATATGTGATCAGTGGTATCTGATTTCTCTCAATACTGACATTATTGATTGCTTGCCATGAACACTAAACTACATAGAAAATTCATTAAAACATCACTACCTCAACATTCTGCTACTTCACAAAGCACTTCATTCGCCGTGGTTTTCAACATATTGGATAAGAAAAAATTATGTTGAAACAATAGCACAGTTCATAAAATACAGAAACACAAACGAAAATACCATCACAAAGGAGATTACGAAAATTCGTCCTCCGTTCAACAGCAGGCAACAGAAGGTGATAAATATTACACAATTGTGCAACACAACGCCTTTTGATAACCTGACCTCGGTACGCCTGAAGGAGGTTCTTCTGCCTGGCAGTAACATTTCTTGTGCGGCCTTGCCACGGCATTGATATCAGTCCAAGCGGAACCGCACTTCGACCTAGGTACCATCGGGACTGACAACCATCCTCACAGAGTGCGGAAACGGATTTCCACGACCACCACCGACGCTATTTCGAGAGGGGAAAGGGCATCATAATTGCACTTGTAAGGCGAGATGCTAGCGTTTGTGTGTGTGTGTGTGTGAATGGTGCTGAACTTCCTCCTCCTTGTCCAAATGATGGAGTTTGAAGTAGAGAGAAGATAGCTAGTTCTGCTTCAAATTGGTGGGGCAAGGCATGTTTATGGATACGAGATAACATTATGGCCCTGGCGAGGACTGGTACTGGGTCGAACCGGCAGCTTGCACCGTACCGGAGTAGTGGGACTTTTTTTCACGATGAGCTTCACATTCATTCGTTCTTGGCGGTGGCGTTGCGCCCGGCAGTACTGTAGTATCAGTTAGTACTGCTATCGCATCTTCAACTTAAGACTCTTCAGAGACTATGTTCGAGTGTCCTTCTCTAGTCCGGAATCATGGATCAGGCGTTGTGTGCTGCAAACAGAAAACTGCTGAGGCTGAGCACTGCAATTCCATTCATTGAGGTAATCTTGTTTGGTGGATTTTCACGACGTGTGATTGTTTCGAAGTTCATTTCAGTCGCAAGTAATGAATAGTTTTGTTCTTAGGTGAACTTTTCAAAACAATCTGGTGCATGGTCGATGAAAAAATACTATAGCGGTAATCATACTCACAACGTAGTCATAGTTCAAAAAACATTTTCTTTTCGCTTGTTTTCCCTAAAGAAATTCGCAAACATCTGGGTACAGAAACGAATTCAAGCGGTAGGTAATTTTCACCAGATCGGGGTTATAATGCGAAATATCTGCACTAAACTTTATTGGAGATGGTCCGGAACCCTCGAACGGTATGCCGGCTGAATGGAAATCTCCTAAACGTCTTATTAGTAGCCGACATTCAGGCCACACCCTACTATGCGTGAGAGCTAACCAGATAAAAAAGAAACGGAAAATAAGAAGGCCGCCGGACTTGAATTTTCAAATATGCCAGGTGATACCGGCAAAGGAAATCGTAGCACCCTGGGAATGGAATCCAATTCTATTAGAGCAACATTGTGTTCATTATGCTTCAGCATCTTTGTTTGTGCTATAGAATTAGTGTGACTCAAATTGTTTAGAAGTTATTTCAACTGAAGTACAATATAAAGTAGTTGTGTTGCTTTTCGTTGATTACAATTCTATGAATATGGCAGGGAGCCAAATCAGGTGGATTTGGTGATTGCTGAATGGTATTCGTTTCGTCTTTAGCCAAATGTTCACGAATAACGATGGCATTGTGTGACGGTGCGTTATCGTGGTGCAAGATCCACGAGTTGTTTGCCCACAAATCTGGTCTTTTTCTTCGAACTGCTTCACGCGAACGTCCTATAACTTCTTTTCTTGTAGAGAAATTTCCAGTGGAGGTTTAGCAATATAGGTATGTCAAACAAAATATCAAGCATAGTCTAATGAAAAATTATACATTCGATGGATTTCATCATCTAAATATCGAATTATGTTTTAACGGACATTATTATGACATTCATGGTGTGTATCGTCCCCCTAGTTTTGACTTCAATGAATTTCCCGTCTATTTAGAAAGCATGGTGTGTTCTGTCCAACCGAAGCATACGTGTTTTATTGTAGGTGATATAAACGTCTCTATAAATCTCATTAATAACAACATTGTGACGAGATATATGGCTTTGTTAGAATCCTATGACTTTTCGTGTACAAATTGTTTTACAACCAGACCAAATAGCGACAACATACTTGATCATATTATATGAAAACTTGAGAACACTAACCGGATTCGTAACGACACAATATATAATAAGTTAAGTGACCACTCTCTAATTTTAACGACCTTCAAATTATTTGTTGAGAGGGAATCAATGATTCTAACGAAAAAAAAATGTTAACAACCGTCAATTGAATCAAGAGTTCTTCAATTTCATTAATAGTATTGATGTCATAGATGACGTTGAAACTGTTCTACAAAATATAGTGCATGTGTATAACTCCCTACTTGAAAAACATACGAGAATAATTTCAAAAACAGTTAAAATGAAAGGCTCTCATTATCCATGGATGAATTTAGGTCTATGGACACTGGCGAAAGGTAAACGTAATTATCTCCAGCGTGTTAAAGCAAACCCACAGGACCAACACCTTAAACAAGTGCTATTACATATATCTAAAAAGGTCGATATCACGAAAAGGAATAGCAAGTAAGCATATTAAGAAAACTTTCTTACAAAGATACCTCATTCAAAATTCTGGAGAAATCTTGAAATTATATTCGGAATAAAAAAAAAGTGACAAGTTAAATTTGATTCACAATGGTAACAAAATTAATGTAAACTCTGAGGTTTGTGAGATATTCAACAAATTTTTCTCCGATGTCTGCCAAGAATTAACTAAAAATATTCGTATAAACCCAACGGTTGTTCCCACTGATAATGCTCGTCGTGTTAATGACTCTATATTCCTACGTCCGTCATCTTCTAGCGAAGTCATTCTACTGATACAAAATTTGGACAATAGAAAGAGCAGTGGCCCCGACAACATCTCTGCAAGTGTGCTAAAAAGTAACCCTGTTATATTCGCTAGAATTCTCTCTCAATGTTTCAAAGCAATTGTTCAGACTGGCTATTACCCTGACTGCCTCAAAGTTGCTAAAGTTATTCCTGTTTACAAGTCTGGTGGTCTCGTTTCGATTGTAATTTATTTTTAGATCTCAAAAAAGCCTTTGACACTTTGGATTCTCTTATAAAAACTTCAGTGCTACGGCATCAGGGGCATCGCGAACTCTGTTATCAGTAGCTACTTGACAAACACAAAACAATTCGTGTCCATCGAGGGCGACTGTAGCAATTTTGCTGCCATAAACATTGTAGTGCAACAGGGTAGCAATATAGGATCACTATTATTTCTTTTGTATATTAATGATATAGGTAACCTGAAACTCACAGGGACACGGCGGTAATTTGCCGACGATACAGCTCTATTTTATCCTAACAATGACATCAATGCTATTATAAACTCAATGGAGAGCGATTTAAGTATTTTAGATCAATATTTTAGTGCAAATTTATTGTCCTTAAATCTTATAAATACTAAATATATGAATTTCTGGTCGATAAGAAAAAAAAAACCAAACCATCGTCATCATAAATTGGGACATTATATTATTGAAAAAGTGAACTGTTTTAAATATTTGGGTATATATTTTGACCCCACGTTAACCTGGATTCACCATATTAAATCTATTGAAAAACAGGTGGCATCCTACTGCGGTATTTTGCGGAGGGACAAGTCATATGTTCCTAAGCATGCACTTCTAAACTTTTATTTTGCTTACATCCATTCACACTCTACAAAACAGGTGTCTCAAAATCATCTTCAATAAACCATAATTTACAGTTTCCAACTTTAACTCACTCTCGAACTACACGTCGTAGCAACAACCTGCTTCGGGTTCAAGCAGTCACAAACATTGGTCAAAGAAGGATTCTTTTTGTTGGTCCAATAAATTATAACGCACTTCCACTTGACATACGAAGAATATCTAGCCGTGCCTTATTCGGGGCTAGACTGAAGTATCATTTTAAGCATAGACTGAGCGAGATATTTAATTAATGTAGTTCCTTGATGTATTCCTTTTTTACAAATTATTTATACGTTCATTATTGTATAAATTTTTGTTAGTCTAATTCATTGTGGATCCCTTAAAAGGAAATTAATTCCACTGGGATGTAGCAATATTTATTAAAAATGTTTAATTGCACATCATCAAAATACAAACATTTCAGAGTTTCTCTTTTAGTAGTATTTTGCCGCATTATTTTTTTGTGCTGAGATTAGTTTGCGTCCACTACCAGGGTGCTTCACAAATTAAAGCTTTTTGGTGTGGAGGAGTGTGGTGGGTAAAAAAAACTCCTCTGCCATCTCTCTAATAGTCAATTTGCGGTCTACGGTTATCCATTCAATGATTTTGTTGATGTTTTCGTCGGCATTCGATGTCGATGGCCTACCGCATCTCTCATCATCATTCACAGACCCATGGCCACTTCTGAAACGTTCGTACCACTGATAAACGACAGTTTTCTTCAGAGTATCTTTGCCGAAACACTCTTTCAATATTTGCAATGTCGTCGCACCATTGAAACTGTTTTAAAAAGGAAAATTTAATGCAAACTCGTTGTTGCAAAATCAATTCCATTTTGAAAATTGTACAAAATCGAGGACACGCACAATCGCAGATGTACTAAATACAGCTTAACTTTTACAAATATCCAGGTATCAAGCTGAAAATTGATAAAATATGCAATTGCTTTGATGCTTAGTAGCTAATAGTCAACAAGTTTTCTTGGGAACTACTATCTGAGGTTCATGAATCAATCTATATTCAAGAGTACAACAATCCATCATTCTTCAAGAAGTACAATGGTAGGTCAACAAAACGGGTGTTAACGCTATCATCTTCCGTTTGTCTTTAATTTAAATCAATTCTAATTACGATTTCAAGACGATTTCAGGATTCGGCGAAATGACCCTTTCGGCGAAATGGCTTTCGGCGAAACGGCTTACGGCGAAATGACCCTGATCCGGATATGGCAACAAAAAAAAAATTATCGGGTTACTAAGAGCGCCACACGGTGGTGATTCCGGGATCTTTTATATCAAGATAGTGTATCCGGAACCGGAACTGTCCGTCATTTTATGTTCACACATGATCAATAACCCATTATACTGTTTGCAGGATAATAATAAAACATCAACAAGACTATATCGAAATGAGCAAACCTAGTGAATGAAAGGCACCACCGAAACCAGCCAGTGACACTGCGTAAAATTACAATCATTGTTAACTTCAAGCAGTGTAAACTGCAATCTTCGATACAAAAGCTTGATATTTTGCTTAAGAAGTAAAAATATTTCGAATAAAAGCATGTGCATTTACTTCAACTAAACAAAACTAATGATGCAGTGTACACACAATGCTATAAAGAGTGCACTTTGCATTACATGTTCGTGCACACAGTTTATTTACAATCCTGTAAAATTTAACGTAACTTTTACATGAGAAACACTATAATTGCGAATTGTCCTTACTAAGCACGACATTTTTTTTCAACGAAAATATAAATTATCCACTGATCAGCTATAATGGGTGGCAACTAAAATTTTGGGTTTTTTTCGAGGCCTGTATGCTCAACTATAAACGAGCTCAGAAAGAAGTAAGAGTGTGTAAGTGTTAGCTCTCTTTCTTAGTTTTGCTTCCTCAGTTTTGCTCAATATGACGTCGAAACAAGAAGTATTTCACGAGCGCATTGTACAGTTCTACGAACTGCACAGAAATCTCGGCAAATAGTATACGGTACAACATTTTAAAAGCAAAAATGTTGGGGCTTCGACAGTTTACAATATCCTAAGATGCCAAACAACTGGAAAACCAGCCAAAAATATGGACGCAAAAGGACTTCGTTCTCTTTCTCGTGCCTTCAACAACAAGGATTCACTGAGTCAAAGGGATGCCGCAAAAAAGTTCAACTGTTCTCACCAGTACATCTGCAATACATTGAAAAGACTCGGAATAATAGTATGTTCACATAAGCGCTGATATCAAGTGATATACGGATATACTTGATATCCGATGATATCATGTGCGATATCACTTGATATCCCATACAATTTTATGTCCACGCGTATTATCATTTTGGCATGATATCCGGGATATCATGTACGATATCATGTCGAGTTGTCAAAAATCGCAACTAGCAACACGGATAATGGTATTGAACGCACTCATTTATGAACGTCACTTTGAGAGTGACAATAAACAATCATTATAATTTCGAATTTTTCAACGAATACTGATGTTCGGAGACCATAAAATGCAAGACTTCAATTATTGATTCAATTTTAATAGAGAAAGGTAATATTATTGATCTTATTTCTAATGAGAACATTCAATATGACAACTTGATTGTCAAACGATATCATTTCGATCATATGTGAACACTTCGACATGATATGCATATCATCTCGGTATATCGAGTGATATCAGCGCTAATGTGAACATGGTATAAAGTACCGAAAGAAGACACGAGCCCCGGGATATACTGACGCACAGATTTCAACGCTGAATTACCAATGCCGCTGGTTGATTAAAAAATTTTCCGGAAAAAGTTTTGTTTTGGACGACGAAAGTTACTTCCCTCTTTCGAAGACGCAGATTCCCGCAAACGATCGATACTATTCAACGGATAGTTCTACTGTAAACCCGATAAATCTACCTCAGTGTCGCCTAATCGAAGATTTCTTCGGGGTTTTTAGCTCCTTGGTGTACAAAAATAACTGGAGAGCCACGAATTTCTAACAGTTGATTGGTAGAATCAAGAAATGCATTCGCAAAGTTGACATGAAGGCCGTACAACGCTCCTGTTCTGACATCAAACGGAAGCTTCGCCGAACATCCGATTACGGATCGTTTTCAGATGTTCACTAATTTTTTTTCAACAATGAACAATGTATCTTTAATTTCAATAATTCAGATCTTATCCAAGTATGTTTGTCTATTTTTGACAGCTTGAGAAAGAAATTCCAAAATTTTAGTTGCCACTCGTTATTAGCCAATGTTGAACTATTTCGACAAGTAATCCCCTTCTTCAAAATGAATTGATGCTTTGGACCCTCATTGTTAACCAAGGCGAATGCGAAATTCACGTTTAAAAATAATATACACTGAGTTACGATTAAGAGATTGTTTGTGCATTAACTAGTATAACATACAGAATAAAACAGTGCTTTGATTGCGTAGGTCATCCTTAAAAAAACGAAGTGGGTTCACTATTATATGCACTTCCGGCACCGGAACCCGAGAACCGGTATAATCAAAGTCGGTTCGTACGGCAGCCAACTAACATGACATACGACTTAAATGTTTGTCGCATCCGAAAATATGCAGTAATTTTTGGTAGGACCATAAGACCTTTCAATTGACCCTAAGATTGGGAATAACGGTTTAGAGTCCAGTTTATAACATTTTTTACGGTTTTTGTTCCGCCAGTTTAAGTGACGGTGTACAATATGTAACACACTTTACCCTATAATTCCGGAACCGGAAGTCGGATCCGAATGACACTCAGGAATTCCGTATGGGACCGAAAGACCTTTCAATTGAATCTAAGTTTGTGGAAATCGGTCAAACCATCGCTGAGAAAAGTGAGTGAGATCCATTTTGGTATATATGACCACTATTTCCGGTACTTCCGGAACCGGATACCGGAAACCAGGATAACCGGAATCGGTTTGTTTAGTTGCCTACTGATAATGACTATTGATTTGTGTAGTTTTGAGACCAGTTTAGAAAATTTTTTACGTGTTTTGTTTCGCCGGTTTAAGTGACGGTGTACAATACTGAACATACTTTACCTTATAACTCCGGAACCGGAAGTCGGATCCGGATGAAATTCAGGAAACATACATACACACACAGACATTGCTCAGCTCGATGAACTGAGTCGAATGGTATATGATACTTTTCACTAGTCGGTTTTTCATTACCTTTCTTTGTGAGAAAGGCAAAAAAATCTAAACTGGTCTCAAAACTACACAAATCGATAGTCATTATCAGTAGGCAACAAAACAAACCGATTCCGGCTATCCTGGTTCCCGGTATCCGGTTCCGGAAGTACCGGAAATAGTGGTCATATATACCAAAATAGATCTCACTCACTTTTCTCAGCGATGGTTTGACCGCTTTCTACAAACTTAGATTCAAATGAAAGGTCTTCCGGTCCCATACTGAATTCCTGAGTTTCATCCGGATCCAACGTCCGGTTCCGGAGTTATAGGGTAAAGTGTGTTACATATTGTACACCGTCACTTAAATCGGCGAAACAAAAAACGTAAAACAATTTTTAAACTGGTCTCAAAACTACACAAATCAATAGTCATTATCAGTAGGCAACTAAACAAACCGATTCCGGCTATCCTGGTTTCCGGTATCCGGTTCCGGAAGTACCGGAAATAGTGATCATATATACCAAAATGGATCTCACTCACTTTTCTCAGCGATGGTTTGACCGATTTCCACAAACTTATATTCAAATGAAAGGTCTTTCAGTCCGATACTGAATTCCTGAGTTTCATCCGGATCCAATGTCCGGTTCCGGAGTTATAGGGTAAAGTGTGTTACATATTGTACACCGTCACTTAAACCGGCGAAACAAAAAACGTAATAAAAATCTAAACTGGTCTCAAAACTACACAAATCGATAGTCATTATCAGTAGGCAACAAAACAAACCGATTCCGGCTATCCTGGTTCCCGGTATTCGGTTCCGGAAGTACCGGAAATAGTGGTCATATATACCAAAATAGATCTGATTCACTTTTCTCAGCGATGGTTTGACCGATTTCCACGAACTTAGATTCAAATGAAAGGTCTTCCGATCCCATACGGAATTCCTGAATTTTATAAGGATCCGACTTCCGGTTCCGGAATTATAGGGTAAAGTGTGTTCAATATTGTACACCGTCACTTGAACCGGCGAAATAAAAACCGTAAAAAAATTCCTACACTGGACCCATAACCGTTTTTCTCAATCTTATTGTCAATTTTAAGGTCTTATGGTCTTAACAAAAATTACTGCATATTTTCGGATGCAACAAACATTTAAATCGTAATTTAGAGTGCGTACTAGTAGAGTTTGTTTGTTATGTTAGTTGGTGGCCTTACGAACCGACTTTGATTATACCGGTTCTTGGGTTCCGGTGCCGGAAGTGCATATAATAGTGAAACCACTTCGTTTTCTTAAGGATGACCTACGCAATCAAAGCACTGTTTTATTCTGTTTTTTCAAAAATCGAAGAGAAAATTTTTGAATAGAATAACAAAATATAATATACATGAGAATGGCATCATCAAATCACTAGGTGGATTAAAACCGGTTTCAATAGATGAAATACATCTTCAAAAATTTTGAAAAAAATTGTAAACCTTCCCCATAATGCTTTAAGCATACTTGATTTTTTCTCAAATTTTTCGGAGGAGCGGTTTCTTCAAAAATCAAATAAAATAAAAATCAATAGAACCACCCTAGCTCCATCAATATGGCAGTTGAAGGGTTGAAACTTTGAGAAAATTGTTTTTAGTCTATGACCTTTCGAGTGTGGGATAACAATATGAATTCCCTTTGGGGCAGATTTCACATACTTATCTTGCTATAGCCTTTGTATTAAATTTAGGAATTCTGTATAAAATCTGTACTCTGATTTAAATCAGTATGCGAATGCAAAAATCTATACAATACATATAAATCTGTAGAAATGGCATCTCTGGCTCTGCATTGTTTGTAGAAGGGCTAAGCCTAAATAGTAACGATTCTTTTTTCGTTTTTTTTTAAAGTTTTCCATATTAACTGAACAGTAAAATTTTAAATTTAAAACGAAAGGTAACGAAAACGTCCCAAATATTTTTAAACGTCGAAATGATTTAAAACTGGTTCTCGTGTGTTGTCTTATAGTTGGCATCCCTTCTCAAGAAGAATTTTGACATTTTGAACTTGAGTGTGTAACAGTTAGAGTGCCCATAACCAGAGTGACGACTTCTTATGCGTAATGTTGGCAACAATTTGAAACATTTAATCCAAAATGTTGGCAATGTCGATAGCTTTACATTGTAATTGACAGGTAGTCTGCTCGTTTGGAACAGGAAGCTGTCATTCCAAACGAACAGCTGTCGTCACTCTGATTATAGGCACTCTAGTAATAGTGCAATATTTTGTTTTGATTGCTGTCGCCTTTGCTAATTAATGAATACAAATTCTTTGAGATGAATTTAGGATCAGAGTAGTGAACAGAAGTGTTTTTAGCTGATATTTTGAATATTAGTTTAATTTCCAAGGAATGTGAATGTGTAGCAAGGCAAATTAAGCAAATATGAAAACATCATTACATTATGAAAACATCATAGTGATTTTAGTAGCTAAATCAGATTTTGAAGGTATTGTCCTTACAAATGAGATGAAATAGGGAGCCCTTACCCTACATTGTTTACGTCTAGATGGATTCGTTCTTTTAGCAAGATTTCAATTTCGTTTGCTACCGGTCTAACTTCGCAGCGCTTGAAATCAATGTAAATTGAAATTGGTCAAGTTTCAGGTTTTTGTAGTTCTTTTTTGCTTATTTTGAATATACTCAAAAAATATCGATCAACTGGTGGTCTCCATCTGGAGTAAAAAACCGGTTGCAAAAACAGCCCCACTTTTCACGTCCTTTGGGGCTTTCCAAATTCATTACACACAACCTTTTGATACGAAGTAAATTCCAAATAACGTAAACTGTTTTCACGAACTACCTCCCTTTACGAACCCCCGTTTAGTTCGTAAATGGAGTTTTCGGTGTATAAATGAGCCCTTAAATCGTAGGTTCGTAAGAAAAGTTTACGTTATTTTGGAGTGATTCGTTCGTAAAAGATTTACTTTAGAGGTTATGTAAAAAAAGTGTTTGTAAGCAGAGGTTTGAATGTATATATTTAGGATATATTTTAATACTGTTCTGCCTAAAAGACTTGATTTGCAATTCGTAGTAGTACTTGGTTGATTCAGAGCAGTTTCCGTGATGATAACCGTGCTTTCAGAGGGTCTGCTTTCTTTGCTTAATTTTATTAGATAAGTATTAATAAAAAGTAATTAATCAACCACGAATGATTCGATCTTTTGATTCCCTACAGTTAGAACCGTCGAAACGTTTTTGAAATCTTAAAAGTTTGAGTCACACTACTGAGTAGCTTGGTTGTGGAGGAAATGAATGCTACGGTTTATGGTGCAGCTCTCTCAACTCAAATTCAATTTGGCAAGATTTCTTATTTTGGTTTCGTGCTGATTGGGGCTAAAGCATGATGTGAAAACTTTTCGTGTGAATTCATTTTCTTTCGCTGATTGAGGGTGGAAACGAGGGCAACAGTTTTTTTTTCGTTTATGGTCATAGTTGATAATGATATGAATATATGAAACAGTACGTAAACGACTTATTTATCCCTTGATATTTGCTTCCGAAAAGGAATCATTTGGTCTGGTAACCATTTGAGCTGGAATATAATTTCTGATAAAGTTCTAGCTTCAAAAGTGAGGAAAATTAGCAGTCGTTTGAAGTTGAAGTTGAACGGGTAGTCTGGGTAAAAGATTCATAGTTTATTTAATGACACAGGTTATTCATACATACTAAAGTAGAAAAACCATTATTTCAGCACTTCAAAAAAATAAGAAAACTGGTTCGTTTTGTTGTGTACAGATAAGTTGTACTTAATGCTTGAATAAATATTTTACGAATCCGACGCGTCTCTGGTGAATTTCGTTTCTGTTCTGTTGAACTGAGCTCTAAGATAGCACTTCTGTATACTCACATCCCATTCGGAAATAACGAGTATGCTCAACCGAGTTCGATAGAAACCAATTCTCGGGGAAATTCCGTACAAATGTTGCACAGCATGACTACAAATTACCCCGTGATCCAGAGACCGGTAAAAGATTGGTACGGACCTGAGAGAACCATTCGATTCAAAATCGATGCCGAATGGTTCGTTCGTTCTAGAAAGCGTGGATTGCGTATGAATTCTGCTTTTAATGCTGGCAGAAAGATTTTACCATTTTCTGGAAAGTGTGAGAACCGTTGGAAACCCGACCTCAAGGGGAGCAAGCTGTTTCCGAAATGAAGGAACCCGGGTGGTTGCAAGCCGCACAGAGGTGAGGAAATTGAATAGAGATAGAGCAATATCAGCACCACAGACAGGAAGTACACTCAAACGATCAAAAACATTTGCACCGCAAAGTTAATTTGTGTCGATAAAATACAACCACTTGAAAGCAGAGGGTGTTTCGAATGCTGCCATGTTTTATTTTTCAATATCAGAGTACAAGCCGACAGCGCCATTCGAAGAATTTTCGGTGAGAATCGCTTTCGAAACAAAATTGTTTTAATTAATTTTTCCGTCAACAGATCAACCGGCATCGGACCGGTGTGCTTGTTCTTAAACTTGACAGCTAAAGTTGAACCAAAACCCGAATGTTTAAGCACCAATCACTGTCCTCTGCTTTGTGCTGCCAGTAAAATTTATCCCGAAACTTTCCATCGGTTAAGTCAAATGCAGTATACCTGCCCAATTGAGCCGGAAAGCTGTTTCCGAAAATCTCCCTGCACCACCGTTCGTAATTTGATCGAATGCAGCGACTACATCCGAGAGAGAGAGTACACTAATCCTCGCATAATGTAAAACACGAAAAGTAAAATTAAATACCCTTGTCATGAGGCCAAAACTGACATCCCACACCAGGAAAAGTTGACTATGGCAACAGGCAGGTCTGCTTCCGCCTGATATTTGGCAACGGTTTGCCACCGGTACGATAGACTCAACCCCACCTCCGTTCGTCTAATCCAGCTGTCCGGTGCCCGTCGGAGACCCATATCAAGTATAGTCTTACCTGGTGGGTGACATGTAATTTATCGGTTCTTTCGTTTTATCCACCGGATGTACAGTGGAATGTAGTTTTTCCTAGAGCAATATTCTACAGACAAGTGTCCGGGCGAACCACTCAACTCTTCGTCTCGGTTAGAGAGTGTAGAATTTGGCAGTCCGACTGGAAATCAGTACCCAGATGATCATAATTGCTTTTTGTTTTGTAATAGAAAATCCTACGGTAATAATACTTTGCCATCGTTATCTGTCTATCGTTAAAACTGGTATTGAATACTTCTTATGAGCAGACACTTGTTATGTACTATATGATATTGTTTTGTGAAATCCGATTCACTAAGAATTTCACGAATAGTTTTATTTTTTAGTCTATAGTTGCAGGATTTGAAACATTTTGCCTACCCGTGTATCTAAAATGACATTTGGTCAATAGAACGGCGTCGCACAGTGGTCCAAAACTGGAAAAAGACGGTCAAAAGTCTGTACTGACTTTCACTGATTTTTAAGAGCTAACGTGTCTTCGAAGAAGTTTTACAAGATTATATTACGCTTCTTTTGAAAGTGACATCTTAATTTTTGTTAAGGGGGTAGTACCAATTTCGAATAAAAATAGTTTTTTTTTTCAAAAATTTTTTTTCTGTCTCATTTTGAAGAAAAAAACATTTGAAGTATTTTTGCTAAAGATATAAACAAGGATGGCTTTCATCGTACCAAAGAATGCTCACTCTTCACTCTTTACACGATTAAATCAGTGCCATCAAAGAGAGAGTAATATCATCGCAACAACAAACACCCAGCATGGCTCATTTAACATAGAATAGACACCAGTGCGAGAGCGAATTTTTTTCGATGACATTTCTGAAAATCAAAGGTTAGCACGCTGCTGTGGGGATCCTCTCTGAAGCAACAAACGGTCGCTTATTCTCGTTTCGCGATCCGATTCTGTATGGGTTGTGGATAATTGCGATAGAATCATTTTACTATTGCCGCTTATTCTAACTATGTGCATATAACCTTTGTATAAGTTGTGTCTATGAAAATGTATGTGAATGCTCCACACAAGGGTTTTGAAATATTGCAACCTAGTATGAGAAACATCAAGTTGAACCATCGATTCGATTTTCTGCGATAATTGTCAACTTGCGACCCTCTCTTGGGAAATTCCACACAGCAACGATCATTATCAGACTGTATTTTTTTTCAAGGGCCGTGAAATACTCAGAGTATAAAGTGGAGCGAATAAATGTAGAAAAATTCTCTCGCGGTTCATGCATTGAATGATTCGAGTTTTTATAGCATCTTCTACCGGATTGAAAATGTTGTATACAATATAGAGAGCAATATAGCAGCTTCTGTCAAATTTTCGGCAATCACAAACATATAAAAGGTGATTTTTTTGAGGTTAGGATTTTCATGCATTAGTATTTGCTCAGATTTTTTGAGGTTATGATTTTCACGCATTATGATTTGCTCAGTATGCTTTGACATTTCATCATGAATAGACTTACTAACGAGCAACGCTTGCAAATCATTGAATTTTATTACCAAAATCAGTGTTCGGTTTCCGCTTTTTTATCGACAAATTTTGTTCAGCGATGAGGCTCATTTCTGGTTGAATGGCTACGTAAATAAGCAAAATTGCCGCATTTGGAGTGAAGAGCAACCAGAAGCCGTTCAAGAACTGCCCATGCATCCCGAAAAATGCACTGTTTGGTGTGGTTTGTACGCTGGTGGAATCATTGGACCGTATTTTTTCAAAGATGCTGTTGGACGCAACGTTACAGTGAATGGCGATCGCTATCGTTCGATGCTAACAAACTTTTTGTTGCCAAAAATGGAAGAACTGAACTTGGTTGACATGTGGTTTCAACAAGATGGCGCTACATGCCACACAGCTCGCGATTCTATGGCCATTTTGAGGGAAAACTTCGGAGAACAATTCATCTCAAGAAATGGACCGGTAAGTTGGCCACCAAGATCATGCGATTTGACGCCTTTAGACTATTTTTTGTGGGGCTACGTCAAGTCTAAAGTCTACAGAAATAAGCCAGTAACTATTCCAGCTTTGGAAGACAACATTTCCGAAGAAATTCGGGCTATTCCGGCCGAAATGCTCGAAAAAGTTGCCCAAAATTGGACTTTCCGAATGGACCACCTAAGACGCAGCCGCGGTCAACATTTAAATGAAATTATCTTCAAAAAGTAAATGTCATGTACCAATCTAACGTTTAAAATAAAGAACCGATGAGATTTTGCAAATTTTATGCGTTTTATTGTTTAAAAAAGTTCTCAAGCTCTTAAAAAATCACCCTTTATTAATATTATATATATGGATATAAATAATGTAAAAAACTTATTTTTTGATATATATTCACTTTATTTTAAAAACCGTTTTTTGGATTTATTTACGTAGAATCTACCGTTATTACCTAAGCATCTACTACAAAGTGCGCGTAAACACGCAAAAACAAGCTCATGCTTGCACGCGCATCTTAAGCAAATTGTTGTGATTTTTATTTTGTTTACTCTTTGACAATTAGCAATATCTTAGAAAAAATCTAAGTGGAACTCGATGCAATTTTTTTAGGCCTTTTCAAAGTTAGTTTTAAAAATATTGAAAATCCGAAAAATTATCAAAAGTTCAACACATATTAAAAAATGGAAAA
This sequence comes from Malaya genurostris, assembly GCF_030247185.1. Classification (NCBI taxonomy): domain Eukaryota; kingdom Metazoa; phylum Arthropoda; class Insecta; order Diptera; family Culicidae; genus Malaya; species Malaya genurostris. The sequence goes on from NC_080572.1 coordinate 177,100,682, forward strand.
ATGTTTTCCAAACAAAATATGAAAAAGTATGATATTGTAAAAGTACAAACCTTTACGAAGCAGTTCGTGCTCTCATCTCATCAGACACAGTCGCAAATCGTTTACGGTCGAGACAACAGAAACAAAGACAATACCCAAGCAGAGATGTCTATCTCCTCTGTGTGACGAAGAGCAAGCAAAATTTCTCCCCTCGCATTGACAACTTCAACGAGAGCTCTTCTCTTTCACATTTATACACCACTGTTGTGTAAAGTGTGCACGCATCATGAGTGCGTTTGTTTATTTCCTTTTACCTCTTCCACTGAATCGCACCAAAGTGCTAGAGCATTAGCTAATAAATTCTCTGAGATGGATGCAGATACTTTCACAGAGGTGTACACGCCGGTGAGCACTCTGCTGTATGGTTTTCGTAGATGAAGCGTGGACACGCAAAATCAGCAAAATAAAACAATTTATCGCAAAATTTTCGGTTTTCCTTGCAAATTTTTCATAGCAAGGCCAGATCTACTCTCTATTAATTGAAGTTCACAAAAGTGTTCGCTCACCATCACGCGCCAGTGGTCACTTGGGTGTATTTAGACGAGAGCGCGTGTGAGCGATTCATGCGAAGAGAATGTGTTTCACTCGCGCCAGCTGCTTGAAGGGGCTGTCCATAAAAGACGTCACACTTTTTTGACGATTTTTTACTCCCCCTCCCCCCTTTGTCACAAATTGTCACAAAAGCAAAGACCCCCCACCACCCCTATGTCACATGTCACGAATTCAAAATAAATAAAATTCATCTCAATACATACTCAATATGTATATACAAACCATACAAATATGAGGGAAAAACCGATTTATTACATGCTGTCATTAGATTAAAAAATATCCCTAAAACTACAAAATCATCGGAATTATTTTTTTAATATCAATTATATAAATTAACAAAAGTATTTGGTTGGAACTGATGAAACATTTAAATCATCTGTTTTATTCCTCCTAGGGGTACACAGATATATTATTGTTTTAGGTAAAGAATAATATTTCCTTAGTGTAGCATACAGGGCTGAGGAAATAAAGACCAAAATGTCATCAAAACGAGATCACTGCCGGAGAATCTTTTCATAATCAGTTGATCAGTGAAATTTAAATCACATCGATCATTATCGGTACTGATCTTCCGTCACACAATGGGTAGTGATTTTGAGCTTAAATGATTCTTGATTTATGTAAGTTGAATCACTGGATGATTCGATAAGCTTTGATGTTGGTGGAGGAAAATCACATATGATCAAGATAAGACATGACATGATCTACGTATGAAATCGTTGATCTTCTGCTCTTTTTCAAATGGAGTACAATTGAATAAACTGCATCAGAATCAGATAAGAGAAATTCTTATGATATACTATTATCAATGCTAGAAAATCAAATTACTGAAAAAATTGTCAGTGCATAACTTAAGTTAAACCGTATGAAGGCTTTTTTTTCTTTTTTACTCATATTAGGCAAAATTTCTTAATTTCTCTCATTTACTCGCTCCTCCGTGCACTTTTGCTGATCACAACAGAAATGATTTCCTGCGTCACTCATTTCCGAATTTACAAGAAGAAGCTTTTACATAAACAAATACACGTTTTCCTATAGAATGTAAACGTTTATTGTGGAGATTTTTTCAGGAAATAGGGCAAAGCAGTAATATAATTAGATATTTTAAAAATGCGCTCATTGAAAATATTGGACGTCGCATTCCAAAAACCTTCCCCCCTCCCCCCTGTCACAAAAGGTCACGTTTTATGAAACACCCCCCTCCCCCTTGCGGCGTGACGTCTTTTATGGACAGCCCCTAACCACAAGCACACACTCAAATGCTGTCTATTCGACACTGAGAAGAAGTGCGCTTTCCTCTTTGTGCGGTGCTTCGTTTTTTGCATCCTCGGTGTGGCAAAAATCTGACTCTAGCGTGTATCACTCTGGTGAAATGCCATCTCTGTACCCAAGTAACATTTTTAATATTATTAAATACTTGTAGCTGTCTTCAATGCTACATAATAAATCTTGCAATAAAACTTTAAACTCCACGAAAGCCTACTGAAAACCTCTATAAAAGCATGTTCCTGCTAAGTGGACCATTCTTCATAAGGTTTATAAATCAAAATGAAGAATCAGCATATACCTGCGTTAAAACTCCAAATTCAAGAAAATTTTGAAACCAGCTTTACGATCAACATTAAATTTCTTTGGATGGAATGAATTCCGCTATGAATAAACTGTAGTTTTGATGATATTTTTCTTGACTATGTGTGTCATGTCTACTTTGAATGCAATCAGTAAGAATATATTATATTTTAATTACGAGTTTGAGACCTTTTCCGAACGTAAAAACTTCATGCGCTTTTATTTTTATCGTGAATGTAAGGATAAAAATAAGAATTATAACTAATCGCCTTGAAATAAATTGCGGTTTTTGCGAAAGTCTCCATGATTTATGAAAATTATTTTATGTGATTCATCGTCATTTTTGTATAAAACTATTCTGTGGCGATAAAACTTGTGCATACGATCTGAAAATGAATCATGAAAGTCCAACATATTTCCTCGTTTTTGCATTACAAAGTTTATTTGATGTCAATAAATGCTACGGTATAGAACATCATAATGGCGGCCATGAAATTTCTTTTAATGCAAATTACACTTAACCTAAGAAGCAATAAATCAAATAGCCTACAACTAATGTGTCATAAATGTACTTTAGAGCTCTCAAATTTACTCTGAGTGAAATTGTCATAGAATAAACACGCACGCACACAAAACTAGATATATGAAAGAATTTAACTGACAATAATGTTTTAAAGAAAATGTTTGAAAGCAATATTAAGAGTGTTTGCATGGTTTTATTCTAGTGCAAATTGTTTTATTTCTATTTTATTTTTAGTGTAGGTAAAGGGTTTTATAGAAGCTTTGAAAACTATGATATTACTGGTTAAAAGAGACACTTATTATAGTTGTCATAAAACAGGTAGTGATTGAAAAATCAATTACAAAACTCCTATAAATTATAATCAAAACTATAAGGCATTCGAATTGTTACTTGGGTACAGTGTAGTGAACAATAGAGTGTACGAACTGGGCAAATACGATTTAACAAAGCCTGAAACTTGGCCTACAAGACCAAATTCAATTTGTATTGATTTCAAGCGCTGCAAAGTTAGACCAGCAGCAAATGAAATTGAAATCTTACTTAAAGAAAGAATGCATCTAGAAGCTAATAATGTAGGTGAAATTCAATTCAACAAGGCGTCTAACTGTGTGTACATTATGTTCAAACGTGAAAGTGATGCAATTTCATTCGCTTCGGTTAACAACGAGGTGCATAGTGTTGATCATGACAATTTTAAATATAAAATCCCTGTGTACATGGTGGACAATGCAATAAAAGTACGCGTGCATGACCTTTCCCCGCAGACCAGCGATGGGTATGTTCGGGAAAACATGTCGCAGTACGGTGAAGTTCTTTCCATCGAAAGGGAAGTATGGCGGAATTTTTTCCCCGGTATCCGGAATGGCGTGCGAGTGGTACGTATGCAACTACGTAAAGCAATTCCATCTTACATCGTTTGCGGTCAAGATGGAATACATCCGTGTAAAACGCTGATTACGTATGAAAATCAACTGGGTACATGTCAGTTTTGTGAACAACCTGCACACTATGGCAAACCTTGCACTGAAACTGCGAAAACAAACAAAACAAACAAAAACAAGGACAACCACTCAACAACGGAAACTAGTGAATGCAGTGCTCCTGTTTCAAAAACACCTTCACCATCTAACCAAACAGCAACTGCAACCAATGTACAAGAAAACGCTTCTACAGTAACTAGCAACGAGATCAAGACTGCGAATAACAAGGAAAACGAAAAGAAGACGGAAATCAACCTCAATCCTCGCAGAAGGGAAATGGAAGCTCCTCTCCCCCTAGAAAAAGGGTGACAACGAAATCGAATACAAAAAATTATTTATTTAAAAAATCGGCTAAATCGGCCACGTAAAGCTTGTACGCAAATAGGCCTGAATAAAAATGTCTTTTAAATAAAAAAACAAACCTTTACGAAGAGATTTCATTTTTAAACGTGTAAATAAATTGAGTTATCGCGAAGCAACACGGTTTTTAAGACGATATGTTGATCGTGCGACGCTCACTTAGAGATGTGCGAAGCAGCTCATACCCGTGAGCAGCTCCGAACCGATAAGCTCACTAAAGGGTTCAATGTATCAGCTCATCAACTCATTTAGATTGAACTGAAGTTTTGTTTCGAGCGCTGATTTTTGCGCCCTTTTTCCTTTAATATAAAACAGCAAAGTCTTGGCATTACATTCCTTTTGTGGAATTTGGCCTTTCTGTTTCAACAGACTTCGCAGCCGATTCTTAGTGTACAGAATCATTGCATGGCTAGTACTATGGATCCTACTGACACTAAGAATCCTTCCAGGTCGGGGCTCGAACATACGACAACTGGCTTGTAAGACCAGCGTCCTATGCATTGAACCGCCAACCTGGGACAATTTTATATGCATTTTCGAAATCATTGATGCACAAAGAACAATGCTATGCGAACTAACTTGTCTGCGAATTATTACTATGTCTTATTTGAGAATATCTGCTAAAGTGGCATCCTTGAAAGTACCTTAGCCTACTGAGTGAGAGGTAAGATTTCTTATTGACAATGGCTCATTCAATCTGTTAAAGAAGGATAGGTACACATTTGGAAGAACGAACAAAAGCTCATGCACACATTTCTTCTCATTTATAACTCGCTCTTCAAGAGCCGAAGATCCGTTCAGCTCGTAGCTTGTTTCCACCTTACCAGCAGGGATGCCAGGTCATTTTTTCAAAAATCTGTGATCAAGCCAAAAACCTGTCTGTGCACGTTTCCCCGTTTCCATAATAGCTGATCGGAATCATTTTGGTAAGCAACAAAAAAGTGTCACTATTTCCTACCACTCTGTAATTTTTGGTGCTAAACTGTGATCAATTTCAAAAATCTGTGATCGATTTCAGAATCTGTGAAAATTTGTGCCATTTTTTAAAATTGAAAATCTGTGAAACACAGATTAATCTGTGAACCTGGCATCCCTGCTTACCAGCTGGTGAGCTGCGGTTCTTTTAAAAAGAGCTGTGAGTTATCAGCTCACTTTAAAGATTCGATTCACTGGAATAGTTCAGGAGCGAATTGCCCATCTCTACGCTCACAGCAAAAGTGAGTTACAGAAATAGCAGACGAGTGACGCCCTCCAATTCTTAACTATTCATGGTTTCAGCATGACCATAGTGAAAATGAGTCACACGAATAGTACTCAGGATATTGGAAAATAAATTGGATTATGAATATAATTTAAAATTGTAAAAGTTTGCTGCATTAAGTTGCATATTTCGCTTCGGTACAAGGTTTCCTAGGTAAAACTAGGTAAAATGATGTATAACTTTTCCAGAAAAGAATAAACCTATGCATTATTATGGGATTTTATATTTTCTACAATTATTCCAAACAAAGTATGTATAAAAATAACTTGAAACAAGTTATGATCAGAAAACTAGTTTTAAGGGGGGTGTCATAATTCAATAATTAAAACTAACTTTGAAAAGGCCTAAAACGAAGTTCCATCGAGTTCCATTTAGATTTTTTTGTAGTATTGATCATATCTTTTCCTATGAATTTTGTAAAAATCAGCTGCATAAAGTTGCATATTTCGCTTTGGTGTAAGGTTTTATCATAAGTAAAAAAAGGTAAAATGTTGTGTAACTTTACCAGGAAACAACAAACCTATGCACTAACTTAACCCTCAGGGTACGGACTATAAAAAAGTTACGTTCAGTACGGACAGGGTTAGCCTAACCCGGCGACTTTGATTGGGTGTATATCGAGCTGTACTTTGTCAATTTGAATAATTTTTTTTAATTTTGTGTGAAATTGTCTCAAAAATATAATAGAGTTGTCAGATTAATCATTTAACTGATTGAAAAAAAATTATAATGAATAATGTGAACGGGTCTTGAATTTTTTTTGTAAAAAACGTTTATTTTTCAAAATGCTGTAACTTTTTGAAAAAAAAAAATATTAACATTGTATAGCTCGCATTTGAAAGGTAAAAAGTAGTTCTTACAAATGTCCATAACGGTTTTTTGATTTATTCCAAAAACTATATTTTTTTTGAAAAATGAAAATACGCGTTTTTTCGAGTAAGCGAAAAAACGTTGTTTCGTTGATTTATGATGATAAAGGATAAAATTAATTACTCTGAGCGTAAAAAAGTTGTTTCTCAGATATTGTTGAGTAGTATCATATAAATAAATACCAAACATAATTGTTAAAAGCGAATATTTATTATTAAAAAGTTACACAAGTCATGTTACATAATATTGCCGCACTCGCAGCACAGTTTCGCTACGTGCTCTTTACACATCGCCTTATGACATCTAAGGCACTTATAATACGTTTTTCGGTCAAAGGAACTTGGACATAAGTTACATCTCTTTTGCTTTGGAAGTCTATTATCGACAAACTCATCGCGAATGTCCATTTCTTCTGGCAACTCACGAGAATCCAAACACTCTTCAATCGTATTTCGCAGACCTATTCTCAGAGTATTCTCCAAGCTTCGAGCGGTGTTTTAACTCGTGTCGCATTACCTTTAGTTGATGGCACGTAAGATTGTTGGGACTGCGATCGACGGCCCCTCGATTCCGGAGCAGAGAGATTCCATTTTTTTTTTATTCAAGAATATAATGTTTAAGGCACACTGCTTAAGCTCTAAGATGCCAAGGGCTTTTACTAATTTAAAATTTACGACTAACTTAAAACTAGGGTTGTATCATTAAGTAATGTCATATTTGGGTCGCAGTGGTTGACTTTGGCAGATCCAGCCTTCATGTGGTGATCGGCCGGTGATCTGAATATTTCATGAGAGTCTTCCATATGGCGTTGGTGAATATTCATGTTGGCCGCATTCTTCGGTCCGTGTGGGTCCGCGGGAAACACCCCCAGGTTACGAATACCCGGCGGGTGGCCCGCATGCTGTTGATAAGTTTCCGTGGGCGATGATGGTGTTGTTACAGAAGAAAATGAAAAAAAAAAAATATAGCGAAGTAAATATTGCGTAAAACGGAGTAAAAAGGGGATATGGGAATGAAATGACTAAAACGACAGAGATCTAATTAGTTGACATCGAGATGGTGACGAGACGGGGAGGGGGGAAGCGAAGGTTAGTGACAGCAAAAAGATCTTGTTAGTTCCGATGAAGATGGTGGACAGATGAGGAATCGGGATAATCGGCGGAAGTTAGTGTCGAACCTGCAGTTGAGAAATAATTCTTAGCCACAGTTGAAACAACGTCGATAAATAGGAGGAACTTTCTAAGCCAGATGTAACAGATTACACTTGTATATTAATGTGTTTGAGAAACTGGTATATGAAAAGCATATATGAACTATCCCGACTCGCCAACACATCCCGAACCGGAACCTCAGGCGGTCTACCTCGGGCCCTGAGGGATTCCAGTAGCTTCGACCTGGCGTCGCGATACTCTACGCACGACCACACGACATGCTCGATGTCCTGATAACCGTCGCCACAGGTGCAGAGCCCGTTCTCCACGATCCCGATACGCCGGAGATGTGCGTTGAATGTATAGTGATTTGACATGAGTCGTGACATAACGCGAATGAAATCACGACTCACGTTCATCCCCTTGAACCAAGGTTTCGTCGATACCTTAGGGATAATGGAGTGTAGCCATCGTCCCAGTTCGTCATTGCTCCATGAAGTTTGCCAACTTTCGAGAGTTTTCTGACGAGAGATACTGAAAAATTCATTGAAGCAGATTGGTCTTTCATAAATATCACCTTCTAATGCGCCCACTTTAGCCAATGAGTCTGCCTTTTCATTGCCCGGAATGGAACAATGCGAAGGGACCCAGACTAACGATATTAAATAAGACCGTTCAGATAAAGTACTCAAATGTTCCCGTATTTTCCCCAGGAAATATGGGGGACACTTTCCTGGCTTCATTGCCCGGAGAGCTTCTATTGAGCTTAGACTGTCCGTGACAATGAAGTAATGGTCTTTGGGCAAGGTTTCAATGATCTCGAGGGTGTACTGAATAGCAGCTAATTCTGCGACGTAAATTGAAGCCGGATCACTGAGTTTGTAAGAAGCGGTGATGTTTTGATTGAAGATGCCGAAGCCTGTGGACTTGTTAATGTTTGATCCGTCAGTGTAAAACACCTTTTCACAGTTGACTGTTCTAAATTTATTATAAAAAATATTTGGGGCCACTTGAGGGCGCACGTGAGCCGGAATTCCATGAATTTCTTCTCTCATGGATGTGTCGAAAAACACAGTAGAATCAGAAGTATCCAAGAAATGAGCACGGTTGGAAACAAACGAAGAAGGATTAATATTCTGAGCCATGTAATCAAAATACAAGGACATAAAACGGGTTTGAGAATTAAGCTCAACTAACCTTTCGAAATTTTGAATCACCAGAGGATTCAAAATGTCGCATCGAATGAGCAAACGATATGAGAGATCCCAGAACCGGTTTTTCAATGGGAGAACACCCGCCAGCACTTCGAGGCTCATCGTATGAGTCGATTGCATGCAACCCAAGGCAATACGCAAACAACGGTACTGAATTCTTTCCAGCATGATGAAATGAGTGTTCGCCGCGGATCGGAAGCAAAAGCATCCGTATTCCATCACGGACAATATCGTTGTTTGGTACAGCCTGATGTCTCCTGGATGGGCACCCCACCACGACCCGGTTATTGTACGAAGAAAGTTGATTCTTTGTTGGCATTTTCTTTTCAGATACCTAATGTGACATCCCCAGGTGCCTTTGGAGTCGAACCAGACCCCGAGATATTTAAATGTGAAGACCTGAGCTATGGTTTCACCCCCTAGTTGAAGCTGTAATTGTGCTGGTTCTCGCTTTCTCGAAAATACAACCAGCTCAGTTTTCTCCGTAGAGAATTCGATACCCATTTGAAGAGCCCATGTGGATAAGTTGACAAGAGTATCTTGTAACGGCCCTTGCAGATCGCCAGCTTTGGGTCCTATAATAGACACAACGCTGTCGTCGGCAAGTTGTCTTAGCGTGCAAGATGTGTTGATACATTTATCGATGTCGTTTACGTAAAAATTGTATAGAAGGGGGCTTAAGCATGAGCCCTGAGGAAGACCCATGTAACTGAATCGTATTGTCGACAAATCACCATGCGCGAAATACATGTGTTTCTCAGACAATAGATTATGTAAAAAGTTGTTCAAAACTGGCGAAAGACCATGCTGATGCAGCTTCTCAGATAAGATATTTATAGAAACTGAGTCAAAAGCCCCCTTAATGTCTAGGAAAACTGACGCCATTTGTTCTTTACGAGCAAATGCCATTTGAATTTCTGTTGAGAGCAACGCAAGACAATCGTTCGTTCCTTTACCCCTGCGGAAACCAAATTGTGTATCTGAAAGTAAGCCATTAGTTTCGACCCAATTGTCTAGACGGAAGAGAATCATTTTTTCGAACAATTTCCGGATACAGGAAAGCATATCAATCGGCCGATACGAATTGTGATCGGAGGCTGATTTTCCTGGTTTTTGAATGGCGATCACTTTCACTTGTCTCCAGTCATGTGGAATAATGTTGTCCTCAAGGAACTTATTGAATAAACTCAACAAGCGCCTTTTGGCGGGGTCTGGCAGATTTTTCAACAAGTTGAATTTTATTCTGTCTAATCCCGGGGCTTTATTGTTACATGACAAGAGTGCAAGTGAGAGCTCTACCATCGAAAACGGTGTTTCGTTTGTATTTGGTGTCGCGGTGCGGGTGATCTTCTGTTCCGGAACAGAGTCTGGGCATACTTTTTTAGCGAAATCGAATATCCAGCGGTTGGAATATTCCTCGCTTTCATTCGTGGTGTTATGATTGCGCATTCGTCGGGCTGTGTTCCAAAGAGTACTCATAGATGTTTCTTTCGTTAAGCCGTCTATAAACCGACGCCAGTAACCGCGTTTCTTGGCTCTAATCAAGTTCTTAGTTTTAACGTCTAACGCCGCGTAATTCCGGTAATTATCAGGTGTTCCATTTTTTCTGAATATTTTATACGCGGAGGCTCTCTCCGCGTTTAAATTTGTGCACTCTTTGTCCCACCACGGGTTGGGAGGACGGATGTTAGTTTTCGCGCCGGGTACACGTTTCGTCTGAGCTTGAGTCGCGGTGTCGAGAATCAAGCCAGCCAAAAACGTGTACTCTTCCTCCGGAGGAAGTTGTTGAGTTCTTTCAAGTTTCTCAGATATCGAGGTCGCATAGCTATTCCAATCAATATTTCGTGTGAGGTCATACGAAACATTGATTGTCTTCGATGGTTTTGAGCCGCTGGTGATTGATATTACGATCGGTAGATGATCGCTACCGTGGGGATCAGGAATTACCTCCCACGTGCAATCCAACCGTAGCGATGTCGAGCAAAGGGATAAATCCAGCGCACTTGGTCTTGCTGGTGGTGCAGGAATCCGTGTCATTTCTCCCGTATTCAAGATTGTCATATTGAAGTTGTCGCAGATATCATGGATCATAGTTGATCTGTTATCATCGTGAAGACAGCCCCATCCCGTACCGTGTGATTTAAAGTCTCCTAAAACCAACGTCGGTGCAGGAAGGAGCTCTACGATATCACTGAGCCACCGATGCCCAACCGAGGCTCTTGGGGGAATGTAGATGGAAGCAATGCAAAGATCCTTACCTTTGATTGTAACATGACATGCGACAACTTCAATACCTGGTATCGAGGGGAGGTTAATGCGATAGAAAGAATAGCACTTTTTGATCCCCAAAAGTACTCCTCCATAGGGATTATCTCGATCCAGACGAATAATGTTAAAATCGTGAAAGTTTAAGGGTATTTCAGAAGTTAGCCAAGTTTCGCACAATGCAAATGCGTCACATTTCAGATTGTTTACTAGAAATTTAAATGAATCTATTTTTGGGATAATACTTCTGCAATTCCACTGTAAAACAGTGATTAGATCCGTGACCTCGGTGGATGATTCAGCCATCGAAAGATACAATCGCTGAAAGAAGGGGCCAATTTGCAGTCAACTGCTTCAAATATGTTTTTACTGTTGGCATGAAGGCAATTAAAATGCTTCTAAGAGGGTCTGAAATATTGAAAGTTGTAAAAATCCAGTCCACAACATCAGAGAACTTTATAAGTCCAGCACCTAGTTGGTTCTCTGGTGGATTTTCAGGGACGCTTGGGGATTTTTTAGTCCCTGGAAGCGGTGGGAATTCCATCTCGGAATTGAGTTTTCCGAGACCAGGAGCTTTTTGCTTCGGTGATTTTTCCCGATTCCCGTTAGCTGTAACTTTTCGAAGCCCTTCGGAAGACACCTTCGAACCCTTACTAGGTAGCTTATGAGAAGATTTATTCATTCTTTTCCTACAGCTATGAGGGACCGCTGAAGATGGACCTTCCAAAGGGTCGTCAGAATCGCTCTCGTCAGTTGACAAGCAGGCATATGGATTCGTTGCCTGTTTAGGAGGGGTGGCACTCTTAACCATCTCGGCAAAGGAACGCTTGGAGTGTTCCTTCAGGGAACGCTTCATCCGATCTCCTCGCAGTAAGCGGGACAGTCAGAGAGGTCATGCGGACCCTCCCTACAGTAGAGACACTTTTCAGCATCCTTACTGCAAGAGCCGTCCGCATGAGCTTCCCCACAGTTAGCACAACGTGGCTTATTGCTGCAATGGGTAGCTGTATGCCCCAGTTGTTTGCAATTGGTACAATTCATTATCCGGGGTACAAATAAACGAACAGGCAAACGAACCCGGTCCAAGAGGATGTAGTTGGGCAATGCCGAGCCGGCGAAGGTCACACGATAAGAGTCTGATTGGGAATAGGACTTTGTTCCATCCCCGGCGATCGATACTGAATGCAATCGCTTGCAATCCAGTATCTTGACATTCTTAAGTGAGGGGTCTTTAAAACAACCCGCCCCGTACTTAAGAATATCCTCGCAAGTCAAACTCGAATCGGTGACCACACCGTCGATTTCGACTTCACGAGCCGGCACGTAGACGCGGTACTCCAGCGTGAAAGGATCATTTTGAACAAGCTCATTAGCCTGTTTTGAGCTGGTAAACAGGACCCTGAGCTTGTCTGGCCGTATTCTATCTATACTTTTTATGGTATTATATCGCGAATACAGGTCCCGCGATATTTTTAAAATATTCAGTTTTTTTTCCTTTGATTTGGTCCGGAAATAGACCGCGTAAGGCCCGGCCGGTAGTGCGAGCCCATCAGGATAGCTCGTTATGCGGGACTTTTTACTGACAAGGGAAGTCTCCATTTGAACATCGGGAGCGGGGGGGGGGGCAGGTTTTAAATTAGACATAGCGGAACTACTTCCGCGCAAAAACAAATGATTCGGGGGGGAATATAATGGTCAAATAAAGAAATAAAAATAAACGAAGTAAAGGTACTTAACTAAGATCCAACGGGGGACACCAAGCTGGACTTCGTCGATCGGCGTATCGCCGCTTTGATGATGTGCAAAAAAACCTCCGAGAGGAAAAGGCACACTTATTTATAATCCTCACACAATGGCCGCTTGTTTATAATCCTCACACTTGGCCTTGATCGGCGAAACAATAATCGGCTAACGGTACCGTTTCGATCGACCGCTCGCAATAAGGCACTGTTCTATTATATAATGCGAAAAAAAAACCTCTCAGAGGAAAAAGCACTATTGTCTATCACACAATATCGTCCGACCACTTTATCACACACACACAACTGGTTTTCAATGCTTTCGCAGTAAATCCAAATCACGTCCGTTCGCTCGGAAGGTTGAAACGGCAATGTCGAGAGATTCCATTTGAACCCGCTCTTAGAATGCAGGTATGAAGGGCGGCCGCGTTTGCGCGGCGGGGCGCCTCTCGGAGCAGCTGCTTCTTCTTCGCCTGACAATGGCTCTCCTTCAGATTCTGCATCTGTTTCAGAATCGTGAGAACTTTCCTCTTCCGCACCTACGGCGTCGTCGGTGTCACTGTCATTCTCTGTAACGCTGTCCTCCTCGTTTTCCTTGTACAACCTCTCCAAAGCAGCAACGCTTCGAGTGATTCGACGCGTTGCCATGCTTTTAATGCGTGTTCTTTAACAAAAAATTACAAGAAACAAAATTTAATGAGTTATAATTCACTACGAGCAGCAAAGATTTCGATATAAGACGTACGTTCAAGTGATTGAGATCTACTACAATACTTCGCTTACACCATGTACAACGCGTTATTTTGAGGTTAGAATCTACAAAATTAAGTAAGGAGTACGTATTCTTACTTACCTTTTTATTCCTCAGCGGCAAACAGACGAAAATTAAAACTTAATTTTTTTGAAAATTTATGATTTTGTAACGTTCGATACGGACTGGGTGTACCACACCCGAGCACAATGTTTATATGTGTCTAGCTCGGACACAAAGCGGAGACTGACTCTGCCGCTTGGGCCTCTAATAGTGTGTACCTATAAGTTTTTTCCCCCCCTGGTCCGAACCCCCCTAGCCGACTTCTCTTCGTATGGCGCTTCTTTCAAATTTCGCTCGGGTTACGGTAACCCAGTCCGTACCCTGAGGGTTAAGCAAAAATGTGGGATTTTTTATTTTCTTAAATTATTCCAAACAAAGTATACATAAAAATAACTCGAAACAAGTTATGAATAAAAAAACTGATTTTAAGGGGGTTGTCATAAAAACGCTTTGTATATCCGAAACGGTGCGACCTATACTTTTGGTATGTTTGATAAAGTGAATTATTTTTAATAGTTCTAAAACTTTGTTGAATAAAAAAATTTTCTATCTTCAGAAAAAAAAGTTATGGTTATATTTTTTGTCAAAGTAGGCCATGAACAATTAGGGATAGAATCAAATTACGCGGTATATATTTGTAAACAATTTCTCAAAAGCAACTATATGCATTAAAAGAACGGTTTGGTAGCTACTGATTTATGTCCACTTTTTTTTATTCAAACCACTGTGCGTCGACTGGATGCTATCGCCTTCTGCGTTAGTAGCAGAATGAGAGGGTGCGAAACGGCTTATAAGTTAAAGTCCACCCTAAAGTACAATATTTATCATAGTATATTGCAACATATAATTCTGTTATTAATTGAATTATTTATTATATATGGAATTGAATTATATTACATTGTATTATATATAATAATTATTATTGTTATTAATGCTTTTTTTATTTCACCCCAGTTTCAACCATAATTTGTCATTCGCCGGGGAGTAAGGGTGGTATTTTTACATTTTATTCTACAAAAGTAGTTCAAGTTTTTTTTGTTTCGGTCGATTCTGGTTATTATTATTATTATTATTATGCTGTATTATATTATATTATGTTATATTATATTGTATTGTATTAAATTATGCATTGTATGATATTATATTATATTATATTGTATTATGCTCAATTATATTGACAATGGGGCATGGAGTGCATCAGGGTATCTAACAAGTGAATGACTGGATGATGGAGTGGATTGCCAACCTGAGTCACGTTGGGGAAGCTTTGTATTTCTCCATGAAGGTCTGAAGGCCGGATGTTCTTGCTGGAAGGCGCCGGGTCCTCAAAACCCAAGTAAGTCTAGCCGCATACACTGGTAATGCCTTGAACTGAAAGTGTTCTGTTTTAAATTTTTTTAAACTTCTCCAACGAGCAAAATATTATTCATTTCACTTGATTTTATTTACGATCAATGGACACAATGATAATTACTTATAATATTCAGAAAATTCTTTCGTAGTTTGGCTTGTGACAGATTAAAATTATTCCCAGATGCACCGTTCGCACCGTATTTGGTACTTCATGCAGAAATTCGTATGAAGATACATTATTGCAGAGAGTTTGAGGTCGCACATTAATAATAATTGCTGTCTGCTATTGCAAAAGTAAAACCTGCGATTTTCATAACTCGATAGTTCTTGGGGGTCGCTCCACGGCATTCGGCCAAAATCGAGCGCCATACAGCTAAAAAGGGTTTCAAACGACTGAGCAGTAACGTTGAACGGGTTGAACGAACAAGCGAACAGTATAGGGATTCTTATCAGTGTGCATCTGCAAAGTGGTAAGTAATTCTAATGAAGAATCCAGGGCTGTAGGACGCTTAAGCTCCAACGCATTCGATCAATCTTTAAGTGTTAATTGTTTATTGAGATGAGTGTCAAAATCTTTTTAGCTAGTTGATCTTTCTTTGTAGTATTAATTCATAACGTATATGTTATGGCTTTTGTTTTTATTCGTGAACGACTACAGGCCGCGACTTAATCGTCTAGAAAATAGTCAACATCGTTGAAGTACAAAATAAATATTAAAGGGAATAGATAGCTTCCCTGTGGCATTCTGGATGACACTGGATGGAGCTCTTCGTAAATGTAATTATCCACTTTAATAGTTGTAACTTGATTCGTGAAGTATGACTGCAGCCAACGAAGAATGTTCGAATCGAATTCAAGTCTGTTCAATTTAGCAACCGAGATTTCGTGGTTGATTGTATCAAAAACCATCAAAATCCATCTAGTGGTGTGATGATGCCTCTCTCATATTACTTATATGATCAAAAATAGCACTAGAGGATTCTGTCACAAAATTTAATTTCAAACTTGAATAAAACTAGAAAATTTCTTTGAGTAGAAATTAACATAACCTTTTCAACATGTATACCTATATGTCAAATTAAGATGAATTTATCCCTCTTATGCATCGTCGCTGGTTTGCAAATTTAAAAACACTTTTCCATTTAGTTCTGGAACCGGAAATGGGATCCGAATTAAATTTAATAGCTATCTGTGATACTATAAGACCTTTTACTTGAGCCTAGGTTTGTGAAAATCGATCAAGCCATCTCTGAGAAAATGAGTCAATTCCGTTTTAGAGTTTTTGACCGGTGCTTCCGGAGCTGGAAACCGATAGCCGAAGTCGTTTCGTTTATTAAGAAACAATAATAGCCTACAAATTAAAACAATTTTGAATGAAATCTAGAAGAATTTTAATCTTTTTGCATCGTCGCTTTAAATGACAGTGTACAATTTAAACAGATTTCAACCTATAGTTCCGGAACCAGAAGTCGGACTCGGATGAAATTCAACAGCAATCTATGGGACTATAAGGCTATTCATTTGAGCCTAAAAAATAGTCATAATCTTGATGGAAACGATTCAGCCATCTCAGAGAAAATTGAGCGGTAAACCAAACACAGACATTTTCATAAATGTATATGAAAGAGGTATGCAATTAACGTCCATCTATAAACCTTCTATGTCATGTTAGACATCGCTTCAGTCTCAGAGAACAAAAATGACAGTTCGTTTGTGGTAATTGAGCAATTAGGCATAACCGCGTATGTCAAGTCGTGGATTTTGATAAATGGTAGGAATCTCTTTCGCCTATATTCTTTCTCGGACACTTTACTTTTCTTTACTTATTGGGCCGATAGCAACGAAACTTTTAGATTTTCGATGACAACTACATATGGCTTGCCAAATTAAGTACTTCTTCGGGAATTTGGACACCTTTTTCGTCCGTCAATAATGGCGTTTCTTCGCATTACGCTGTAAAAAGTAAGACCTGAAAGCTGATTAAAGTTCTCGTCCGTACTAAAAGGTGATTTTTTTGAGGTTAGGATTTTCATGCATTAGTATTTGCTCAGATTTTTTGAGGTTATGATTTTCATGCATTATTATTTGCTCAGTATGCTTTGACATTTCATCATGAATAGACTTACTAACGAGCAACGCTTGCAAATCATTGAATTTTATTACCAAAATCAGTGTTCGGTTTCCGCTTTTTTATCGACAAATTTTGTTCAGCGATGAGGCTCATTTCTGGTTGAATGGCTACGTAAATAAGCAAAATTGCCGCATTTGGAGTGAAGAGCAACCAGAAGCCGTTCAAGAACTGCCCATGCATCCCGAAAAATGCACTGTTTGGTGTGGTTTGTACGCTGGTGGAATCATTGGACCGTATTTTTTCAAAGATGCTGTTGGACGCAACGTTACAGTGAATGGCGATCGCTATCGTTCGATGCTAACAAACTTTTTGTTGCCAAAAATGGAAGAACTGAACTTGGTTGACATGTGGTTTCAACAAGATGGCGCTACATGCCACACAGCTAGCGATTCTATGGCCATTTTGAGGGAAAACTTCGGAGAACAATTCATCTCAAGAAATGGACCGGTAAGTTGGCCACCAAGATCATGCGATTTGACGCCTTTAGACTATTTTTTGTGGGGCTACGTCAAGTCTAAAGTCTACAGAAATAAGCCAGTAACTATTCCAGCTTTGGAAGACAACATTTCCGAAGAAATTCGGGCTATTCCGGCCGAAATGCTCGAAAAAGTTGCCCAAAATTGGACTTTCCGAATGGACCACCTAAGACGCAGTCGCGGTCAACATTTAAATGAAATTATCTTCAAAAAGTAAATGCCATGTACCAATCTAACGTTTAAAATAAAGAACCGATGAGATTTTGCAAATTTTATGCGTTTTATTGTTTAAAAAAGTTCTCAAGCTCTTAAAAAATCACCCTTTATAAATTTGATGCAAAAAAATTGGTTTAAAGCTTTTTCACACGACCTTTTGCAGTGAAATTATGTTTGGGAATTATGGAATCTTTTTCACTAAGTACGTCATCAGTCCTTGCCTTTGTTTCACTTTTTGTACGTCAGGTTTTGACTGTTCAACTTTGTGAGCCAAATTTCGCCCGGAAATCTCTCAATAATAGGTATCACCTTCTTGTCCTTTTGTTGGGAGCATACTTTTATATTTGTTTCACTTCCAACTTTACGAGCCACAGCTAAGTACTGGTACAAAATGAGTTTGATCATTACCACTTGATCCGACGTCAGATTACTGAATGTAACAGGGCTGTAAACATGTTGAGTTGTTTCAGCTGTCATATAAGTGAAAACTTCTCAGCGATCCATGAAATAATTAAAAAAACTGTCCGTAATTTTACGTGGGCAAGATTTATATACAAAACTATGCCTTCAATGTTTATTTGACAAGGAACAAGTCCAATATTAGGAAAGTTTAATCTTTAGAAGAAGTAGCATTTTTAAATTCCCTCAAATACTCAGCTTAAGGAGAGTCTCTATCGAGACGAATAATGTTAACATAATTAAAATTAATAATCATGAGATTATATTGATGTTACACATTTTCTGTTGAACAGTGATTATTTCATTCAATATGGATGATAAATTCTGAATCGAATAACACAAATCCTGAGAGAAATGGTGCCTATTGCTTCAACAAAGTTGAAGTCATTTAACATATGGGACCACTGTTTGCTTTACTTTAGCGTTCCTATACTCTTACCAGCCGCTACCTAATGTTGGGTCAAAACCTACCCAAAATCAACTAAAGTGCATACCCCCCAATTTTGGTAATGAGTGATGACCTCAAAGAATATTTTGACAGGATTTTTTTTGTAATGTTTCCCGTTTTAGTTCTGGACATTTTGCATGATACATTTTGTTTAAAGAAGTTATATTCAACGGAAGCAGTGAGCTGAAATTTAATTTATTAAGGACACCCACTTCGAAAATGTAACGTGTTCAGGTTAAAAAATTGTTAAGTTATTGAAATTGGCAAAATTGACCGTGTGCAGCGTTACTATCGATCTGTGCAATCACAGCGCCGAAATCGACAACCGTATTTCACACGCTTCAAAATAGTTACTCAAAAATGAGTAAGATCCCACTCATCTACAGAAAAAGTGGAACAACAAAATTTGAGTTCTTCACTGTAAACGATGTTTGGGTAAAATCTACTCATTTACTGAGTAATGCTTTATTTGTATTGTGTTTATTTATTATTCCGTTTACAATTGATTTCTAACTTCGAGACATCATATCAAGTGGCGGTCGCTTGGAGTCCTCAAGCATCAATCAGACACTTATTCCTCAGAAATAACACACCTGAGCATATTCGTTTCCATTCTGAAGCTCAATACGGAGCACTCTGGACACAATATCTGCGTCGATTGCACAACCAAGAGCACAGTTTATCTTTCCGGTTTTTGCGGACACAACACCGTTTGTGTTAAGCGACTCACCCTTGAAATACGCGATCTCACTAACAAAACATAGAACCTGTTGCTACAAATGGTTAATACAACTTTTAGACTGATCTTGCGAATAGTAAGATGAAAACGAGTTTTTACGCTAAACTCAAATTTAGAGTAAGAGCTACTCATTATTATTGATGGTAACTACTCAATTTTCGACGTTTCCATATATCATTTGAAAATTAGCAACTAGTATTCAAACTATGAGTAATTTTTTCTAAGCGTGCAAGATATTGAGGATGATAGAGGCAAACCTAGGGCTGTCGGATGATTTTGCTAAAAAAATCCAATGCCAATCAAAGAAGCGCCGCAATGTATTCGTCTGCAAGAAGGATTTTCCATTTTTCGGACCAGTGAATAACCAAACGGGACACTGAAACAGAACCCAGTGGTCAAATTATGTACTCGGAAGTTGTACAATGAAGATCTTATGAAATACGAAGGATGCATTCTAATGGACAGCTTCCAGAACAAAAATCCTAGAAGGCCGGGTCCAAGCCGAATCAACCAATAGTTTGGACAAAACAAACTGATTTTGCTCCATCCATTTAACTTCATTTTGCTCCATCCACACTCCATAATCTGTGTGTGGGTGTGTATGTGTGTATGTATATAACAAAAATATGCACTAACTTTTTCCTGAGATGGCTGAACCGATTTTCACAAACTTAGATTCAAATAAAAGGACTAATAATGATTTGAATTGAAGCTTATATTATCTTTAAAAATACTGTGAAATTTCATCCGGATCCGACTTCCGGTTCCGCAGTTACAGGGCGATGAGTGGCAAAGTTTTCAAATCGCCATATAGATTGACAATATGTACAACACCGAAAGAAGAAGAAAACACAAAACAAACAATGCGTGCTTTGTTCTATTTCGTACACGCTAAGAAGAAATCGAAACGGTTGCGGATGTCTGCTACTAGTATGTGATATTGGTAAAAGAAGGTGCTGTGGTTTATAAAAATTATAGCTATTTTATGATCAGTACGACCGAAAGAATAAACGAATGTCAATGAATTCAAATTTATTTGAAAAAATATGAAATTTTCACATCCGGTAATGCAGTAATACCGTGCCGGTGGTGTAATGATGTCAATAATAATAATAAAAGTAGTAATCCTACTACATGTTTTATGCTGCTGATTCATGCTGTTTAGCTTGACTTAAATTTGCAGAAGTACCAGAAACGCAGGTTCGCTTCGTTCGTTAGATTTCGTCTAATTGGTTTAATCGAAATAAACCATGAGATAGTAAGTGTAGGTTAAACAACGTTCAAAACTGTTCCAATTTGTAGGTCATATTTGTTGCTGGCAAACAAACCAACTTCGGCTATTCCGGTCATCTAAATCCGGTTTTGGAAGAATTGGAAATGGTGATTGAAAACTGCAAAAGGGTCTCACTCGCTTTCCTTCAAAATGGCCACATTAATTTTCACAAACTTATAGGTTCCATACGGAATTCCTAAATTTGTTGTGGATACTACTTCCGCTTCCGGAACTAGAGGGTAAACAGGATTTGTAGAGTTTGTTAGATTAGGTCCTAAGAAATTTTCCTATTTCTATTCAATGAACAGTTGTTTTAGCGAATTCCACAGTAATATTTATGATGTTATGAGTAATATGAGAAAGGCATCATTACACCACTAGGTGGATTAAAACAGGTTTTTTCAAAGAACGCTTACTTTGTTATTTTCCCAAATTATAAGTAGTGAATGCTTACAGGTTTTTCTTACAATAGACACATTTTTCAACATTTTTTTAGCATGAGTTACAATTAGAGATAGAGTTAAAGTTTCCGAAATGACTCATTCCACGCTTACATAAGTCAGCAACTGAAAGTGTCGTGTCAGTGTGTGTCGTAAGCAGTACAAAGATGTACTGTAACTTGAGGCTAAAATTTACAAAGATCTTCCATACAAAACCCACGAATGTCAACCGTTATGTTTTCATACTGACAAGAGCGAATATTGTATTACAGCTAGCCTATAAAACGGCTTCAGTTACACAATTTATCTGGAATCGTAGAAACGATGAAACCGAAAAAGGCTCGTGCCCATTTTCCGCACACTGTCATCACGTCAGCCGAAATGTCAAGAACTTTTCACTTGTTCTCACTGCCGCGAAGTACACCCGCATTTCACTGCAGGAACTCAACCGAAGCGGCACACGAACGGGCGGCAGTGACTTTTCGCTCAAACTGTGACGGGAATAAGATTTGTCGGGATCGCTACCGGCATTGACGGAAAATGAGATTTTCGCTTAATCCCCCGACACCAATTCAATTTGGCAGATTTTTCCGCTATTTTCAATCTGTTAGCAGTTCCGTTATCCCGGTGCGGTGCACAGAAAATGCTTCATGCGTACACGTCCAACAATGTCCTCAGGAGTACGATACTTCTTCCGTTCCGAGGCTGCTTGCGCTCTGGTTCTCATGCAGCGTTTGATGGAAGCCGACGAGCACTTGAAGTTGAAAGCATAAACTAACGCAATATTGTCAATCGGATGTGACATCGGCAGGTTTTATTGACTTTGTTGCCGGGTTGGGTGTGGGTGATTGAATTCGATATTTGCCGAGAGCAAAGTTTTGAATGCAGCTTTCATTCGCGGATCTAACAACGGGAGAACGATTCTTTTCGAATAGCAAGAGCAAAGGAAGGAATGGCATATTTAAGAATGCTATTTGAAAAATAATTCCGATCGAAGTTTTATTCACAGCCATTTGTTTCAGCAATATGGCAAATTAAATATCAAGAACTGTTTCGAATATCTTTGGAAAATTTTATCACATTTAAAAAAAATGTTTGATAGGTGATGTGGTGTCCAAATAAAAGCAAAATGTCCAAGTCAGTTGAGTAATATTGTTTTCGGTTAAATAATCGGTGTTGGTAGTGTACGGATTAGACTGCCCTTTCGTTTTTTTCCGACATATTAGTTACGCTCTTACTGAAAATCAGTCTCAAGTAAAATTGGTCTCTCCATCTGTGCAAAACAAATGGTTTGTGATACGGACACTGTGTACAAAGTTTCATCCAAATCTCTCCGAATGCTGTTTCGCCGAATGGGTAAGAGTTCTACCGAAAGGAATATTTAGTTGAAAATATCGCACAAAGAGAAAATATCGTCGATTTTTTAAATATCACTGAATGATGATTAATGCAATAAAGAATTTCATTCGAGTCCAGCGATTTCCTAAAAATGAAGGGCTGTTCTATTACCCGACACTTCGACTATCAAATGAACCTCGTTTGAGAATCATATGCCCCCAAAATTGCCTTGAAGTAATTAACAGTGGTAAAATAAGGATCTGGGTCAACTCTCCGAAAACCGTTTCGTCGAAAGCCAAATGATATAACGCCGAATGCCATTTCGCCAGAAGGATAATTTTGCCGAATCGTGTTTTCCTCGTGTTTATTTCAGAATGAGAAATCTCTGGATTGAGTTTTAAAATTAATTCTCAGAATTATAAAATGCTAGTTCTCAAGGTAGAGCAAGGATGTGAAGATATACCGCAGAAATGTGAGACGTGACAAGGGTCATTTGACAGGCAGGCAGATTTCTTTCAGTAACTAAATTTTGCCCTTCCAGCAAATGAGCTGAGCTTAAGCATCTCATCAATGCGAATCACTCGGGTCTCTGAGAAACCGGAAAATAACGATAAAGGTCTTTCACTCTTTACATTCCGAACCGGCAAAAGAAGAATGCAGTAACAAGTAGAAAGTAACAACTTTTAGTAGCTTTGCCGGAATAGTAAATAATAGAAGACCTTTATCGGAATTTTCCGGCAGATGTTTAAGGTCGACTCCTCTTGTAAAAAGTGAAAGTTAAGTTACTAAAAGATTTCTCCATGACGAAATGAACCTTGTCACATCTCACCTTCTATATCTTCACATGAAGAAAATCACTTAAAATCTTTTGACGTAGGACTACGTTTTTTCTATTCAATAATATAATATAATTTTAAGGCACACTGCTTAAGCTCTAAGATGCCAAGGGTATTTTCGAATCTTAATTAACGTCTAACTTAAAACTAGAATATTATCATTAGGTAATGTCGTATCGGGGTCGCGGATTCTCGAAAATTTAACTTTCTGGTGGCGATCAGCAGTGGCCGGTGAATTGAATATAGCATGAGAGTCTTCCAGATGACGTTGGTAAATATCTATGTTGGCCGCATCATTCAGTCCGTGTGGGTCCGCGGGAAAAATCATCAGACTACGAAGACTCGGCGGGTGGCCCGCAGTCTGGTCATCGACTGGAGCGGTTCTCCGTTGTTGGTGATGGTGATGTTACTGAAGAGAATGAAAGAGAAGTAAATATTGTGGAAAACGAGGTAAAAAGGGGATGTGGGAACAGCATGTCTAAATACGACAGAGATCTAATTAGTTGCCATCGAGATGGTGAAGAGACGGAGGAAAGGAGAACGAAAAAGTTAGTAACAAAAAAAAAAAGATCTTGCTAGTTCCAATAAAGATGGTAGACAGGACGGGGATCGAGAGAATCGGGCGGTTGACTACGTTTTTGCTCTCTATACCGGTGTGCAAATTCAAAATACTGAGAACAGCATAAACAGTGCTCAGGTTTTGAACATCTATATCTCAATCATTTTTAATTAATTTTCCATATAATTACATAAACTGCATTAAAAATATTTCTACATTTCGATTGGAGTAGATGAATCTATATCTATAAAATCATATTTCAGATAATTGGTGATCGAAACTTCAGTTAGTAACGGAAATCTTGGTCATGGTTTCTTCTAACAAATTCATACTAGTTCACAGTTTCCATTAAATTTCTGCGTTTCAACGAGTGTGTTCGCTTCTAAGAAAAACACTCATACAAACCAAGATTCTGTATCGAATAAACTTCAATTCTGTGTGGTTCAGAAAAGAAGTAAAAGTTGCTAACACGTCGTTCAAACAGCCCAGGAATAAACCAGGAAAACATAATTTCGTGTGCATTGAGAAATTTTATTTTTTCTTCATCAACATTATCATCTTCGAATGACATACAATCGTTCTAGCGCTTTTCATAATTTTCCAATTCCTCATAGAATGATTTGTCACTGGTCTAAACATCGGCTTCCTTTGCGGCGATGACTGTCTTATTCGAGCCAAAAATTTTTCGCTGGCGTGTCTTTTTCTGATCCGCAAAGGACAAGCAAT
This sequence comes from Malaya genurostris, assembly GCF_030247185.1. Taxonomy (NCBI): domain Eukaryota; kingdom Metazoa; phylum Arthropoda; class Insecta; order Diptera; family Culicidae; genus Malaya; species Malaya genurostris. The sequence goes on from NC_080572.1 coordinate 177,125,013, forward strand.
CACTGGGGCTAGGTAATTGTGAACAAGATGGATGAGGAAACAGATCGCAGCCCAATTCGTTTAATTTTTTCATTGTTTTCATTGACTTATGACACGGTGCATTGTCTTGGTTAACGGTGAATCACTTTTGATGGTACTTTCCTGTTCAAGTTAGTCGATGTTAATTATACTTCGAACATCTAAAAAACTTATGTCATGATTGTTTCAGCTACCTGTTACGTTTTCAGATGGCTTTCCCAGTCTGAATGCTGGTATGACTCCGGATAAAAATACTGGATCCATGTTTCGTCCACTGTTCCATACCAACGCATTCCATTTTATTGCGGCAGACTTTCGTTAATTATGGGCGGCCGTGTTCGAGATCCGTTTGGTGACGATTTTTTTATGCTCAGATTTTCGTACATGATCGTAAAAGAACTTCCACTTCATGTGCTAACCATCTCAGCACATCTAATCTCACGAACTTTGATTTTGCGTTCATACATCACGATTATCGAAACTTGCTTATTTTTTCCGGTTGGCTGCTTCATTTAGCCACGTTCAAAATCAGAATACCACAAACCTTCATTTTTAATGGATCCTAGTGGAGAAAACACTTCTCAAGCTATAGCTGGGCTTGCGCGTTTTTTTCCCTTTAAAAAGCAATGTTTCAGTAACACACGGAACTCGTTATTTGCATTTTTCATAAATGAATTAGTAACGTCACTTATATGTCGATAGATTCAGTGTTCGTGGTGCAATTGATGTTAAATGTTATTTGAAGGTTGGTACTTTGAATTGAAAACAAATATTGGCAGTGATTTTGAAACCAGGTTAAACCTTAGATGCGAAATTTTGTTTTAAAACTTAGTACCGAAAACTCTTCAAACTTCTAATTCACGCGTTTCATGAAAAGTTTTATAGAATAAATACTTTATTGAAAAAAAAAAACGACTGCACTTTTTAGGGATAAATATCATTTCCATTAGAATAGAGAAATACTTCGAAATAGTGGGTCGTTCTCCGCAGTATGAAAAATTACCCACCTGGGCTTAACATGTTTCACCGGCCCTGACGACCTCGCCACCGCTTGACAACCATGACAAAGAAACCTAGCTCTGAGTAGATCGGAAAAACGATACGGTTACATGTTTGCTTCGGTTATATGGCTGCGCTACATCAATTATCTAGGTGACATCAAAGCAAATAAATATTTTTGGTGAATAGCTAAAATTCTAGCTCAGAGCTAGGTTTCTTTGCCATAGTTAGGTCCAATTGAGCAGCAGCGAGGTCGGACAACACGCAAACAAAAACGAACTAACGCATTTAGCAGCGCTAGTTAATTCTTCGCTTGTACTCAGTTAACGGAAAAGTACCGCAAAAATTGAATATTCCAAAGCAAATGCTACGATACTTTTTAAAATCAACTAGCTTACCCCTCTGTATTTCAGATGAACACTTTGAGTATTTTTTTGTTATTTTTGCTTTATTTGAAATTGATTTCAATACGAAATTTAGACAATTGTAGGATTCGGTGAAACTACCCTTTAGGTGTTAGCCGAAATAACACTTCAAGCGAAATGAATTTCGGCGGAATTACTCTGACCGTGTTTTCTTAGTGTTGAATGCACATATGAACGGCTGAAAGAAAAAAAATCGGATAAGTTCAACTTAGTTTGGAAAACCCGTTTAAGTATTTTTGAATGCAAAAATCGGATAAAAACATTGAGAGCAAAAACCGGACATGGATTTTGCAATGCAAGAATCGTTTAAAAACATCTTTTCTGCAAGAACCGGACAAAATAACTTTGAATGCAAAAACCGGACAAAAACTTAACAGGTTCTTCCAAAACAAATGTATTTATCCGGTTTTTGCATTCAAAGTTTTTACCAACTGTCGCTGTGGACGAATCATGGTTTGCTTGTTTGTTAAGGGCAACTTGATCTAAGCTGCGTTCCCACAGCGGCATTTTGTGAAAACTTATCCGATTTTTGCTTTCAGCCGTTCAATATAGCGTAACATACGTAGGTTTGAGTCCCAAACCCACATACTCATTTAATTATTTCGTCAAGCGAATGTGGACTACATATGAATGGTTTACAATGTTCACTTACATACTAGCTATTTTGCATAATTTGTTCTGGTGTGTCTTTCTAAAAGTAATTTCCTGGCTCGTAATTGACGGCTAGGTATTTAAAAATAAATTACTTAGCTGATTGAATGCGTTGAGAAATAATGTCGCTTCTAAAATAAAGCATTAAAAAGTAGCGGCGTTCTTTAAGTTTTTGAGTGATTGTTCGAATCCCAAACCCACATACAGAATTAGACAGTTTTTACTAATTCATGACTGGAAACTCAGAACGCTCAAGATTTAAATAATAAAAATTCTTCTTAATCAACTTAGTGATGTGATAATGACTTTTTTTGTTATCGAAATAATCTCATTAAAATATCTTAGACTCAAATAACCTAATAGTAGTTTCCAAACGGGGTTAAGATTTTTGAAATCAAATTTTTATCTCTGAGAAATTTTGTTCGGCTGCTCGGCCATCCATGCAAGTTGACCATCAATGTCAACTTCACTCTCTGAGCAGCTCAGATAGCCGTGTAGTGTCGGTAGCGGTTTCCCGACTGGCTAAGAATAACGCTACGGTTCACCTGTACCGGTGGTATAAGTCCACCAAACAGGTAAGCCGTGTGGCATCCGGCGGAATTATTTTTTACCAAGAATTGATCCACTGGTTTCCTGTTCCATGTCGTAAAAGGCCACAAAAATAGGAATTCCTAAGTTAAGGTGTATTTCCGTGCCGATGGCTGAATGGCTGCAGGAGGTGAACAATGCAGTCGTGAACGGAATATCTTGGGGTTTTCCCTTACTGTATTAAGTGAAGCTCTGGCACAGTGGACGACTTCTTTCTTCGCAACTCGTGGGATTTAAATGATCAAAACATCTAAAAAAATCCTTACATGGTTCGCTATAGGCGATTATAAGCCAATATATTTGGTTTCTTGTAGTTGTTGTACGGTTGGTGCTGGAGGTGGAATGTTCGTTACTCTAATTGATAATGGTTAGAGTAGCACAAATCAATCTCCAGCATAGACGTACAGCAACTATGAATCTATCCAGACTTCTGCAAGAAGGTAAAGTTTCTATAGCTTTGGTTCAAGAACCATATTTCCAAAAGGGAAACTTCTACGTTGGAAAATTGTTAAACCCAGTCTTTGTTGCCTTCAACAAGACCGGTATGACTAATCCACGTGAAATGCCTCGAGCATGCATACTTGCAAATAGTGCTCTCGATGTTTCTCTCATATCGGAGCTCACAACTCGGGATATTTGTGCTGTCACAGTTGGTATGACTATTGATGGCATAGACAGGAAATATGTCTATAGTTCGGCATACTTACCGCATAACCAACCTTCACCAAGCGATGACTTCAAAAAGGTTGTATCATACTGCTGCAAGAGTGATTTACCGCTTGTAATCGGCAGTGACATAAATGCTCACCATATCATTTGAGGCAGCACAGATATTAATTCGAGAGGCTCTGATATGATGGAATTTGTGAGCAGTACAAACCTGCACATAGTCAATGCAGGAAACCGTCCAACTTTTGCGAGATCTGGAAGAGAGGAGGTTTTGGACGTAACTCTCTGCTCTGATAGAATTGCGCATGAGTTGGTGAATTGGCTCGTCTCCGATGAGCTCGAACCTTCGTTGTCTGATCATAAGTACATCTTCTTTGATCATTCAAACGTTGAATTTGATATTATCACATATCGTAATCTCAAATCTACAAACTGGGACCTCTATGAAGAGGGCTTGGCGACTAGATTTTACAATTGAAACACCAATTGATTTGGAAAATGTTGTCGACGAGACAAATTCACTCATAGTTGCAGCATATGAAGAGGCTTGTCCACTTCGGATTGTGCGAGCTACTAGAGGAACTCCTTGGAGGAATGCTGAACTTGCTAGACTAAGGAAACTATGCAGAAGAGCTTGGAACCACCGACGCAGAGATGGGTCGGAGGCATTCGTGTCGGCTCGAAGGGCTTATAAAAATGCTCTTCGATCGTCTGAGCGAAGTGGTTGGAAAAGCCTCTGTACAAATGTCTCTAGTCTCAACGAGGCTAGCAGATTAAATAAGTTACTTTCGAAGTCTAAGGACTTTAATGTCAGTTTCTTAAGAACTTCAGATGGTGAACACTTGTCTGATAAAGGTGATGTACTTCACTATCTTTTTAACACTCACTTTCCAGGATGTATGGATCCATCACCGACAGCTCTTTCCGAGACTTTTTCAGGTAGCTACGATTCTTGGGCTCTTGCTCGAAGCGTTGTGACGATTGAATCGGTCAAATGGGCAGTTGAGAGTTTTGCTCCGTACAAGTCTCCTGGAAAGGATGGAGTTTTCCCAGTGTTACTGCAGAAAGGGTATGAACATTTCAAACATGTTTTGAAGAAAATACTTACTTTTAGTCTTGCGACTGGATATATTCCAAGAGCCTGGCAGGAAATAATTGTCAAATTTATTCCCAAAGGCGGTCGCGACACTTATGAGGAAGCGAAGAGATTCAGGCCTATCAGTCTAAGCTCATTTCTTCTTAAAACAGTGGAACGCATAGTAGATCACTATATCAGGAATGTTAGTTTGAGCGTGCATCCGCTACATGGAATGCAACATGCTTACCAGCGTGGAAAGTCCACTACAACCCTGTTACATGATGTTTTGTACAACATTGAAAAAGCTTTCTCGCAAAAGCAATCTTGCTTGGAAGTTTTCCTAGATATTGAAGGTGCCTTTGATAACGTGTCTTTCAATTCAATTCTGGAAGCAGCCCGTGGTCATGGCATACCTTCAAGTATCACAAATTGGATATACGCAATCGACTTCTTTGTTCATCGCTTCGGCAAGCAGAGATTAGAAAGCTGAGTGTCTGTGGGTGTCCTCAAGGTGGTGTACTATCCCCACTTTTATGGAACCTAGTGGTTTGTTAAGGAAACTTAATAACCTTGGATTTCCGACTTATGGTTTTGCCGACGATTATCATATATTGATGACCGGTATAAGCATTACCACTCTCTTTGATTTAATGCAGCAAGCCCTGCGATCTGTTGAACAATGGTGTTGTCAGGTTGGATTATCTGTAAATCCGGGCAAAACATCAATGGTGCTTTTCACCATCACAGGAGCTCGTCCGTTGCAGTTCTTTGGTTCAGAGGTGACTGTGGTCGAACAAGTTAAATACGTCGGGGTTATTCTTGACTCAAAACTGAATTGGTCTGCTCACATTGACTTCAGAATTAAAAGAGCTTGCATGGCATTCGGCCAATGCAGACGAGCTTTTGGAAAATCATGGGGACTCAAACCCAGATATATTCATTGGATCTACACAACTGTTGTTAGACCAATTTTAGCATATGGATGCCTTGTATGGTGACAGAAAGGAGAAGTCGCGACAGTTCAGTCAAAACTAAATCATCTCCAAAGGATGGTCCTAATGGCGATGACAGGAGCATTCACGACAACTCCTACTGCTGCTTTAGAGGCGCTACTGTGCATTAAACCACTTCATGTGTTCCTAAAACAAGAAGCATTATCTTGTGCATATCGTCTTAAGATTACAGGGCTTTGGAACAGTAACCCATTAGATTATGCTACCAGCCACACTCGCTTGTGGTCTCAAATGGTTACATGGGATGAGTATTTACTCGCTCCTAGTGACCTAACTCTCACATGCAGTTTTCCTTTCAAAACATTCCATGTGAGCTATCCTCTTCGTGAGGAATGGTTGTCTGGTTGTCTGGAACGACAACTTGATGAACACATAGTTTGTTATACGGACGGTTCTCTGTTGAATGGTCGTGCTGGTGCTGGTGTCTACTGTCGTGAAATGAGGCTGGAGCAGTCTCATTCACTTGGTAGATACTGTACTGTGTTCCAAGCAGAAATCTACGCAATTCTGTGTGGAGTACAATCGGCACTTCAGCAGAGGATCTGTGGTAAACGTATTTATTTTTGTTCCGACAGTCAGGCAGCCTTAAAAGCACTCAGTTCGAATGACTCACGGTCGAATCTAGTGATCGCATGTCGAACTCAAATTGAAGACCTCAGCATTTCAAATGCTGTTTACTTCTTATGGGTACCCGGCCATTACTGGTATTACTGGAAATGAATGGGCAGATGAGTTGGCTAGAGCTGGTGCAACGAATGATTTCGTTGGTCCTGAACCAGCTTTACCACTTTCAACTAGTTGGATAAAGCACAAGATTCGTTCTTGGGCTGCATCCAAACATGCCAGCTACTGGCGCAGCTTGCAAACTTGCGCTCAGACAAAAGCATTTCTACCAGATTTAAATCTGAAAATGTCAACGTGTCTACTGCATTTCTCCAAGCATCATTGCAGTATTCTGGTCAGAGCGCTGACTGGACATTGCAAACTCAATTATCACATGGCTACTATTCAACGTGCTGAGTATTATTCGTGTGATTTGTGTGAATGCGATTATGGTACTTCATATCATCTGATATGTAACTGTCCCGCATTGACGCAGCTACGTATCCGGGTTTGTGGTTCTCCATACAAGGTTGAGTCTGTGTATGCGGAGCTAAAATTGAAGGATATTCTCTCGTTTCTCACCCAATGTGGTAAGGAGCTATAGTCAGAAGGGTTCATCGTTCTTCCTGGAGTGAATGAATCCCTTCTGTATTCACCTTAAATAGGGTTTAGCAGATTGTTCGGCATCCTTTAGGGGGTACCGAATTTACTTCTGCTCGTACATACTGCGAGTTGTTCTGCATTCTTCCGGGAGTGCAGAATGGTGTCGCTTTTGTAAGATCTCTAAATCCTCTCGGAGGTTGGAGGTTTTATTAACAAGCAGACTGTTCGGGACCTCGTACAGGTTCAGAATTTACTTCTGCTTCCACTAAATGTGATCCTCAGCAGATTGTTCAGCATCCCTTAGGGGTGCAGAATTTACTTCTGCTTTTATGTGTTTTTGTGTCGTCTGTTTTTCCCATCCTCCTAGTCCAACCCTTACCATTTCCTTTCAATCCTTCCCTCTTATATATCGGGAAAATGATGCTAAAAACAAATTGATGGCAAGGCACAAATCTCCAAATATCAAGGGGAACGTGCTATTTGAGCCAATTTGTTCTGATTCCTGATAATCAACTTAGTGATGTGATAATGCCTTTTTTTTGTTATCGAAATAATCTCATTAAAATATTTCAGACTCAAATAACCTAATAGTAGTTTCCAAACTGGGTTAAGACTTTCGAAATCAAATTTTTATCTCTGAGAAATTTTGGTGCATTAAAATAAGTTGGCAAAACAAGACTTTATGTAATCTTCTATTTACCTAAATATTGAGGTCATTACTCGTTAATCTGGTTTATGTAATACGCTAAATACCTAAAAATCTTCGACCCCCGTCCTGGAAAGATTTTTGTTGCCAATAGGATCGTAGTACTAGCCATGTAATGGTTCTTTGCGCTAAGAATCGGCTGAAAAGTCTGTTGAAACAGAAAGGCCAAATTCCACAAAAGGAATGTAATGCCAGGACTTTGACTTTGATCTAAAAATGTGGAGATGCACTTTAGTTGATTTTGGGTAGGTTTCCACCTAAAATAGAACCTAAATTTTTTTTACCAGTAGCTTATGTTGTTTTGTGTTGCACCATACATTTTACTTAACCAAAACTATATTCACACAAAAGATATTTATTTATTTATGGAGCAAGGGAAAAGCCCGATGGAGATGAAATTTGGTAATCTCTCTCTCCAGCAGGCATAAAACCTTCTCATTATTTGTATCAACAGATTACAATGATCCAACAGATACATTTGGACTTATTACTAACAATTAAAACTAACAATTAAAACTAAATCTATAACCCTATAACTAATTGATGACGCCAACCTCACATGGCAGTAATAGTACTCTTGCTTAAAAAGTGAGTGAGAAGAAAAGAGTGGGAATAGCATACAAGGGTAGGTGGAGAAGGTGGTAGACGAGCGTGGGCTAGCAACTATGTTAGAATCGGCATGAAGATCTAATTAGTGACCAAAAAGATGGTGGAAGGCAGAAAAAAACGACGGGTTTAGAATCAGCATGTAGATCTAATTAGTGATCGAAGAATGCATGGTGGAAGACAGAGAGAAAGAAGAAAAGACGACCGGGCTCATTTCGGCGAGCGAATCTAGTTAGTTTCCAATGGAGAATGTGGAGAGGAGCCCACTGGAGTTGAGAATTTTTAAACCTCTGCCTCCAGTAGGCATAAAACCTCCTCATCTTTGTACCAATCTTTGATTGTAAAACTAACATGATAAGTGACTAAAAAACAATCGGCGGGCTGCGTGAAAGGCATCGACTATCCCATCACGCTACACCCGTCTCCCAGATAGGTAGATTTGCAGGGTCATTCCATGGTAGATTGCGTAGAGACCGAACAAATTTTCGCTGGATAACTTCGACGCGCTCATCGTCGATTTGATAGTAAGGTGACCAAATGATAGCGCCATATTCAAGCGTCGAACGGACTAGTGCTCAATATAATGCCTTAAGGCAGTGTACATTGACAAAGTTTTTGGTTATGCGAAAAATAAATCCTAGAAGCTTTGAAGCCTTGGAAATTATATAATCAATGTGGTTTTTGAAGTTCAACTTGGCATCAAGAATAATTCCTTTAGTCCTTTACAAATGATTCGCGTTTCAGTACTTTTCCCGTAATGTTGTATTCGTATCTCATAAACGAGTGTTTGCGAGAGAAGGTAATGACAGAACATTTTGAGGCGTTTAATGTCATTCTGTTTATTTGACACCAATTGGCGAATGAATCAAGCTGTGATTGTAGAAATATTGTGTCTTCTTGAGATTTAACCTGGTGATATATAGCTTGAAATCGTCAGCAAAGGACAGCTTACAGCATTTCAGCAAAAAATTAAGATCATTAAGGTATAGTAAAAATATAAATGGTCCCAAATGACTGCCCTGGGGTACTCCAGAGCTAACGGCGAAGAGTGTCGTCGAGCAGTTTACAATTTTTACAGACATTTTGCGGCCAGTTAAATATGAATGGAGCCAGTTCAGTAAGGATCCATTGAAACCAAGCCTATCGATCTTAGCTACTGTTATTTGATGATTTATCTTGTCGAAGGCTGCGGAGAAATCTGTATAGATTGCGTCAACTTGGAGAGGTGCTTCAAGAGAACGGATGATAAAAGATGTGTAGGAGAGTAAATAAGTTGAAGTTGAACGATTGGGCATAAAACCATGCTGAGTTTCGGAGATGTAGTTACTCCAATTGTGAGAGATAAAATCCAGGGAAAAAATTTCGAGTAACTTGGAAACTGCGCATAATGCCGCCATCCCACGATAATTGGTAGCATCAGACTTATTTCCTTTCTTGAATACTGGAAAGATGTGTGAACTCTTCCAAACATCAGGAAACGTTCCTGAGGTAAGCGATGAGTTGAATAGCAGTGAGATATACAATAATATAGAAAAAAAAGTTGATAGGATCCTAAGAGACCTCTTGTATTATATACCATTCAAATCAGCTGGATAAGATCAGAAAATTAAAGCTCGACGATCAAATGGCTGTCGCTTCTGGTTCCGGAGATATAATGGTAAAAGTGTCGTAACCGACAAGCACGCATTCTTTTCTCTTTACTCATTTTTTTCGGAGAAGGTTAAGCCAATTTCAATAAGCTACTTAGACAGTTACTCTTTGGTTGTGAATCAAATTCGAGTCTCAAATGGATCTCGTTCTAATTCCAGAGATGTAATGGTAGAAGTGACATTTTTTTTTGTCTCTGTTCAATTTTACGGAGTAAATCAATTTAAACAAACTTTTGTTCGATTGAATACTACTTTTGGGCTGTGGATCAAGTTTGAAGATCAAATAGCTTCTGGTTCCGAAGATAAACCAGGTGCATAAAGCACACTTTTGATGAACCGTTCTCAATAATTTTAGGCTCGATCGAATCTAGTATTGTGTTGTGGATCAAGTTCGAAGATCGTATGGCAGACACTTAAAAATCTGAACTTATAATCGTATAAGTGACCTATAATCAAGTGTAAATGTATTATTACTGATAATATTGGGTTTTGGAATATTACTGAAAATGCGATGCAAGCGATGTAGCATGATTTTGCGAACCACTCGAATTAATCTGAATGAATCTGTGTCAAACATTAGAATAAAATTCGTGTTTGATGGATTTTATGGATTATCTTATAAAAGGTTGCAACAAATCAGAATAACTAGAATCGATCTCTAGAAGAGCTTGTGCAAATCTTATTACACCCAAACCTCCGTTTACGTAAACTTTTTTTACGTTAGGGGCTGTCCATAAAAGACGTCACGCCGCAAGGGGGAGGGGGTGTTTCATAAAACGTGACTTTTTGTGACAGGGAGGAGGGGGGGAGGTTTTTGGAATGTGACGTCCAATATTTTCAATGAGCGCATTTTTGAAATACCTAATTATATTACTGCTTTGCCCTATTTCCTGAAAAAATCTCCACAATAAACGTTTACATTCTATAGAAAAACGTGTTGATGTAAAAGCTTCTTCTTGTAAATTCGGAAATGAGTGATGCAGGAAATCATTTCTGTTGCGATCAGCCAAAGTGCACGGAGGAGCGAGTAAATTAGCGAAATTAATAAATTTTGCTAAATATGAGTCAGTGATCTCGTTTTGATGAGGTTTTGGTCTTTATTTTCTCAGCCCTGTATGCTACATTAAGGAAATATTATTCTTTACCTAAAACAATAAAATATCTGTGTACCCCTAGGAGGAATAAAACATATGATTTAAATGTTTCATCAATTCCAACCAAATACTTTTGTTAATTTATATATTTGATATTAATAAAATAATTCCGATGATTTTGTAGTTTTAGGGATATTTTTTAATCTAATGACAGCATGTAATAAATCGATTTTTCCCTCATATTTGTATGGTTTGTCATACATATTGAGAATATATTGTGATGAATTTTGTTTATTTTGAATTCGTGACATGTGACATAGGGGTGGTGGGGGGTCTTTGCTTCTGTGACAATTTGTGACAAAGGGGGGAGGGGGAGTATAAAATCGTCAAAAAAAGTGTGACGTCTTTTATGGACAGCCCCTTACCTCTTTTTACGTAACTCTTTTTACGACAAAAATCCCAAATAACGTAATCTTTTTTTACGTTGAAAATACTTCGTAAAAAGAGGTTTTTGCATACAATGAAAATCGTTTCCGGCTCATTTATATTCCATGGAAATTAGTACAATATGGGTATTTTCGGAACGGATTTGATAAATAGATGATGTAAAACGATGTTTGAGATGGTTCAGAATTCCAAGATGGCGACTTCCGGTTTATTGATATTCCTTGAAACCACTTACAATATGGGTATTTTCGGCTCTACTTTAGTGCATATTGCGTAGAAAATAATGTTTGAATATTAGTGGATTGCTGATCGTATCCTATATTGTATTATTATTTTAGCAATGGGAAGAGTCGCTTAAAACAAACTATGTTGTGCATCTAAAAATCACGTGATATACTGTGATTCCAAGTGTTTCACTCTTCACTCCAGTACTTCCACACTTGATGAATAAAAAATTTATTGTAATCCGTCCAATGTTTTATGTAATGTAAAATTATATTGGCTATACTCTTCTAATATTATTTAATTTGATTTTCAATTTATTGAGTTTTTCATTGTTTAAGTCATAGTCCACCATCGATACCTTCCACTATCTATATATGTAACACATGGTGACTGGTAATAAGTGTTACACCCGAAAGGAGGTGATAGTAAACCTTTCAAATAGCCAAAAATTGTACGGGAAGGTAGGTCCGAAAATCATCCTAAATGATTTTTTGTCAAAACCAATTTGGTTGTTGTGTTTACTCTCTAATACGGTCGTCGACGTTTTAAACATATACTGAACGCTTTTGGATGGAAAACTGTGGTTATTAAAAATAGAACTAATAGTAGTTCATCATTCATCGAGCTGAGTTGAATGATATATAACTAGCGTGTCTCCCAGTTCTAAACAAATTTTTATTTTCATTCAAATCTATATTCTTTCTATAGAGAAATGTAAAAATAATGAAATTTACACGACTCAACAGTGATCAAAATCGAAAAAGATGTTGAATTGAATTGCATTCAATGAATTAAATATGCATTCATAAGTGACGTGGAGATTTTGCTTCCAAACATATTTGTATCATGTGATAACAGTTCGGCTGAAAAGTTCGTATCGTTTAATAGAAACACACATTTTTTTGCCAAAATTCGTTTTTATTATTCAACATAATTGCCATCAGAGGCGATACAGCGATTATAGCGATCTTCCAACTTTTCGATACCATTTTTGTAGTACGATTTGTCCTTTGCCTCAAAATAGGCCTCAGTTTCAGCGATTACCTCTTCATTGCTTCTAATTTTTTTACCAGCGAGCATTCTCTTGAGGTCTGAGAACAGGAAAAAGTGGGTGGGTGAGGGAGCAATTCGAAGCCCAATTCGTTTAATTTCAGCATGGTTTTTCGTTATTGTTTTTGATCGATTGTGAGCTCACGCGGCACCCATTTTGCACAAAGCTTTCTCATATCCAAATATTCGTGAATAATATGTCCAACACGTTCCTTTGATATCTTTAGGGTGTCAGCTATCTCGATCAACTTCACTTTACGGTCATTGAAAATCATTTTGTGGATTTTTTTCACGTTTTCATCGGTAACAGCCTCTTTTGGACGTCCGCTGCGTTCATCGTCTTCGTTGCTCATATGACCAGTACGAAATTTTGCAAACCACTTACGAATTGTTGCTTCGCCCGGTGCAGAGTCTGGATAACACTCATCAAGCCATTTTTTGGTATCGGCGGCACTTTTTTTCATCAAAAAGTAGTGTTTCATCAACACACGAAATTCCTTTTTTTCCATTTTTTTTTCACAATAACAAAAGTAGATTCACTCAAAATGCAATATCTCACAAACTAATAATCAGACAGCTGTCAAATTTATACACGTATCTTTTGAAGGTTGGTACTAACTGAAAATGGTGTTGATTTAGTTCTAGTGGCGCCCTCTCATAGAAACGATTCGAACTTTTCAGCCGATCTGTTATAAGAAAAGTGATCTCAACTATCTTGAGATAAAACTAAGCGCGTTGCAAAACAGTGCCAAACCATATGATGTACGTTTTCTTAAGTCGGTCAGTCTAAACCGGAACCTTATTGTTTAAGTGTAGGAAATGTACTTGTGAGATTGTTTTATGCCTCACCGCCTTTATAACAGGAATTCGAATCAGGATTTTGAAAAAAATCACTTTTTGTGTACTATTAAATCCGTAAAGAATATTGAAACACTTGCAAAAAACCTGCCGGTTGATTAAAATATGCAGCTAAAAATGAGAAAACTTTAGAATTGAAAACAGTTTTGTTAAATGTGTTTTGCCTTTCTCGTATAAAAAGGTTATGCAAACCGACTTTCTCACCGAGGCCCGGAGGGCCAGGTGTCATATGCCATTCGACTGAGTTCGTCGAGTACGCAAAATGTCTGTGTGTGCATGTGCGCATGTGTATGTAACTTTTTATTATACTAAATTTTATAGGAGATGGCTGCACCGATTTTCACACTCTTAGATTCAAATGAAAGGTCTTGAGGTCTCATACAAAATGTGAAAATAAGTACACCAACTTTTTCCGGAGTTGAATGAACCGATTTTAACACATTTGGATCAGTTAAGAAAGCTCTTCAGGTCTTATACAAATTCCTGAATTTTGTTTGGATCTGACTACTGGTTCCGGAGTTATGGGTTAAATGTGACAAAAAATTAAAACTTTTGTACTAACTTTTCTCAGAGATCATTCGATTTCCACAAACTGATTCAAATGGTATAATAGTCCATTACAAACTTTCTCAATTTCATTTGGATCCGACTTCCAGTTCCAAAATAATAGGGTAAAGTGTGTCAAAAAATGTGCACACCATTTTTGTTTCAAATGTTTCGTGTATGAAAGTGCGTCGCCATATGCCATTAGCGAGTGTCATTATATTTGAATCTTAAGCGTGGCCATGCTGATATGGACCGATTTAGTGCATAAGAATGAATAACAGTTCAGGTATTGAAACCAGTCAACGAAAACGAAAAGAACAGTTTTAACAGCAGTTCAAAACTTGAATCTATTCAAATAAATCATATTTACTACAATACTAAAAATTAAATATTAACATTTCTTTCATTAAAGAATGAACCTTAAAATATTTACATCGAAGCATTTATGTATTTGTTTGACAATTTGATTGTAAGTGTCAAGCTAATATTATATTGAATTTAGAATAAAGTTCCTGAAGTTTATTTGAAACAACTTTCTTCCTAATATTGACTCGTAAAATTCATTCCAAAAATAACAATATTATATAATATTCGACAGTAAGTCATAATTACTCAAACAACGTTTATTAAGAACTGTTATTTAAACTCGTTCCGAGAACATTAGTTTTGCTACGGGTTTCGAGAAACACCATCTTGGATTTTGAAATGACTTTAAACATCATTTTCCGACATCTACACATCGTTTTCCGACATCTACTCATCAATCCCGTTCCGAAAATATCCATATTGCACGGAGAACCCTTCTATCATAAAATTGCGATATCGCAGTTTTTGATTTTTGCGATAGTTGATGTAACTAATTTCTTTTTTATTCAACCAATATGGTTTTTGATTTGCATATATTCAAGTAGTTGAAAAATATGTTGTTTTGAATGCTGCCAAATGCCGGAGACAGTTGAAAGCAAAACAATAATCGCAATGCAAAATCAACAACTTTTTTAGTTGAAATCTGTTAAGGTCGCTTCAAAATGTCAATGAAAACAACATCGATGGTTAAGGGGCTGTCCATAAAAGACGTCACGCTTTTTTTGACGATTTTTGACTCCCCATCCCCCCTTTGTCACAAATTGTCACAGAAGCAAAGACCCCCCACCCCCCTTGTGTCACATGTCACGAATTCAAAATAAATAAAATTCATCTCAATACATTCTCAATATGTATGAAAAACCATACAAATATGAGGGAAAAATCGATTTATTACATGCTGTCATTAGATTAAAAAATATCCCTAAAACTACAAAATCATCGGAATTATTTTATTAATATCAATTATATAAATTACCAAACGTATTTGGTTGGAAATGATGAAACATTTGAATCATCTGTTTTATTCCTCCTAGGGGTACACAGATATATCATTGTTTTAGGTAAAGAATAATATATCCTTAGTGTAGCATACAGGGCTAAGAAAATAAAGACCAAAACCTAATCAAAACGAGATCACTGCCGGAGAATCTTTTCATGATCAGTTGATCAGTGAATTTTAAATCACATCGATCAAAATCGGTACGGATCTTCCGTCACACAAAATCGGTAGTGATTTTGAGCTAAAATGATTCTTGATTTATGTAAATTCAATCATTGGATGATTCGATAAGCTTTGATGTTGGTGACATGACATGATCTACGCCAGAAATCGTTGATCTCCCGCCCTTTTTCAAATGGAGTACAATTGAATAAACATGCATCAGAATCAGATAAGAGAATTTCTTATGATATACTATTATCAATGCTAGAAAATCAAATTACTGAAAAAATTGTCAGTGCATAACTTAAGTTAAACCGTTTGAAGGCATCTTTTTCTTGTTTACTCATATTAAGCAAAATTTATTAATTTCGCTAATTTACTCGCTCCCCCGTGCACTTTTGCTGATCACAACAGAAATGATTTCTTGCATCATTCATTTCCGAATTTACAAGAAGAAGCTTTTACATCAACAAATACACGTTTTCCTATAGAATGTAAACGTTTATTGTGGCGATTTTTTCAGGAAATAGTGCAAAGCAGTAATATAATTAGGTACTTCAAAAATGCGCTCATTGAAAATATTGGACGTCACATTCCAAAAACCTCCCCCCCTCCCCCCTGTCACAAAAGGTCACGTTTTATGAAACACTCCCCTCCCTCTTGCGGCGTGACGTCTTTTATGGACAGCCCCTAAAGCGTTTGGTGAAATTGTGTTCATTCGATTTGAGAAATTTATGATAACAAGTGTTTATCTAACAGCGGTGTTGTGATAAAGTTAACCTTGTTTAAGCTGAAAAAGATTTGATGACAAATTAGAAAATGTTAATGAATGATCACCTCGTAATCTTTCAGGTATGCGCAAAAATTTTATGCTTCAAATTCGATCATTGATTTACTCCCAGCAGACTGTTTTACTTCCAGCTGTTTGATACCGATGATGATGTTCATGCATTAGCAATAAAACGCTTTTTGACATGAATTTAATTTATAAAAGCAACAGGAGCGAAGGGTTTCAAACACACAGAACGCGCTGCGATTGAATGGCGCGTTTGAATTGCCGTCGCAAAATTCCAATTCCCAGCGGTTGATGCACCCAAGCTCATATAAATTGACTAAAATTATCAGTGCATAACTTTAGTTCAACCGTTTGAAGGCATCATCTTTCAATACTCATTTTAGGTAAATTTAATAATTTCGCTAATTGACTCGCCTCTCCGTGCACTTTTGCTGATCAGTTTTGATTTCGTAATGATAATTTATTCTTTGGTTAAGATCACTTGAAATCAGCATTGATCGGTGGTTTTCCCAGCCCTATTGATATTACATATCAATATAAAATACTGTTTATATTTTAACAACGATATTTATTTCATGAATCTCAACATACCGAACTTATTTCAAATAGATCATGACGTGTATCAGTAAGTATATTTTAATTATTTTCGCAACGCAATAATATTGTTCGAGTTGATTCAACTATTTGCAATGACTAAAACAAATAAAACCGATTTATTTCTCAACTAACAGAATTTTGTTTCAATAACAACACCGGTTATTTCAACTAAAATATTTGTTGAAATTGAAAGGTATGTGTCCTCACTAATTGACAGCATTTTTTTTCAACCAGTTAAATTAGTTGTTTCAACCATCGTTTCTGATAATCGAAAAACAAAACTGACAGTTTAGTTAAAACAACAATCGATTAGTTGTACCAAATTTTAACCAATCAAATTCAGAAAATCAACTAATATTCTGGTTGAAATGGGATCGCGGGTGGTTCCGTGTGTAAGGGTTTTCAAGGAATATCAATAAACCGGAAGTCGCCATCTTGGAAATTGATGTTGCTTATAACATCCTTTTCCTGTAAATACTCATAATTTTCGTTCTATAAGATATTAAGATTTTTTAGAATAAATCAACTGATAAGCTTCAGCAGGACAAGTATAGTAGCAATCGGTTTTAATAGTACGAGAAATTATTTTAATTAATTTAGGAACACTATAAATCTTGTTTTCAAAAAACATTACACGGAACAGAAGCTCCAGCATTTGATAAGTATTTGTTATCAACAAACGAGCGTCTCTCAAAGAAAACTAAAGCCACAATATCACAAGCACGACTTGAATGAACTGTTTCTCGCCTTGAGTTCCTTAGGCACTCTAGCTGCTCTAGCGCCGCCCCAACCAAGCTACAGTGAATGGGATGTTGTTGAGATTGTAAATGAATCCTTATAGTCTTGCACGAGGAAGTAAACAACCGAGAGGTCATTGAAAGGCTATCAAAGTCTTCAAGTGTTGTAGCAACTAGTTAACATTGAGTGGTATTACAAACCTAAAATTTTATTTGTGAACTGTATTGCATTTAAAGGCAGTTTTAAAAATTCAGTTGCTTTAAAATGTCTTGGCGTGTTGAATGAGCTCATTTTAATTAAGTTCTATTGAAGAACTCGACATGATTACATACACGAAGTAGTGAAACGATCCTGATAAGAGCATGCTTTATTTTTATTTATCTAACCAACGTCTTCTCGTTCAAAAGTACACAATTGAAATTTGTGATCTGACTGGATTGGAGTCGAGGGTTGGCACTAAAAACTAAGACATCCATATCCTATCTGTTACTGCAGCACGTCGACACAAACATAGCGGAAGTACCTACGGAAATCTTTCAAACAACGGAATGACTGCTTTGAATCCGCACCACAAGTAATATCCGCACACTTGAAGCATGAAGGGACTCCTCTGATGGGAGCAGAAAGATGCTGTGTGCTACATTCGCCTGGGAACGTTTTTGGGAAGGAAGTAATATTTGCTGACATTCACTCGAGTTGCCTTCTTGCTCTTCCGGTTCACGGAACAAACAGTCGGCGCAAAGGTTTTTGCTATCGCAACCATTTATCATACATTTTCCCCGCGAACTTTTCATACTCCTCGGTTACTATCGCAACATTGGTCGGTCGCTGGTGGATCCCATTGAGTAATAGATGTGAATTTTGAACTTTCGAGGGGATTGAGTAAGAGTGCCAAAGCAAATCGTGTGCTTCCGCTGTTTGTGAAGCAGCTTTTAGCAGGCGGCTTTCTACATCTAGCAGTGTTTGATAACACAAATTTAATTTATTATGTGCGCAATCTTATTCCAGCATGAGTGCTATCGACTTCCATTTAAAATCGTATACTTATATCTTCCGAATTCAGATCAACTTTTCAACACACTCACAAATCGCAATTCACAATAAATAGATTCCGAAAACCATGGGCTTCGTAAATTACAGCCTGAAAAGTTTCCATCCGGTCCACTTGAACCCACGCCGGCAAAAACAGTGGCCAACCAGCAAATAGCAGCATGATTAAGTTTACAATTGCTCAACTCAAAGATATAATGGAAAAGTTGGAACCTATTTGATGGCAAAAGTTCTCCCATGTTACTGCATCGGCCGACTAGCGACTATCGAAACATGTGTGTCAATTCCAAAGTCCGGAAGCAACTACAAGGTGAGATGAAAAAACTGCAACCAACTTCAGACTGCTGTCATTTCTAAACCGCTCGTCCCACAGCTGTCAGATTTATTCTAGTGACAGCTCATTATATTATTTACAAGCGCACAAAAGCATTTTGGTGGGAATTTTTCAGAAAAAAAGTTATTTGTGATGGAATTCAAGTGTGATAGTGTGATTGCTTTGCATTTGGCTGGAAAACCACAAGTGGCTATCGTTAGAGCCCTCCAGCATTTAAAAGTGAATAAATCTTTTGTGTCTCGTACCATCGCTCGTTACCGTGATACTGGTAGCGTAGCCCGACGTCAAGGAAGTGGACGAAAAAAAACAGCAACATCGGCAGAAATGGTTCGAAAAGTGAAGAAGCGAATTGAACGAAATCCGCGTCGCAGTGGCCGAAAAATGGCTCGTGAGCTGAACATATCGCAATATGCCATTCGGCAAATATTGAAAAATGAGCTTGGACTAAAGCCATTGAAGTTCCAAAAAGTGCAAGATCTTACTGATGCGCAAAAAAAAGTTAGACTCGAAAAAGCTAAAGAGTTGCTTCGCTTGGCCGAAAGTGGTGAACTGCCGAATTTGGTTTTCTCCGATGAGAAACCATTCGTTATCCAGCAGTTTGTAAACAAACAAAATGATCGTGTTTACTTGCCAGAGAGGTCAGCTGAAAATTTGCAACTTCGGTTGGCCACCAGAACTCAAAAGCCGGCCATGGTGATGGTGTGGGCCGCCATAACAGCCGATGGTCGCTCGCCGCTCGTATTCATCGACCGTGGGGTCAAAATAAATGCGCAAATCTATCGCGAAAATATTTTGGAGGGAGTTCTGAAGCCCTGGGCACGCAAACATTTCGGCCGCAGACCTTGGACATTCCAACAGGACTCAGCACCATCGCACTCAGCACGCGCCACCCAAGAATGGTTAAGAAATGAGGTTCCTCGCTTCATTTCCACCGCACAATGGCCACCAAAATCTCCGGATGCCAATCCGTTGGACTATTGTGCCTGGGGTATTTTGGAAAGCAAGGTTGGCACTAAAAAATACCAAAGTGTCGATCATCTCAAGCAAGCGCTTCGCCGAGAATGGGACAAAATACCGCAGAGCCACTTTCGGGCAGCGTGTGATGGTTTCATTGGCCGTTTGAAGGCCATAGTTCGTGCCAAAGGTGGCCAATTCGAACAAATCTAAACCGATTCTCAAATTTGATGTTATTTCCGACATTTTTTGCTTTCATTCAATAAAATTTAAAAAAAAAATGAAAAAATTATGGCGTTTTACTTTGTTGCAGTTTTTTCATCTCACCTTGTATTACTGTGGCTGGTGGTTAGACATACAGGATTAGGGCCATTGAAATTTTACGACCGTATTTCGGTGGAGGTGATCTTAATTGTGAAATTCCTGAAAGTGCAAATTTAGTTAGTGAAACTTTCCACATGATAAGAGATCTTCAACAGTTACGTAATTGGAATATGCTTCTTAGTCTTGAAACTAGTTTTTTAGAATGCAAAGAAAGTTTGTGAAGCCCCATTTTCGTTTAAGTGATCTTTCGATACGTGCGTGTCACTTGTGCCAACTTCTGATTCGTGTACCATTTAATGTTTAATCACACTCATCAAGCCGTAACTTCACGATATGATGATCAAGCCGTAACTTCCTGAACGGCTGTCATTTCACGTTTGTTTATATTTTTGTCCAGCACACAGCTCAAGTCACTTGAAGGAAAGTTTTTACCTTCAGCTGGTTTGACACGAGTCTGATGCGTCCTTTTCAAAGTTATCATCGGGCGGATTCAGAGAGCATCTTTTTGATCGTGAAATGCGTGTAAGTGTGCTTACTGCTTACTGTTCTAAATTCTTTTCATTCGTTCTTCTATAACAACCAACCATATAATTAGATTTACACGCAGGTACAAAGTGTAACACAAATAGTGTAAACACACACGCTTTCCTATCTATCTTTTTTCATATCTTTACTCGGCCTCCACGTTTTGTAAGAGGGTTTTTGTAGTAAATGCATACCTTTTCTGCGTGTAAGAGAGAGAGAGAGAGAGAGAGAGAGAGAGAGAGAGAGGAGAGAAAAGTACGATTATTCTAAGATTCTTCAATATGAGAATCCAGTTCAAAATGTCTTACAGCTAAGAACATTCGAAAGCACCAAATCTGAAATATGTCAGATGTATTTCTTTCCTGGATGCGAAGAAATATACCAAACCGCATCAAAACAAGCTGCATATTCAACTGTTATTATTTGCCTCTGTCGAGGCTCTCACCAATCAGTAAGCGTTGAAGAAGTGAATACTTTTTAAACCTCTATCATTTCTGGGTGGCTCAATGACATAGCAGTTCCATGAATGGCAGGAAGTTTAAGATACATCGTCTGATAGTAGACGATACTTTTTCGTGAATGTTTACTAATTTATTCGTTATTAATAGTTTTTTAAATTTAATTTTCGTTGGCTTTTGGAAAAAAAAGTATTGACATATGGTCGCCAAACTTAGCACCTGATTCGGAAAAAAAGAATTAAGATGGACACGGGTAAGAAATTGGATTCGGATTCGATCAGTGCTACTTTTTTTATAGGGAACTAATATTATTCAACGAAAATCTTAGAATACATGTGTAATGAGCTCAGGTTAGTTTCTATTTCTTTTTAGATGGCAGCCAGTTTCAGGTCAAAGTCACGAGAACCAGAATGTTTAACTAACAAGTTCAATTTTTTTAAAGATTCATTCACTATTCCCGGGAATTTGAAAAATTGGTAAGCTCATCCCGTTGAAAGGCTATTATTAAAGTTTCACCGAAATGCATCTGTTTTGTTCACTCTGTTTTTCAAGTAATTTTTTCGATTGTGTTTCCTCATATTTCAGGGTAAGAGCTAAGGCAAGAGTAGGTTCACATACAAATTCACCAAAACACTCACGCAGAAACTCACACTCAACCATATACACAAATACACATAAGAATATAGTGAACAAATCCCATAAATTTCTTAAATACCAAAAATATGAAGAATTCGCTCTCCGGTGAACTACCATAGAAAGGTTCAAGCCTGTGTTGAAGCGGATAAAAAGATGGCTAAAACCGACGAAAATTTTAAAATGCTTCAAAAGTTCGAATTGCTACACAATATAGTAAAAATGTTATACAATATGAGTGCGCAAAGATTGTAAAACTGCTAAAAATAGTACCAATTCAATTATGTTTATGTTATTTGACGTTGAAAGCACTAGAATGCCTAAATCGTTAAAACAGCTCAAACTGTTGAAAGTTTCAAAGGTTTAAAGAAAATGAAAATGCTAAAAAATCTGAAATTATTGAAAACACTGAGCACTATCAGTGCAAAAGCAAAGCAAAGTCTTGGCTTTACATTCCTTTTGTGAAATTTGGCCTTTCTGTTTCATCAGACTTCGCAGCCGATTTTAAGCGTACAGAATCATTGCATGGCTACTATGGATCCTACTGACACTAAGAATCCTTACACGTCGGGGTTTGAACAAACGACAACTGACTTGTAAGACCAGCGTACTATGCATTGAACCGCCAACCCGGGACAGTACAAATTTGTGCTAACTAGATAGAAAATGGTTACAATCAAAAGAGCCCAAGCTGTTGAAAATACCAGCAATACTAGAAATGCTGCAAATATCGTATCTAAACCTATGTTGGTGAAAATGTTCAAAATACCAAAGATGTATGCAATGCTAGTAATGCTTGCTAGAAATGCTAAGATCACTAACAGTGCTAAAAAGCTACACATGCTAAAATGCTGAACATGCTAAAAATGTTAACAGTGCTAATAGGGCTTACATGGCTAACAAGGCTGACAGGGCAAACTGGACTAATAATGCTATCGAATGCATATGCTATAATGCTACACATGTCAAAAATGCTGAAAATACTAAACATTCTAAAAATTCCAACAGTGCTAACAGTACCAACAGGACAAATAGGGTACAGGACTTACAAATAAAAATGCTAAAATGCTACACATACTATAAAAGGTAAATGAGCTGCACAGGGCCAACGGCTAAAAAGCCGAAAATGATAAGAATGCTAGAAAATCTAAAAATGTTAGAAATCTTAAAACTGCTGATAATGGCAAAAATGGCTAAAAATACCCTAAAAAATGTTCGAAATACTAAAAATGTTCAAACGCCAAAATAAATAAGATGATAGAACCTTTAGCAATGTTTTTAATGCTGAAATGCTAAACATACTAAAAATGTTAAAAATGTTGAAAATGTTAAAAATGTTAAAAATGTTAAAAATGTTAAAAATGTTAAAAATGTTAAAAATGTTAAAAATGTTAAAAATGTTAAAAATGTTAAAAATGTTAAAAATGTTAAAAATGTTAAAAATGTTAAAAATGTTAAAAATGTTAAAAATGTTAAAAATGTTAAAAATGTTAAAAATGTTAAAAATGTTAAAAATGTTAAAAATGTTAAAAATGTTAAAAATGTTAAAAATGTTAAAAATGTTAAAAATGTTAAAAATGTTAAAAATGTTAAAAATGTTAAAAATGTTAAAAATGTTAAAAATGTTAAAAATGTTAAAAATGTTAAAAATGTTAAAAATGTTAAAAATGTTAAAAATGTTAAAAATGTTAAAAATGTTAAAAATGTTAAAAATGTTAAAAATGTTAAAAATGTTAAAAATGTTAAAAATGTTAAAAATGTTAAAAATGTTAAAAATGTTAAAAATGTTAAAAATGTTAAAAATGTTAAAAATGTTAAAAATGTTAAAAATGTTAAAAATGTTAAAAATGTTAAAAATGTTAAAAATGTTAAAAATGTTAAAAATGTTAAAAATGTTAAAAATGTTAAAAATGTTAAAAATGTTAAAAATGTTAAAAATGTTAAAAATGTTAAAAATGTTAAAAATGTTAAAAATGTTAAAAATGTTAAAAATGTTAAAAATGTTAAAAATGTTAAAAATGTTAAAAATGTTAAAAATGTTAAAAATGTTAAAAATGTTAAAAATGTTAAAAATGTTAAAAATGTTAAAAATGTTAAAAATGTTAAAAATGTTAAAAATGTTAAAAATGTTAAAAATGTTAAAAATGTTAAAAATGTTAAAAATGTTAAAAATGTTAAAAATGTTAAAAATGTTAAAAATGTTAAAAATGTTAAAAATGTTAAAAATGTTAAAAATGTTAAAAATGTTAAAAATGTTAAAAATGTTAAAAATGTTAAAAATGTTAAAAATGTTAAAAATGTTAAAAATGTTCAAAATGTTCAAAATGTTCAAAATGTTAAAAATGTTAAAAATGTTAAAAATGTTGAAAATGTTAAAAATGTTAAAAATGATAAAAATGTTAAAAATGTTCAAAATGTTCAAAATGTTCAAAATGTTCAAAATGTTCAAAATGTTCAAAATGTTCAAAATGCTAGAAATGCTAACATACAACTGATAAAACCTTTAAAAATGTTTGAAATTCTGAAATGCTAAAAATTCTAAAAAAACTTAATGCTAAATATGCTTAACATGCAAAAAATGCTGAAAACACTAACAATGCTAAAAGCGCTAAAACGCAAGAAATGTTAAAAAATTCTAAAAATGCCATATATGCTAGAACATTTATAATGCTAAAAATGCTGAAGCATATTCAGCAATTTTAGCATTCTTAGTATTCTAGCATGCTAAAAATGTTAAAAATGTTAGAAACGTTAAACATATTAAAAACGTTCAAAATGCTAAAAATGATAAAAATATTATGCTTTAAAAAAAGCAAACAAAATTGCTAAAACATGTACATTGAGTAAAAATGCAAAAACTGCTAAAAATGCTTACTTAACAGAACTAATATGACTGACATGGATAGCAGGGCTACCAAATGAAAAAAAATTAAAATTTTGTACATGTCAAAAGTGCAAAACATTTCAAAAATGCTGACAGTAACAATAGGGCAGATAAGACTAATATGACTAACAAACCAGGCAGAGCTAACAGTTCGGCTGAAAAGTTCGTATCGTTTAATAGAAACACACATTTTTTTTGCCAAAATTCGTTTTTATTATTCAACATAATTGCCATCAGAGGCGATACAGCGATTATAGCGATCTTCCAACTTTTCGATACCATTTTTGTAGTACGATTTGTCCTTTGCCTCAAAATAGGCCTCAGTTTCAGCGATTACCTCTTCATTGCTTCTAAATTTTTTACCAGCGAGCATTCTCTTGAGGTCTGAGAACAGGTCTGAGTTTTCATCGACTTGTGACACGGTGCATTGTCTTGACGAAACAAAAGTTTTTTCTTCTTCAAATGAGGCCGTTTTTTTAAAATTTCGTCCTTCAAACGCTCTAATAACGCTACATAATAGTCACTGTTGATGGTTTTTCCCTTTTCAAGGTAGTCGATGAAAATTATACCATGCGAATCCCAAAATACAGACGCCATAACCTTACCGGCCGATTGTTGAGTCTTTCCACGCTTTGGGTTCGGTTCATCGCGTGCAGTCCACTCAGTTAACTGTCGATTCGACTCCTGAGTGAAGTGATGGAGCCATGTTTCTTCCATTGTTATATATCGACGAAAAAAATCGGGTTTATTTCGATATAACAGCTCCAAACACTGCTCAGAATCATCAATTCGTTGTTGTTTTTGATCGATTGTGAGCTCACGCGGCACCCATTTTGCACAAAGCTTTCTCATATCCAATTATTCGTGAATAATATGTCCAACACGTTCCTTTGATATCTTTAGGGTGTCAGCTATCTCGATCAACTTCACTTTACGGTCATTGAAAATCATTTTCATCGTTCATCGTCTTCGGTGCTCATATGACCAGTACGAAATTTTGCAAACCACTTACGAATTGTTGCTTCGCCCGGTGCAGAGTCTGGATAACACTCATCAAGCCATTTTTTGGTATCGGCGGCACTTTTTTACATCAAAAAGTAGTGTTTCATCAACACACGAAATTCATTTTTTTTTATTTTTTTCAGAATAACAAAAGTAGCTTCACTCAAAATGCAATATCTCACAAACTAATAATCAGACAGCTGTCAAATTTATACACGTATCTTTTGAAGGTTGGTACTAACTGAAAATGGTATGGATTTAATTCTAGTGGCGCCCTCTCATAGAAACGATACGAACTTCTCAGCCGATCTGTTAATATCCTAAAATGCTACACTTTCAAAAAAATGGTAAGTGAGTTAAACAGGGCCAACGTGCTAAAAAAGTTGAAAATGCTAAAAATATGAGAATGATGCCTTTCTTGTAATGATGCCTTTCTCATATCAATCATTTTATTATATATGAACGGCTGAAAGCAAAAATCGGATAAGTGCAACTTAGTTTGGAAAACCCGTTTAAGTATTTTTTAATGCAAAAACCGGATAAACACATTGAGAGCAAAAACCGGACATGGATTTTACAATGCAAGAATCGTTTAAAGACATCTTTTTTGCAAGAACCAGACAGAAACACATTGAATGCAAAAACCGGACAAAAACTTAACCGGTTCTTCCAAAACAAATTTATTTATCTGGTTTTTGCATTCAAAGTTTTTTCAAACTGCCGCTGTAGGAACGCAGCATAGATCAAGTTGCCCGTAACAAACAAGCAAACCATATTATAATACTGTGGTATTCTTCAAAATAATTTTCTTCGTTTCTTGAAGGAATAACCGAAAGGAAAGAAGTCGGACCCAGATGAAATTTAGACGTTGTAAACAATTATAAGACCATTCATTTGAATTTTAGTTTGTAAAAATCGGTAACGCTATCTTTGAGAAAAATTTATACGCTTATTTCCATTTGTTTGCACATTTTACATCATAACCCTGGAACCGGAAGTCCAATCCAAACAAAATTCAGAAATTTTGTATGGGATCACAAGACCTTTCATTTGAATCTATGCTTGTGAAACCCAATCCTGAAATCTCTGAGAAAAGTTGGTGCACTTATTTTAACAATGTTTTGCACAATTTACTCCATGTTTCCGGAACCGGTTGTCGGATCCAAATAATATTTAGGAATTTGGTACGAGACTATAAGACTTTTCATTTGAATCTGAGTTTGTGAAAATCATTCGCATTTAAGAAATTGGAGTGATTTTCGGTTTGGAGTACACGATCACTTTGTTTTTATACTACCGGGATCTGAAACGAAGATCCGGTATACCAAATATCAATGTATTTGGTTATCAACTAATTAAATCTGTCCAATTCAAGAATTATACGGCTATTTGAATGCATTTCATGGAATTTTTCCGTGTCATGTATAAAATTAAATTTTTATACCTATCAGTTTGTAATTCCGAAGCTGGAAGTAGTATCCGGATGAAATTTGGTAAGATTATATAGGGTTGTAAGACCTTTCATTTGAACCTACGCTGGTGAAAATTGGATGAGCGATCTCTGAAAAATTCGATGAAACGTTTTTAGTTCATCTGCACGTTTTACCCCGTAAATTTCGAACCGGAAGTCCAACCCGGGTAAAACTTCCGAACCGGAAGTCCGAAACCTGGACCTTTCATTTGAATCTAAGTTTGTGAAAATCGGTTCTGCCATCCCCGAGAAAATCGAGTGCCCATTTTTGTTACAGACACACATACATACACTCACATACAGACACACACACGT
Source organism: Malaya genurostris (assembly GCF_030247185.1). NCBI lineage: Eukaryota > Metazoa > Arthropoda > Insecta > Diptera > Culicidae > Malaya > Malaya genurostris. The sequence continues at coordinate 177,152,450 of NC_080572.1, forward strand.
ACATTTGCTTAGTTCGTCGAGCTGATTTGAATGGTATATGACATTCGGCCCTCTGGGCCTAGGTTAAAAAGTCGGTTTTCCCGGTGTTTGCATAGCCTTTCTTTATGAGAAAGGTAAAAAACTGGTAAAATTTGCAATTAGTACTTCTAAACTGGTAAAAATGCTGAACACTAACATGGCTAGTAGGGCTAATAATGCCATCAAATGAAAATAGTAAAATGCTTCATATGTCAAAAATGCTAAAAATGCTCAGCATTCGAAAAATGCTAACAGAGCTAACTGAGCCCATAGGGCCAACACCTATAAAAGTTTATAAGTACTTAAAATACTAGAAATTCTAAAAATACAAAAAACGATAAAAATACAAAAACAAAAGTAAAAATGCTAAAAAAGCTTAAAATACTAAAAAGGCCAAAATCGCGCTAAATGCTGAATAGAATTCTAGTAAGCTTAGCTCTTAATATCTAGAAAAAAATCTGATCAGATTCATCCTGTGTATACGAAATAGATAGGAGCAAGGAACATGGATGGAGTCCTCTCTAAACCCCTCCCCGAACGTAGTTCGCATCATGTAAAACAGATCTCGTTTCAGTTTTTGTTAGTCGTGAACTTACAAACTCATTTTAGTATCCTTGAAGTATGAAGCCTTTTTTGCTGCTGAAAGATCTACAACCATCGTCAAATAACACTCTGTCAAATGCTGCCGGTGGCGGTGGTTAGGACGAAAGCATGGCACACCGTGAGCTGATGTGACATGTGCTTCAACAAGTTCATCAACTAGATTCCGTTCGAAAACAAACCGTCAACCATCGTGCAGTACTAGCGGCGTTGTAACCCTATTGTAACCGCCTGGTAATATATAATTCCATAATAAACCGTACAACATCAGACATGACTGAAATTCGAAAACTGCATCTTCTTCGACGTTGTTATCCTAGGAGATGCCATCATCCAGCACATCCCTCGCTCCGCATTGCATGTACGAACATGTATTACGCAGCTGTGTCACGTAGAGCGTGCTGACAAAAATACATGCCAACATCACGGCAGTGGCTTCCGCACGGAACCACCCGCGATCCCATTTCAACCAGAATATTAGTTGATTTTCTGAATTCGATTGGTTAAAATTTGGTACAACTAATCGATTGTTGTTTTAACTAAACTGTCATTTTTGTTTTTCGATTAGCAGAAACGATGGTTGAAACAACTAATTTAACTGTTTGAAAAAAAAAAATGCTGTCAATTAGTGAGGACACATACCTTTCAATTTCAACAAATATTTTAGTTGAAATAACTGGTGTTGTTATTGAAACAAAATTCTGTTAGTTGAAAAATAAATCGGTTTTATTTGTTTTAGACATTGCAAATAGTTGAATCAATTCGAACAATGTTAATGATTTGCGAAAATTTCAGTCAATTTATATGAGCTTGTGTGCATCAACCGCTGGGAATTGAAATTTTGCGACGGCAATTCAAACGCGCCATTCAATCGCAGCGCGTTCTGTGTGTTTGAAACCCTTCGCTCCTGTTACTTTCATAAATTAAATTCATGTCATAAAGCGTTTTATTGCTAATGCATGAACATCATCATCGGTATCAAACAGCTGGAAGTAAAACAGTCTGCTGGAAATAAATCAATGATCGAATTTGAAGCATAAAATTTTTGCGCATACCTAAAGGTTATGAGATGATCATTCATTAACATTTTCAAATTTTTCACCAAATCTTTTTCATCTTAAACAAGGTTAACTTTATCACAACACCGCTGTTAGATAAACACTTGTTATCATAAATTTCTCAAATCGAATGAACACAATTTCACCAAACGCTTTAACCATCGATGTTGTTTTCATTGACATTTTAAAGCGACGCGAACAGATTTCAACTAAAAAAGTTGTTGATTTTGCATTGCAATTATTGTTTTGCTTTCAACTGTCTCCGGCATTTGACAGCATTCAAAACAACATATTTTTCAACTACTTGAATATATGCAAATCAAAAACCATATTGGTTGAATCAAAAATAAATTAGTTAAATCAACTATCGCAAAAATCAAAAACTGCGATATCGCAATTTTATGATCGAAGGGTTCTCCGTGCGTTTACGGTTGAGCTCATGTGTTAAAGTTTTTTCTCTGAATACCAATTTCCGGGATTTCTCGATTTCTAGAAGTGTGAAGAACATGATCCAGTTGACAACAGTTGAACCTCAGCGAACAGAATTCAAGATCAATTTCAACTTTGCACAAAAAAAGTCAACTGCCAAGATGCTTATATTGCACTTTGGGTTATGCAACAAGAATACCCGCAGAAATAATAATCTATTCGAACCCGGAAAGGATGAAACATTGCAATCGGAGCAGCTTCCAGAGTAATAAATTGCGAAATATAACCACTTTCACGTCTGGTTAACCTTAGTTATCCGGAGCCGGGTAAGGCGCGACTAGCATCCGGCTCAGAACGGCGAAAGGGCAGTGCTGAAACAGATGATTTATAGTTTGCCATAATGTAAATTTCTTATTTCGTAGTTCAAAGTGCGAAATACCGTGCAGTTGAATAGAACGTTGGAAAACAGATGGTAAGCGTTTTTAAAACTCACCCGGGACTTGAGTGACTTTTCTGCGATTGCATTTATGTCATATTTTGTTTAAGGAAGATAGATCTTCCAGCAGTCTAGTTTTATAACTGCTTGGTGGTAATAACAATTCAATTTGAGCTTCTTGGAGCACTGGCCGTAGGTGAAACGTGAAGAAAATGAAAAGAAATACGTGCCTTTTGCACAAGCTGATTATTTTTCAACCAAAACCCGAAATAATCGCTATGAATAAGATTTACTCTAAACTCATACGGTTCAAAAGTTGCTTTCGAAAGTATAGAAGTGGACGATTCGAATAGAAATAGTAATATTTCTTAAGCAGCATAACCTTAGCTAGTCTTAGTCGTTCATTGACAGTAATCAGCTCCTCAAGGTACTGAATTGGCATTAGCACAACAGATGGGAAAACCAGTTCGTTTCAAAGAACTGCCCAGAACATAATAGTTCTACCGAATTACCTAGGTCTGTTGAACCGTTATTTCTTGTTTCTGAAATACGAAATATCTTTGAAAGATCTCACCAGTATCCTGTATTTCTTACTGCAAACAATACCTTCTTTGTTCACCGCGAGATGACGCACTACTATCAAGAAAGTGCGAACAATTTTCACATGTTTTATCACCTCCCTGCTATGGAAGTTGGTTCCTGAAACCAACGTATTTTGCTTTGGTGGCGTTTCATACCATTTTGATGCGCACAGTATCCCACATTATCGAGATGACGGAATCGACCGTCCCACGACAAAAGGGCCTAACTGCAAATGAGAGCCTCTCTTTATTTACTTTCTCTTTTGATTATTACGGAGCCTTTATTGCAAATTCTCTAAAGTTTCCAATATAAATCGAAAGCTTGTAGGTTTACCTTGAAAGTTTTGCGAAGAGTGAAGCGTCAAATATAAAATTAGTTCGGTAAATCGTGACAGAAAAAGTAAACAAAGAGAAACTGTCATTTGCAGTTAGGCCCTTTTGTCGTGGGAGAATGAGCAATGAGTTCTTACTCGACTGCATGATTTTTCAGTGCTCGATCGGTTCAGTGCTAGAATTTTCACCTGAGTTGGCTGCTCGATCAATCCGATTGACAGTGACATTATAAATGTCATTAAATATTCGCTCATTTTATGAATGTGTTAGTGTGAAATTTAGGAATCCATTCGGATCTGATAATGTGGGAAATTCTGACCTACACTGAAATTCTCAAAATTTTCAATCCGGATCACTTAAAAAATATATTTTTCTGGGTTGTGATCTCGGAGGGGTTGCATCGATGCGAATGACTGTTTCGCAATTTTGCGGCATTTTGTCGCTATCTTGTCGCATCGCAATCTTCGTTAACCACTAGTCAAATTGCCGATTGTTCCGGGTCGTATTATCTCCTGTATTATTTGTGATGATTATTTTACGGGCGGCTTATTAGGCTTACGCCAACCCTGTCTCGCCGGAAGATCATCGTGCTTACTCTGTTTAACGTCCCAACTAGCACTAGGACGATCCCGTTGGTGGGATTGCCACCTTGGATTTAGCTGGACGGGATGCAGCATTTCATACTCAGCCGCTGGATACCAGAACAGACGCTGTTTGAAGCCGCTCCTAATATGGAATACAGACGCTCCGACATCCTCTTAAGAGGACTCCCTTTGCTGTCAGCATACGATCCAGGTCCCACCGGGGTTGGTTACCCGATCTTTCCTATGATTGCTCGTACCCCAGCCGGCACCGCGGGAAGGTATGGATAGGAGTTACTGGACAAGAGGCTAAGAGCCACACTGGGGCCTGAATTACGCATTGTCCAGTCGTTTACCAACTAAGATGGAAAAGATGGATCTCCTCAACAGCTCGTAGCGGGAATTCTCATAAAAAACATAGAGCAATGTCCGCTTATGGTTACTCATCTCGAAGATTCCGGGAATTTAATACATCATATCCCTTGAACAGAACGTAACTCTTCCGAATTTTATACGAAATCTTTCAGTTGATAGAGTAAAAGAATACATTCTTTCCCTAGACCCTCTTCCAAATCATCAGGATACTTAGTAACTAATTTACATTTACGCGAGTTTTCAATTAATTAGTATATATTCGAGATAAGTCGTCAAATTTTTTTGTAAATTATTTGTAGATTTATTTAAAAAAAATCCGAACTAATATTTAAAAGAAGTTTTCGTTATAGTTACGTTGTCGGGTTTAAAACTATGACATTCTGAAAAATTTGTCGTTCCCCGAAATCGTGCTGACCTAGATCCAGACATAAAAAAAATTTGAATTGTACAGGTGACTGAATTCCTCAAACGATGTAATTCAGCACTGAATATACTTACTTTAAAAGATTCTTAGAATATGTGATTCAAAACCTATTTCAATCTGCTCTACGAAGATTCGTGCCTCCATTTTGTCGGCCGTCAAGATGCCCTGTGCCTGTGACGTTGTGTGCACAGTTCGAAAAATTCTTGTGATTTTACATGCATTTTAAGATGCACAAAAAGGGAGCGTCGTCTTTCACACAAATTTATATTCAACAACAGGTAAAATTGTGTGATTAAAAAATAAAATGGCTTTAAATCGAATGAAATAAAAAAACAAAAGATCGATATCAGCAGTGCAATTTGAACCGAGAAACATTAGATCACAAAGCCCGTCAGTTAATCGACTGTACCACAGAAGCCCATATCTGCTTAAACAATAATTGAAACATATAAATCCATACAGCGGCACTTGGTACCCGAATGTAAATTACACTCGGAGCCTGTAAAGTTAAGCAGTTATGAATTGTGTCGTTTGTAGAATTATATCATCTGAAAAATTCATAATTTCATTTTCCCTGTGCATTCAATTAGTTTTTACGGTGACTGTGACGGTGGTTGACTGTGATGGACCATCTAATGTACGATTCAGACGATCCGGCTTCTTCCGTCACAGTCAACCTCCGTCACCGTCAACATTAATCACATGCATTCTTATGGAAGTATTTACACGTAACGTTACCGTCACGGAACGTCTTGACGGACGGAGCGTGTGAACGTTCCGGTAAAGAAAGTACACCCAAACCAAATACAAATAATAATACCCCTAAGTCCCATACAAATGCATCGAATGTTTTTGGTTCACCTAACACATAAGTTGGCCTAGCCCATCCCTTGATTTCAAACAGACAGTTTAAAATGGTAGGAATAAAACATATCTGGCAACGCAACATCGACGTTGCTACGATATGAGACTAAGTTGTTTGTTGTTTTTCTGATGCCGTATATTACATTCTGAATAACAGTATTTAGCAACTGAAAAGTTTTCAACATCGACAATCACGTAATTCCATCGTAACATGGCAGACTACTAATTAAAGCGAATTTAAAGGATTATGACGCCGTATGTTTTGCCATGCTAGATAGTCTGTAGTCTTTTTATTTATACTGATCGATAATCACAAGAGTTTCGAAGTAAATGAAACAGTTCCGGAGTAAATTTTATATTTGCCAATAAATTCATTTGCAACGTATTTCGGAAGATTTATGTACTACGCAAACATATTATCGCTTTAAACATTTTATTTCATTTATGTTGATAGGATCAGTGAACGTAAATAACTTAGAATACTTTCGTTCGCCCGCCATCAATGTATATACTACGAAACAAACGCTTAGTGAAGTAGCAAGGTATGCATGTTACAATTTTTTTTTCAATAAATGGTTGTATAAAGATTTGACATTCCGTACAACTTATAATCACGATGTATTCCGGGTTTCTCAAGCTTCGTTTTCCGGATCTTCTTGGCCGAACATGCTGTTTTCCCTACAATTCTCTCACTCAGTTAAATTATTTATATTACATTCCGAATGGATAGCTTCACCTGAAGAGAATTGAAGAAAAATTCCGGTTGGTTGATTCGAGAACATTGTACGGTTTACACTAAAAGGTATCATCCACATCCTTCACATAGGAAAAACCATGCACCGACACTTTTAGTAATCCATATCCTAGATAAGCAGTATCGAACACTAACCAATGTTACTCGTGTCATTACAAGATGCGTGGCATCCGCCGGTCCGTTGGCTATTCGACCACCGAGTGTCCTACTCGAAATTCAAAATGAGTAAATCTTTTAGGCCGTCGAAATTCACAAGCGTCACATAACTTACATAACAGTATTATCAATCTGAGAAATTTTAATATTTGACATGTTGTCAGAATCTGATTCCGACACTGACAAATGATCTCTACGAAAAACGGTTCCAGCGGCGGAAAAAGTCTTCTTCGCTACAAACGCCGGTAGAGGAGGTTCCGAAAAACTGGACTTCGCACAAACGAGCGATTCCTCCGTTAAATTGATCGCAACCTTCGAGGCAGCTAAATCTGCATACAATAAAAACAATTATTTAAAATCTAATGTGAATGCTTTTTGAAATTCGGAAATACTCACTCATCAAATGCATCTTAAGACATAATAAATCCAAAATTTTCAAATTGAACTGTTTGTATTTTGCTCCATCACACTATGCGATGCGCACTCAATTTCCCTAAAGGATATCACTAAAACATTCGAACGACCAAGCGGCGTACCGCTGAAATGTCCCACTCTCGGGTGGTAACCGATTCGCTTGTTTTCGTACTTTTCATTGTAATAAACAGTTACTATGGTGAACTGATTTTTACCATTCAGCGTTGCTAGTTTCATGGAAATACGATAAAGTACATTGTCAGTCTAACAGTGTACCCTTGACAGTGTACCGCATATTGTAAAATGTGTCCTCGAAAATTTGTCGAAGTGTTCCGTATTTATTTGCCCAAACCTCCGTTTACGAACACTTGTTATACGTTACCTCTTTTTACATACCACTTTTTACGAACCAAATCCCAAATAACGTAAACTTTTTTTACGAACCTACTTCGTAAAAAGAGGTTTTGTCATTCAACCAAATGCGATTTTCGACTTCATGGAAACTACTACAATATGGGTATTTTTGGAACGGGTTTAAAGAGTAGATTCCGGAAAATGATGTTTGAGGTATTTTGGAAATCCAAGATGGCGACTTCCGGTTGATTGATATTCCTCGAAAACCCTTACAATATGGATATTTTCGGAACGGAATTGATGAGTAGATGTCAGAAAACGATGTTTGAGGTAGTTTTGAAATTCAAGATGGCGACTTCCGGTTTGTTGATATTCGTTGAAAACCCTTACAATATGGGTATTTTCGGACCGGGGTTAATGAGTAGATGTCAGAAAACGATGTTTGAGGTAGTTCTGAAATCCAAGATGGCGACTTCCGGTTTCTTGATATTCCTTGAAAACCCATACAATATGGGTATTTTCGAAACGGGGTTAATGAGGTCGCCATCTTGGATTTCAGAACTACCTCAAACATCGTTTTCTGACATCTACTCATCAATCCCGTTCCGAAAATATCCATATTGCAAGGGTTTTCAAAAAATATCAACAAACCGGAAGTAGCCATCTTGAATTTCAAAACTACCTCAAACATCGTTTTCTGGCATCTACTCATCAATTCCGTTCCGAAAATATCCATATTGTAAGGGTTTTCGAGGAATATAAAAAAAACCGGAAGTCGCCATCTTGGATTTAAGAATCACCTCAAACATTGTTTTCTGACATCTACTTATCAATCCCGTTCCGAAAATATCCATATTGTAAGGGTTCCAGTGTAGAATTCCAGCATAAACTGTTGCAATCGTCGTTTAGTTGGAGTGTAATGAAATGGCGTAGGTCGCCTGATTTTTACACTAATGCATTTATAAAGTGAGCGAAAAGTCAAAGAAAATAAAAATGTCAATCGTGTTGATCCGGTACTCAGAGACGATCGGTCCATTAAGCACTCATTACACAGTCCATCTTGAAAAAAATGTTGTTTTGCGATACCGGATTGTGCTCTATTCACAAATCAACAAAGTAGGTCTATTGAACCAATAGTCATCTCATTGTTATTTGGCCGATTACTCGACTTTCAATCAACGAATTGTGATAAGATCGGATCGTATAAAAATAGTTCGAAAATTGTGCAATACTACTGTTATAGTGACGCAAAAACTCGAAGCAAATACACCCAATGTCATCTTACACTGTCGAACAGAGACAGCAGATCTGACTCTAACTAATGGTTTTCGATGACTACAGGAACTGAGATGAATGGTCAATTTGTTCAAAATTTGTTAGCTTTACAAGGAACTTAATGTTGGATAAACTTTCAAATTCCGACCACCATTGATAAAGTAAAAGAAAATTAAAGAAACTTTGCTTGTCTTATGATTTATTGTGATCGAATGACACGCCAATCTGTTAGTGGATGAAATTTCAGCTATTTTGACTTAACCATGTGAAGATACACAGAGTGACAAATAACCTTCAACCTCTACCGCTACCAGGTTGTCTGGAAAGTAAACTGTCAGTTCAACTGCCCAAAACGATTAATTTCTGGGATCTCAGCAGGAAAACCGGTATCTGACAGTGGTAGTTGGTTTCGAAGTGCAGCATTCGGACCGTTTTGCGCTGTGCGTTGTTTTTGTTCCTTCCTTTCGTCCGTGAAGCACTCCGGAACCCATTTTTCATTGGTCCAAGCAGAACCACATTCTTCAAAGACGACAGCAACACATGCAGCGGCAGCATCAGCATGTTACTCGACGCCTTGTCGTGATTCTTTTTTTTTGTCCAGCAACTCCAAAAGTTTTCACTCGGCAATAAGCTTGTGATGACATTTTTCAAATTCTTTTGTAGTCGTGTGCAGACGGTGACGACAACGTCGACGAACTAGCGGCTATTGGATCCGAACAAAGAAGGGATTGCGAACTGGATGACCACCCGGGAGGACATCGCGTCCGGGTATAAATTTTCTTTCTTTTTTTCCTTTCCTTCAACACTTGGGGTGGGCATGACTGTTAATGGGTGTTGGCTGCACTAACGGAGCTACTGGAGCTCAACCCGTTCTGAACTGCCACAGGACAATAAATATTGTTGATTGCTTTAATCGCGAAACGATTGAGAAATAAACGAACCCTCGAGAGCAATGTAAGGGACGACTTTTGCCATTAAATCGGTTGGTGTTCAATGGGGTAGGATGTACGGAGGATAGAAAACTATTGAACTAGATTACGACTAATTCTTATGGACGATTGTGGGGGGGATGAGCCTCAACAAGTAGGTGGTGGGTGAATTGAACACGCTGCACTGAAACGCTGTTAGCAATGAAGTACGGAAGGCGTTGTAGCAGAAGACAAATGTTTTAATCGATCGTCGAACATGGCTGAACGCGGGAAATATAGTGCGAACAGTCAGACGACGATGCTGGCGAAACCGACGATTTTAATTAATTATTGTAAATGTTTTGCACATAGGGGGTGTTAGGTGATTCAGGTCGTGTTCTGAATACCTAATGAATGGCATCGATGTAATGAAGTGTTTCAGCGGAAATTAACCTAAGGCTAAAGTAAACAGACAGGGTCGGTATTTACTGGCTGGTATTGGAGTAAAGCCGGACCGGAATGCCAAATATTCCGTCAATTACGAACACAAACCAACCGCAAAATTTCGTATCGCTCATTATAAAATTTCCCTTTGAGCATCCATCATTTAACACCTACTGTCATCTTTTGTTCCTCCACCCGGAAAGTTTAACCCCACTTCATTGCGAGCCGTACGACGAACAAAGCATCGACGCCACGGCGACGCCAGTGGGACACGTCGGTCGCCGTTCAAGGGGATCATTTTCTCATTATTTTCCTTTTCTTTGCTCTTTTCCTCGGTTTCATGTTCATCGGCTGACAAAGTGTCTCATTAGAGATATTAATTTTTAAATAACACCTTTCATGTTACCAATCTGTTACAACCAAGTGGCTCTGGGTCTTGGTAGTGTGAATTTAATGATCTGTCCTGACAAATCGATTTTTTAGTGATGAGTTGTTTGTCTATGGTAAGGATTATGTCAAACACTCTGAAAAAGTCGTGTAAATTTACGGATGTGTTTATAGATGTACATGAATGTATACAATATATCATTACAAATCACATTTCAAAGCATGTAAAGTTAAACCATATAATTTACTTCACAGTTAATTTAGTTGAAGTTTACATCGATACAGATGCAAAAAAATATTTTTACATGTTAATAAATTGTGTCATCACGATGCTGTGTCATCACCGAAGAAATTGAATGTCCGTCAAGCGTAAATTTCAATTTTTCGTTTTCGTTTTTAAACCTACACGCGGGCGACTATGACTCCGAGTAAAACGAACACGTGGTACGCAGCATAACCCAAACCGATTTGTATGGCCATATGACGAATAAATTGCAATATTTTTGAGTCCAATTTTAAAGCTTACCGGGATTGTCATCGTCTTAAATCGCTTAGAATTTTAAAAATTCATCCTGCTACAATTCCAGAATCGGAAGTCAGAATGGGATAAAATTGGATTTATTTTAATTTGAACTTTTGTTTCTGAAATTCGATTTGGCTTTTTTGAGAAAACGATTGAGCTTTGAGAAACGATTCGATACTGGAACCGAAATTCGAAATTCGGTGTAGCCGATGTCAGGCAAATCCACCTGAGTAGATGTTTAGTTTACATTTGTTTCAAAATGTTTGAAAATGAATGTAGACATCTTTGAGGAATCGTAGTACGAATTAACAAGATGTTTCATAGAATCTTAAACCATTTCATTTGAATCTTAGATGATTCTTAGATTTCATTTGAATCTTAGATCGATTCAGCCATCTATGAGAAAAATGAGTTACACAGTTTTAATTTCGTTTCACATATCATCCTGTAGTTCCGGAACCAGAGGTCGGAACCAAACATAATTCAGGAACCTTGTTTGGTAGTATACGACTTTTCATATAAATCTGAGTTTATAGAAAACGGTTGAGTCGAAAAAAAATTGAGTGAAATTATTTGTCACACACGCATTTGCTGATCTCGACGAACTGATTCGAATGGTATATGGGTGTTATGTTCTTCCAGCATTTATTGCTGTAAGTAGTTTAAATCAATATAACTATGGAATTGCTTTCAATTCGAACATTCTGCCATCATCTGGTTTACATATGACATATTCGAACGATTATGTTGCCAAAAACGAACCGTGCTAAAATCGGATCGAAACAAAATATCATGCTGTACACAGTCTTTTGGGTACTTAGAAACAAATGTATGTAACAGTATGAAAAATCGTGTTTTATGTTGCTTCCAAGCATTTCTTTGCCAGACAGCGCTCAAAACTTCTACTGCTGGAATAGGGTGAAAAGTCACTTACACAAAAATTTCGATATCTCCGTTAAAAATGGACGGATTTTAACAATCTATGGCTTGTTGGATAGATATTACCGTGCGGAATCTAAGTCTGAAAATATATTCTGTTTTCAATGTCAATTGTGACAGATACTGTCAAAAAACTGAAAATATTGACATGAAACTTCGTATAACTAAAAAAGTAAACATCCGATCTCAAAACCATTCAATAGCGTTCTGGGTGACGGGGAGACCTTTCATTTGCAACTAGTTTGATCAAAATCGGTCCAGCCATCTCTGAGATCTCGACCTCTTAGTTGACAACACACATACAGACACACACACACATACACACACACACAGACATTTGCTCAGTTCGTCGAGCTGAATCGATTGGTATATGTCATTCGGCCCTCCGGGCCTCGGAAAAATTTTCGAAAGTTTGAGCGAATTCTATACCTATTTTTTATATATATAAAAAAAGGTAAAAATTGAACTGTTTTCGATTATTATAATTACTTTGGGAAGATAAACCGTGCCCTTTACCGTGAAGAGCTTGTTTCAATGTGGCATATTTTGAAACCTACTTAATCCTGATTCATTATGAATCTCCATTGAAATTGATTTGAAGTTGGGGAAAATTTAAAGGTACTTCACTGCCGTTTAAAAATAAACCATTTAAAAAACACAACAACACACATACAGACACATTCATTCACACACACACATGGACATTTGCTCAGTTCGTCGAGCTGAATCGATTGGTATATGACATCCGGGCCTCGGAAATTTTTTCTAAAGTTTGAGCGAATTCTATACCTATTTTTTACCTTTTTTTATATATATAAAAAATAGGTATAGAATACGCTCAAACTTTCGAAAAATTTTCCGAGGCCCGGAGGGCCGAATATCATATACCAATCGATTCAGCTCGACGAACTGAGCAAATGTCTGTGTGTGTGTATGTGTGTGTGTCCGTATGTGTGTTGTCAACTAAGAGGTCGAGATCTCAGAGATGGCTGGACCGATTTTGATCAAACTAGTCGCAAATGAAAGGTCTCCCCGTCACCCAGAACGCTATTGAATGGTTTTGAGATCGGATGTTTACTTATTAAGTTATACGAAGTTTTATGTCAAAATTTTCAGTTTTTTGACAGTATCTGTCACATTTGACCTTGAAAACAGAATATGTTTCCAGACTTAGATTTCGCTCGGTAATACCTATCCAACAAGCCATAGATTGTTAAAATCCGTCCATTTTTAACGGAGATATCGATATTTTTGTGTAAGCCTTATTCCAGTAGAAGGAATTTTGAGCGCTGTATGAAAAAGCAATGCTTGGGAGCAACATGAAACACGATTTTTTTAAACTTTTACATATAATTGTTTCTAAGTACCAAAAAGACTGTGTACAGCATCCTTTTTTATGACAATTTGCCTCGGACCAATTTTAGCACGGTTCATTTTTGGCAACATAATCTTTCGAATATGGCATATGTAAACCAGATGATACCAGCATTATCGAGTTGGAAGTAATTCCATAATTATATTGATTTAAACTATTTACAGCCACAAATGCTGGAAGAACATGACTTCCATATACCATACGACTCAGTTCGTCGAGATAAGCAAATGCGTGTGTGACAAATAATTTCACTCAATTTTCTCGGAGATGGTTAAACCGTTTTCTACAAACTCAGATTCATATGAAAAGTCGTATACTCCCAAATAAGGTTCCTGAATTACGTTTGGATCCGACTTCTGATTGCGGAACCACAGGATGATATGTGAAACGAAATTAAAATAATGAAATTAATTTTTCTCGTAGATGGCTGAACCGATCTAAGATTCAAATGAAATCTAAGAATCATCTATGATTCAAATGAGAAGTCTTAAAATCCTATGAAACCTCTTACTTTTTAGTCAGATCCGACTTCTGGTTTAGAAAATGCAGGGTGATTAGTATAAAAATGTCCATTTCACATAAATTAATCAGGTTTATCGGGTTTGCAGATTTGGATAGTCGATTACCAAATAAATTTATTTCAGTTTGAGCGGTATTCGTTTTTGGATTCGGAATGTATCCCCAAATTTAAATTCGCACTACAATTTCTCAAAGATGTCTACACACTCCTCAGGTGAATTTAACTGATTTCGGCTACACCGATTTTAGAATTCCGGTTCCAGTATCGAATCAATTCTCAAAGCTCAATTATTTTCTCAAAAAAGACCAAATCGAACTTCAAAAACAAATATTACAGGACTTAAGGTCCCATACAAAATTGGTGAATTTTATCCGATTCTGGAATTACAGATGATGAGTTTATAAATTTCATGTAAATTGTTTGGCGTAATAATTTATGGCCATTCGAATCATTTTGGGCTATGCTAATTCCTGAATACCGGCTCTGGAAGTACCATAAATAATGACGAAAAACTCTAAAGTGGAACTTACTTCGACATCTCATGGAATGTTCAATCGATTGTCACACGCTAAGATTGAAATTCGATATGTTTTGCAGTTTCGGCATTACAGGGTAATGAGTGATTAAAATCTCAATTTGCCGTTTAAAACGACGATAATTAAAATAATGTCATGAGAACTAAAACACCTAAGAATATCCATGCAAAAACACATGCGTATTGATAAAAAAAGGTATCATCTCACTGCTAGGTGGATTAATCACGTTTTATATTATAAAAGAAGGTAAAAAGAAAAAATAAACAAACGCGCATGGATGCGTTGTGCGACCCGAGAAAATATTCAGAGCGAAACTACGCGATTGGAGTCCTATCTACACACCAAAAAAAATTGAATAATACAGGTGACTTAATTCCTCATACGATGTAATTCATAAAAACCTAATTCGTCAAATGACGGAAAATTTCATTTGTATTGACATAATGTTAGATTAGCTTGATTTTTACTAGTTTCGACTGTAACTTGCATTTTGTTAGCAGTTGCGACTGTATGAACTTAGTTAGATAAGGATGAACACCCAAACCTACGTTTACGAACATTTTTTTTACGTTACCTCTTTTTACCTAACTGTTTTTACGAATCAAATCCCAAAAAAACAAAAACTTTTTTTTACGAATCTACTTCGTAAAAAGATGTTTTTGCATACAATGAAAACGATTTCCGGCTCATTTATATTCCAACTACAATATGGGTATTTTTGGAACGGGTTTGATGAGTAGATTCCGGAAAATGATGTTTGAGGTATTTTAGAATTTCAAGATGGCGACTTTCGGTTCATTTATATTTCTTGAAAACCCGGGTATTTTCGGAACGGATTTGATGTGAAGACACCGGAAAACGATGATTAGATGCAAGAAAACTGTGTTTGAGGTTAATCCGAAGCTCAAGCTGATGACTTCCGGTTAATCGATATTTCTTGAAAACCCTGATAATATGAGTATTTTCGGAAGTGGTCGTTTTGAAATTCAATATGGTGACTTTCGGTATATCGACATTTCTTGAAAACCCTGACTGCAATAAGCGTTTTGGAGTAATATCAATAAATCGGAAGATGACATCTTGGATACTGGTACGACCCTAAACAGGCCCGTATCCAGAATTTTGTTTCGGTATTGGCCGTCAGATAAAAAACTTATGTTACTGAAGATTGCTTATGTACATAATTTTAGATACGACTTTTACCGGCGTTTTTGAACTTTTCCACTGGAACTATCATTATTAAGTATTACAATAAAAGTTGTCACTGTGACCGAGAGAAGGTTATTATATTACATTTCTTAACGTTTACTGCCATGCCATTTCAGTCGCACATGTCTAAGACCTTCTAAATGTCCATGTCTAAAGCACAAATTTTCAGGTCATATTAGCTGATGGTCATACAAACATACTTCTACTATACAGGTTTCGGAAGTAGCGGTCTAAAATTCCATAACGAAACTCACATCGATTTCTTAGAGATGACTTGAGGTTTGGGAACAGATAATACAGGGTGTCCTACGTGCCACACAGCCAACGAAACAATCGTTGTTCTGCGAACAATCTTTGAAATACGAATAATCAGCAGAAATGGTGATGTGAACTCCGAGAAGCTGCGATTTAACGCCTCTGGATTATTTTCTTCGGGGAGCGGTTAAAGATATATGTTACGTCAACCATCCAGAAATAACTTTAAGTACAAAATTCAAGTTTCTATTGAAGACATCAGATCACAAACAATTAAAAATGTACTCAAAAATTGGGTGGATGGGATTAGCAACTGCCAAGCTAGCCGTGGGGATCATTTGAACGAATTTGTTTTCAAATAAACTTTCATGAATCAACCTTTCAAATAAATGTATAATCATTGAAATCTATCAAACCGTTTTTTTGTTATTGCATTTTTAAATTCGGAATTTTCCGTGAGATACCCCCTAGTTCGAGGAGGCCAAATCAGGTGAATTTTATTCTATGGTGTATGATAATGGATCCAGCCCAACATGTACTCGAAGTGCACTTGCGTTCGTTTTTTTAGTCCTAAATAAGTATGTGCGAGAGGCAGCGGCAGGATGTCCTTCTTTTTCCAGTCATCCAGTAAAACTTAGTGTCTTATTGTTATTGTTGTTTTTCCCGCATTTAACCTCAATTTTATTTAGTTTTGACACTGTTTGCTTCGTATCAAACATTTTTTTGTTTCTGTTTCGGACTTCGGCGCCAGGGCCTCTCGGTCCCTTTCCACCCCCTGGGTACGTGCCTGTCTCCAAACATTGTGCTTCAGTACGTATTCATCAAATCTGTTCCAAAAATTATACTGTAGGGGTTTTTAAGGAACAGCAAAAAACCGGAAGTCGCCACCTTGGAATTTAGAAAGACCTCAAACATCTACTCATCAAACCCTTTCAGAAAACACCCATATTGTAACATTGTTTTCCATTACCTGTTCATCAAATCTGTTCTGAAAATTCTCATATTGTAATGGTATTCAAGGATTATACATAAACCAGAAGTCATAATTTTGGATTTCAGAACCACCTCAGACATCGTTTTCAACATCTACTCATTAAACCCGTTCCGAAAATACCCAAATTGTAGGGTTTTCCAGGGAATATCAATAATCGGACATCGCCATCTTGGGTTTTGAAACGACCTTAAACATTGTCTCCCACCTAGGTAAACATTTTTTGCAAACAAAATTCCAAATAACGTATTAGACAGAAACTGGTTATACGAGTTTCATTTAGGTATTACCATTTCAAAACCTTCTGCTAGTCATCTCAAGAAACTTAATTTTCTGTAACATTTGACTCAGTTCGATACACGCTTCATGGTTTAAGTGAAGAATAATGAATAAGAAGCAAAACCGTAGAAAAAAGATGTTCGACAATTGTTCAATACTGCACCCAGTTGTCGGTTTCGGAAGTACCGGAAATGGTGGCTAAATATTCAAAATGGATTTCATTTCGTTTCGTGAAAGATGCCTAAATCGCTTTTGCACGAACTTATGCTTGAATGATAGGTTTTACGGTCTCATAGATTGTGTTGGATTTCATCCGGATCCGACTGTCGGTTTCGGAATTACAGAGTGAAATGTGTTTAAAATTTAATTTCGTCATTTACAGCGACGATGCAAGAAAACAAAAAAATTGTTTCAAATTTCGCCCAAAATTAGTAACATATTGTAAATTAAGTTAGCTGATATTCAAACGAATCGATTTCGGCTATATCGGTTCCTAGTTCCCGGTTCTGAAATTTCTAGAAATAGCTGTCAAAAACTTCTACAACGGATCTGACTTCATCATAGTCCATGAGAAAGGCATCATAACACTTCTAGTTGGACTAAAACAGGTTTATCTTCAGCTTTTGCAATGACTGAGTGGACACATATATTATAGAATGATAAACTCACGGAAAAGATGATTTTTTGAAAAAAGATACGCCTAGAGACAGGATTCGATCCTACGTTCTTATGCAATCCGTGCATACGCGCTTACCATTTCCGCTACCCTGAGCTGTGGTAGACACAGCTTTGCCCCAAAACTGGGTTTGGTAAGCGTACATCGAACAATGGTCTAAATCCTAGCCGCCTCACGACCGGTACCATATATTCAAACATTTTCTCTCTTCATCAGACAACAAACACTAGTCTTCTCGCTCTATACTTATAGGTTTATCTTCTAAACTTGAAATCATTTCCCAACGATTACACCGATTAAAACATTCACTATCGATAGTCTTACCTCTTTATGGTAGATTCTATCAGCATCCTGAAATACTAAGGTCATACCGTTACCAGCTCACATTTTCTTTTTTGGTTGACGCTATGGACGATTCTCACCGACTGCAGTCCACTCGGCTGACGACTTATCCATTGTCCCATATCAACGCAAAATACCCGGTTTAGAACAAATGGATCAATTGTACAATTGGAATACCTGATCAATAACTAAATAAGATGTCTAACAGATAGTGTGCAAATTCTTGATTTTTTTATGAAGTATCAATTAAATATCACTGGTTTCACAATGACAGCATAGAAACATTAAGACTAGATATGTTGTAAATTTGGTTATTATTTTGATCTTTGTTAACTATTTATATCTACTCGAGATAGCAGCAGAGTTGGCTACCGAAGGTTGCCAAACAAAATTCTGGATTTACAGTCCCTGGCTTTATTATTAGACCAATGCATCTTTTAGCTAGTTTCAACACATAATGTTCATTATAAGAAGGTGTAATTAAATTATGAGAATGCCCATGTTAGTTTTTTCCTTGTATGCAATTATTTACAGTAGATTGAATCATTTAATTCAATTAAAATAATAAAATAAACAACCTTTCACGAAATTCAGCAGCAAACAAGGCTGCTATATTCTCAAACTATCTCTATCAGGTTATTTTTTCAGGTTTAAGTGTGTAAAAAAGCATTACAAGCAGTTCTGGCATTACATACATTCCTTTTGTGGAATTTGGCTTTTCTGTTTCAACAGACTTCGCAGCCGATTCGTAGCGTACAGAGTCATTGCATAGCTAGTACTACGATCCTATTGACACTAAGAATCCTTCCAGGACGGGACTCGAACATACGACAACTGGCTTGTAAGACCAGCGCCCTATGCCCTGAACCGCCAACCCAGGTTAGGTGTACATGAATCAAATCCTGCTTGGTTGTAAGAGCATGCTTAGAAACTTCGCATTTCGCAAAGTTTCAAGCATTCGATAAAGGATTCATGTCTGGAGAATATCCCTGCCAGCCAAGAACGGTGACTTTTTGTCGTGAATACGACTTACTTTACTATGGGGCGCCTTTCAAAAATCAACCCTCTGAGAGAGTGTTAAGTTTTTGGTCGTTAATCAACATAAGTTTTGCTACAAGCCATCGGAAATATGATCATCAATTTATTATAACATTTTCAGTTGTATGACATTATATCAAAAAATTCAAAATTAAAGTTTCCTGAAACGTTTGGTATCAGAATGAAATTAATTTCCCACGGTATTCCAAATTTGCCGCCACTTCCTCGCAGCAATCCAAAAGATTCAGCCGCTGGATCACAAATAGATTCTCCTCAAAAATCCCTCCTGGATGGGGCAATAATCAACCACAAGCAAAGGATGACTCTGGTGACTTATTCTCTGCTGAACAACTAATCGTCATTTTTGAAACAATGACAACAAAACTTTGAAACTGCAAAACGCGGTTAGATCAAATCAACGCCTTAGGCAAATTCATCATCGAATATGCAATATAATAAGTTGGTTGTAGTAAATTGGAATGCTTGCTCACTCAGGATCAAAACTCCTGAATTATCCGACTTTCTTCAAGAGAAGAATGCCGATATTAACTGAAACTCAACTTAAACCTGAAATTTCTATTTTTATTTCTAATTACAGGATTCACAGGCTCGACAGGACAACTACCAGAGGAGGGGGAGTTGCCATTGCCATTAAACGATCCAGTCAGCACAGGCTTCTGTCAGCCTTTAAATTGCAACTTATAGAAGCCATCGGAATTGAGATTACAACGGCGATGGGACCCATCATCATCATTGCAGCGTACTGCCCCAAACAAACAATTGTGTGTACTTCATTGAAGCAAGATCTGGCTATGCTCACTCAACGACAGAACAAATTCATCATTGCTGGAGACCTGAACGCACGTCATGAGCTGTGGGGAAACAAAAGACAGAATCGAACACGGATTCGTACTTGCCGAAGATTACGAAGGTGGACAGTACATCATCCTCGCTCCGGATCAACCAACGAGACTTTCCAGATCGGGAGTTCATTCCATTTTGGATATATTCATCAGCAACATCGCCATAGACAGCTCTCCGGTTGTCTTCAACGAGCTAACTTCCGACCACTTTCCAGTAATATTGACGTTGGGATCTTCACCAGACACAGTGCCTTTTCAACCACGGAGGAACTATTATCGCACCGATTGGGTCCAGTTTCAACAAATCGCCGACCAACTTATTAATATCGATTTGCCACTTGATTCCCCGATGGAAATCGATGCGGCCCTATCTGCTCTCCAGCATTCAATCACAGTCGCTCGTGATAGGACGGTTCCAGTACAACATATGCCGAGTTCCTCTCTTCAAATTGACATTGTCACCAAGAAACTTCGAAATATCTACCGGAGGCAGTATCAACGAACTGGCATCCTAGACAAGAAGACTTCTTATTACAACCAAAGACATCATATTAACAAGATATCCAGCTCTCACATTTCTCGAACAAATCATTGGCAACATCCTTTTTTGCGAGCATGTCGCCCTCAGGTGAGTCTGCATCGAATCTCATACATAGAAGTAGGGGAAAGAAATGTCAAATTCGTGCGCGCCAAAATAGCAGGGCTGCGCACCCATACAATTGACATGATATGTTGAATGTGATGCCGTGCGATGGCGTTGCTGAACTGAAGATTGATGTCGCTCCAAGCTGACAGGGTCTGTTACAACTTAACTAGGATAATCCAGGAAAGGATATCTGAGCTTCGCAACAGGAACTTCCAGCAAAAGCTTCGAGAAATTCTCCCACATTCAAAGCCCTTCTGGTCCTTAACGAAGGTGCTTGAGAAAAAAACCGAAGCTATTCCTCTTCTGATGTCACCCCAGGACGCAGCTGAAGGAATACCTTTAATCACACCAGTAGAGAAGGCAAATGCACTAGGCCAGCAGTTCGTGTGTTCTCACAATTTAGGACTCGACATTGTTAGTCCACATGAAAGAGCCGTTGCTGATAGCGTAGCTGAGGTTGACCAATCAGACAGCTTAGTTCCTGAGGAAAGTAGAGTCACTGTAAATGAGCTGAAAGCTATTGTGAATTGTGAATTGAAAATCCAAAAATATGAAGGCCCCCGGCTTCGACAACACATTCAACATTGAGCTGGAACATTTGAGTATTCGCTCATTTGTCTTCTTAGCTAAAATTTTTAACAGGTGCTGGGAGCTTGGTTACTTCCCTTCAAAGTGGAAGTTAGCTAAAGTTATCCCAGTTTTGAAACCGGGGAAAGATCCTTCCTTTTCCAAGAGATATCGGCCCATCAGCTTACTCTCTGCCCTATCCAAGCTGTTTGAAAAGTCAATACAAAGGCGAATTCTTGCTTTTGCAGATGAACAGGATATATTTCTGGAAGAACAGTTTGGGTTCCGGAAAGGAAGATCCACCATCCACCAACTCACAAGGGCAGTGTCCAAACGACTACCATGGCAATATTGGATATTGAAAAGGCATTCGGTATGTGTGGCACGATGGCCTGGTGTTTAAACTGCATCGGTATAATTTTCCCATGTATCTTATTAAAATTATCGAAAATTATCTTGCAGATCGAGCATTCCAGGTTTCTCTGAATAATGCACTTTCAGAAAGATTTACTATTTCTGCTGGTGTACCCCAGGGAAGTATCCTAGGTCCCATTCTATACAACATTTTCACATCAGACATCCCACCTCTTCCGGGTGGTGGTGTTCTGTCACAATTTGCTGATGATACTGCCATTATTTACAAAGGTCGTGTCATTAATGCTCTGAAGAATAAACTACAGACAGGTCTGGACGCTCTAACTGAATATTTTACAAGCTGGAAAATTGTGATCAATGCAGCACAAACTCAGGTCATCTTGTTTCCACATTCAAGATCTCCAAAACTTGTTCCATCAGACAAATGCCGAATACGATTCGGTGATGAGGTCATCCAATGGTTCGACGAAGTTATCTATCTAGGCCTCACTGGATATACTAGAACAAAAATTCGAACAATACTGCACGAAATTTGAAGAGAGGTGCTCAATCTCTGTAATACAAATAATTCAAAATTTGTTCGTATTAGGTTAGGGATAGTTTTAAGTAGGTTGTAATTTTATTAATAATTAAAATAAATATTATGATTAAACATTAGTATGTAAAACAAGAGTAACTAAAACACCTATTATTAATAACGAATCGTATGAACAACAAAGACGAAAGGCCAAAGGGTCAAAACACTTGTACTGTAAAATGCTGATGTAATACACAAAAATAATAAACAGATATTTATGCAAGAAAAAATATTTCGTTCATTCTAGCTTGCGCAGTTGACTGAGCAGGAAGTAATGCGAATGTAATATTCCGGTTGGTTCAGGTCCAAAACCAAGTTTCAGTTCCAATTCCGTGAAGAATTCAGTTCAGTATTGAATCAATTGCGGGACGTTCGAAAGCCAGTTTCGCTTCAAACCAGACCGAAACAACAAAAATAGTGGACAACGATGGGGAACATTATGCAAAATCGGCCCTTCTACGGGCTCCAAATGTTATATAAAGAACTATAAATATTGTTTCTTCGCAAATCGCAGATAAAAATCATCAATTTAGTGCAAGTCTAGAATAATTTAATTAGCTTGGTGAAATTTTCATAGTACGAAATTCGAACCAAACAAGTGCGCATAAAGCAAGAATTTGACTGCTTCGTGTTCGTTCGTTCCCATTTGTTCCGCGTTGTTTAATTGTAGAACATATTTCTCGCCGATAGGTCAATCTTTAGTATAAATGCACCGTTACAATTCTGGAAGCGAAGCATTAAAAGTTGCGAAATTCACACAATCGACTAATACGAACGATTATCATTTTTATTCGTATTCACTGCCTCCAGTTATGTCTGTGACATTACTCGCCCGCCTTTTTCTAAATACGTTGATAAACGTTTAAAAGGGTGTACACCGCGATTTCTAAATCATTTTTTCATCGTTGGAAGTAACAACAATATTTCAGAGAAATATTAAGTTTTCAGCATGGGTCTAATAATATGGCCAGGGACTGTATATGCAAGAGTCGTCATTTCGTCCAGTAGGTGAAACAACAACATTTTCTCTCTTCCTTAAACCTGTTTCCTTCCAAATGATGATAGGAATATGCTGCTTAAATATACGATTTGAGTGGAAATGGTGTTGATTCCGGAGTAACATTGAAACCAGTGTGCTCCAAGACCATTGTTACAAAGCAACGCAACTCAACTAAGAGTTATTCCAGATCGAAACTGTTTTAGGTTTAGTAGACTTAGCAACCTTCATTTGGGATCACCATTCCAGACCGAAAAGGACACCACACATTTTTTTACGTCCGTCAGTTTGAAATCTTACGTTGTTTTGAGCCACCCATGAAATGGGAAAAGATTGCATTTTGTAGCCTAAGGACAATCAACATATGAAATGTGTTAAAAGTTTGAATTTGATCGAACTACGCTGAATTGGCTATTTCTGTGTATATTTCGAAGACACGAAATAGGGTGCTAGTTTTGAAAAGTGAATACCAATTATGTACACTTTCCGTTGAAATAATCTTCGGTTTCCAGCAACCAAACTGGAAATCTAATTATCATATGTTATGTTTAAATTGCAGAACCTTGACTCAGCGAAGCTGAAGCAGTGAACTTCGTTAGGCAAGCTACGGGGGAAAAATATCACTAAACTGTGCTGAATATTGTATGTGTATGCCCCAGGATGATCTGTACACCTTCATGTACGTATTTTTCCATTAGCTTGAATAGAGCTCCGATCAAAAGAAGGATTATCTTCTTCGTACAATAACGCTGAGTGTGTTCCTAGTTGCATAGATTAACATGATAAGAGTTGTACCGCACGTGAGAGTCAAAAGCTCAAAAGAGCAGGAAAGCAGAATAAAGATGACGATGATGGTGATGATGATGATGGCGACGACGATTATTATTATCCTTTCAGTAGAGTGCACATGAGTGAGTGTGTGTGTAATACGATTACACGCTTCATACATGTTGTTATTGCACCAGATAGCACGATGATTCCTCTGCAACACGGTGACTGTTTGTGACGATGTTTTCTATCGAGATGATTCAGAGTTTGGTCGACAGTGCAGAAAAGTAGAGTACAGTGTAATCGGAGGAAAATAAACAACTAGACGTCAATCTTCTGGTGAAAATTAAACCACTGATCAATTTCCTAGGAGAACCAAGAGGTTCAGAAAACCAATCTCAGTTATCTATTACACACTGACAAAATAATTTAATAATTACACGATGGTACATTTAATAATTAAAATCTTGTGATATTTTTATGAATATCAATCTGTTTCTTTTCACTTTAATAATGACACATATGTAACAACAAGTTTGCACGAATAAATTAGTTGTACACACTCGGGTAAAATAAAACTTACACGTAACATATAAATCCAAGCATGCCGTATTTTCTTGAAAAATGACACCTATTGACAAGTAATATTAAATTTGTGGTTTATTTCGAGGTAAAATTCAGCTAAAATTCAGTTTTTCTGTTAAATAAATTATTCATTTTTACCTTCTTGGGATAGTATATTTAAAAGAATCGCGAAGCTCCTCTTGCTTTCTGCCATGTTGAAGATTCTGCCTCTACTGGGTAAATAAAAATTACCTATTGCTTGACTTCTTTTCACCTAACATTGCGTTGTTTTGATTCATTGTTTTTTATTCGAAATCACCCATCAGCGACAACTGTTTTGCATATGACATGACATATTTGTACATCTTCTGGATTGTGAGTTTAGTTATATTACGACGCCCTTTTTATGTGCATCTATAAAATTGTGAATTTAAATTATTTTTTCGAGCTGTACAGGTGATTAAAAAAAGAAACTTTTTGTACTGCTTTATTTGTTGTAATTTAAATTTTGAGCCCATATGTAGGAAACAAATACGTAGTCCTACACCAAAAACTTGCAAACAAGAATTGTTCTAAAAAGGTGTATGTTTGTATGGTTATAAGATAATTTAATTTTAATCAATATATTATGATGCTCGAAGATATGTTGTTATGAAGATTTTTGTTTTTAAGTTATTTGATCGAAATAAAATAAAACCAACTCGCTTCACATTTGGACTATCTCTCCCATCTTGAATGGACCGTATATTTAAAGGGGTCAATGTTTTAAAAAGTAGCAAATTAATTGAAAACGTTTGATCAAAGGGGAAACCATCTTCTGGTAATTTGATCTCTAGTAAGAAACATACACCTCTAACATACACACTTAAAAAAACCCTATGATTTTACATCTTATTAGATGCACATAAATGGAGCGTCGAACCTGACGCAAATTTACGTGGAAGAACATTTAATATTGTGTCTAAAGCTCCATATATGAAATTCATTGAAATAAAAAAAAAAGAATTCTGAGAGCAACCGTCGCGACTTAAACCGAGGATCAATGGATCGCAAGTACGTCTGTTAATCGACTGAGCCACTGAAGCATGCATCTGCTTGGCCGGTAAAAGGTGCATTTAAATTCATACAGTCGCACCTACCATCAGAACGCAAGTTACAGTCGGAACCAGTAAAATTCAAGCTCATCTAACATTAAGTCATTACAAATGAAATTTTCCGTCATTTGACAATTAAGGTCTTCATGAATTACATCGTATGAGGGAATAAGTCACCAGTAAAATTCAATTTTTTTTTGGTGTGTGGTTGAAACTGCAACCAAAAATTTTCTTTGATATTTAAAAAAGTAATTGATAATATGTAAAATTACAAGCCGTAAATAGAAAAACGGTCGCCCTTTGATTTTTCTTTGTGGATTTTTTTCTTTCTAGTTCCAACCATAGCCAATTTAATACAGAATATGAAACTGTTTTGTTTTTTTGCTTCCGATGATTAACTATCAATAAATGATTACACTCACCAACAAACCGAATGAGTTTGAGCAATCATTTCCAGAGTCACCATATTGAAAAAAAAATTCATGAAGTTTCATATTTTATATTATTACTTTTATCTGTAAAAAGTATGCTGTGGGCTTAGATGGAATTCCAATAAAATTTATTAAATGGATATTGCCTTGCATCGTTCAGCCTATAACATATATATTCAATTTGATTGTGACAGCTTCTAAATTTCCACGAGCTTGGAAAGTGACGAAGATAATACCTATTACGAAAAAGGGTACACGTACGGGTTTGAACAATCTTCGTCCAATAAGTATTTTATTGGCATTATCGAAAGCTTTTGAGAAATTTATCAAGTCACAAATTCAAAATTTTATCTCCCATCACAACCTCCTCAATCCTATTCAATCTGGTTTCCGAAAAAAACACAGTACTACAACCGCGTTTCTAAAGGTTCACGATGATGTTTGTAAAGTGATCGATAAACAAGGCGTGGCATTTTAATTATTAACAGATTTTTCAAAGGCATTCGATAGGGTTTCACATATGAAATTGCTCCAAAAACTTTCATCTCACTTTAATTTTTCACATACTGCAGTATCACTAATCAGGTCCCACCTCACTGGTTGCTCACAAGTTGTTTTCATTGACGAACATTACTCTCAACAAATATTTCATTTGGTGTTCCCCAGGGTTCTATCTTGGGTCCGATATTGTTCTCGATATTTATTAATGACCTTCCTTCAGTATTGAAATTTTGTAATATACATATGTTCGCCGACGATGTTCAGTTGTATTTATGCTCTACTGAATTGACGATTCTCGGAATGGCTGATTTAATCAATGCTGATTTGCTTAATGATCATGCATGGTCAGAACAAAATCTTCTTCCTATCAACTCTTCGAAATCGAAAATCCTATTTGTAACAAGGTCTCGACGTCCAGCTGTCCTACCGCGAATCGTACTAGGAACTACTAATATTGAATACCTTGATAACATTTGTATTCTCGGTTCCAAAATTCAAAGTGATTTTGACTGGGACAGTCACGTCAACTTACAATGTGGTAAAATTTATAATGCATTACGGCATCTAAAATTAACGTCAAATTTGTTACCGATTGAAACTAAACGTAAAATTTTTAAATCTCTACTATACCCTCGTTTCATGTATGGAGCCGAATTTTTATTGAACGCTTCTTCTAGATCGCTAAATAGCTTGAAGATTGCCTTGAATTGTTGTGTGAGATGTGTTTTTAATATATTCTGTTTCGCAAGAGTAACCCATCTACAGAGTGAACTGCTTGGTTGTTCCTTCAATGCATTTTATAAATCTCGAGCCTGTATAACATTGTTTAAAATAATTAACACACGTAATCCAGGGTATCTGTTCGATAAATTACAAGTGTCCCACCCAAGTTGCAACCGATTGTGGAAATTTAAAAGGACTTATCCTTACTTCACAAGTATTATGAATAAATAAATAAACAAATAAATAAATAATTTTGAAATATTGTTCACAAAATAAGTAGAATATAAAAAAGACCGATGAGTAATGTCACAGACATAGCTGGAGGAAGCGAATACGAATTAAAATGATAATCGTTCATATTAGTTGATTGTGTGAGTTTGACAACTTTTACTGATTCGCTTCCAAAAATTGTAATGGTGCATTTATACTAAAGATTGACATATTGGCGACAAATATTTTCTATCACGCAATTGAATAACGCGGAACAAATGGGAACGAACGAACACGAAGCAGTGAAATGCTTGCTTTATGCGCACTCGTTTGGTGCGAATTTCGCACTGCGAAAATTACACAAAGCTAGTTAAATTATTCTAAACTTTCACTAATTTGTTGATTTTTATGTCCGATTTGCAAAGAAACAATCTTTATAGTACTTTAGATAACATTTGGAATCAATAGAAGGGCTGATTTTGCATGGTGTTCCCCATCGTTATCCACTTTGTGTTGTATTTTGTTTCAATGCAAACGACCAGCAGCAGTATGACGCAATCGCTCTGGTTTGAAGCGAAACTGGCTTTGCGAACATCCTGCAATTGATTCAATACTGAACTGAAATCTTGATACTGGAACTGAGCTGTGGACTTGAACCAACCGAAATGATGCTCTTGCTTTACATCCTGCTCAGTCAACTAAGCAGTCTAAAATGACCGAAGTATAGGCTTTAATGTCTTCTGATTATTTTTTGAGTTACATCACACACCATAACATACACCATCAAATTTTTATAATGAAATAACAAACATGTATCAGATTTATTTAAAAATTCACCAACAGAATGTATGATCATTGCTATTTTGGTAAACTGCTTGCTTGAAACAGGAAAATTCACCGACAATCCTACAAGCAGTACTGAAAGGGGGCAACGGAAATGGCTCAATAGAAAAATATTTCACATATTCGCATAATTTACTGTCA
This sequence comes from Malaya genurostris, assembly GCF_030247185.1. NCBI lineage: Eukaryota > Metazoa > Arthropoda > Insecta > Diptera > Culicidae > Malaya > Malaya genurostris. Next base: position 177,180,824 of record NC_080572.1, read on the forward strand.
ATCTTTGAGCAAGTTATAAGAAAAAAGTATTCCTTCGAATGTACTATTTTGAATAACTCAATACTATATTAGATTCATATGTGATATTCAATTGAAGTAACTTCAAACATTATGCAAAATAATCATAGCAATGTGATTAAATTTTTATAACAATGTATTTCCTGGCAAGACTAGTCTTTACCGGGATGCTTCCAAAGGGAACCATTGCTGTCAATGCAACGGTGATAATCGATTTTCAGACGGAAATCTTTCAGCTCCACAACCGAAAAGGTTCTTTTGTAAATATAAATGCTTTCAATATTCCCCACGTCGATTTTCGACTTCGCCACACACACACACACACACGCGCACAAGGATCCGTCGCGTGCGATGAAAATCGTTTCCATGAAATCTGACGGCAATAGGAAATTCATCACACCGGCAGTGCCGAAACTGTCTGAAAGTCGACCCCAACATAATGTAAACCCCCCAACCCAGCGAGCGGCAGGCGCTTCTTTCCACGCGTATTATAAGGGTAATTATTGGCAGGGAAGCATGACAAACATCGGCCTTGTAGCTACCACGACTTGAAAGATGTGCCGCCAACACAAGGCAGCTTCTATCTCCTGTTCGGGCCAAACCCCGGGAAAGGGGGTTAAACATTAGAGAAAACTCTACGAGGATTATCCGGAAGGGGCGAGCGGAATCGAGTAGAGAGACGGAGTAGAAAAAAAAGTCAAAATAGGATATTTGACGAAAGCCGGTTTGCCGTTCGGAGCGAAGAAAATAACATCTTGTTGTTTTATTTGGACGGAAAATGGAAACGAAGATATTGGAAAATATCTAAATTTCTCATTTACTTCGATGTTGACTTTGATATTTTCGTGAAATTGGCTCGCTTCCTTCCGGAGTACGGCTGTTTGCTGCCGCTATTGCCTCCGGCTGTTGTCCGTTCCTGATGGGTACCGACCGCGTCAGTAAATTAAAATCGTTGCTGTACAGATTTCATGACGAAAGTAACGAAAGTACAGCAAGCCAAAAAATTTAAGCTGAAGCAAGAATTTGTTGGTAAAATTCATGCAACTTTTGTTTGATGTTTGATGGAACAAACAATTCATCAAAATATTATTTTATGGATTGTAATATATTTTTCATAAATCATATTTTATTTCAATTTTCTTCACGTTTCGCCTTCGGATCATTAGTGCTTAAAGCAGATCAAATAAAAGGTGATTTTTTTGAGGTTAGGATTTTCATGCATTAGTATTTGCTCAGATTTTTTGAGGTTATGATTTTCATGCATTATTATTTGCTCAGTATGCTTTGACATTTCATCATGAATAGACTTACTAACGAGCAACGCTTGCAAATCATTGAATTTTATTACCAAAATCAGTGTTCGGTTTCCGCTTTTTTATCGACAAATTTTGTTCAGCGATGAGGCTCATTTCTGGTTGAATGGCTACGTAAATAAGCAAAATTGCCGCATTTGGAGTGAAGAGCAACCAGAAGCCGTTCAAGAACTGCCCATGCATCCCGAAAAATGCACTGTTTGGTGTGGTTTGTACGCTGGTGGAATCATTGGACCGTATTTTTTCAAAGATGCTGTTGGACGCAACGTTACAGTGAATGGCGATCGCTATCGTTCGATGCTAACAAACTTTTTGTTGCCAAAAATGGAAGAACTGAACTTGGTTGACATGTGGTTTCAACAAGATGGCGCTACATGCCACACAGCTCGCGATTCTATGGCCATTTTGAGGGAAAACTTCAGAGAACAATTCATCTCAAGAAATGGACCGGTAAGTTGGCCACCAAGATCATGCGATTTGACGCCTTTAGACTATTTTTTGTGGGGCTACGTCAAGTCTAAAGTCTACAGAAATAAGCCAGTAACTATTCCAGCTTTGGAAGACAACATTTCCGAAGAAATTCGGGCTATTCCGGCCGAAATGCTCGAAAAAGTTGCCCAAAATTGGACTTTCCGAATGGACCACCTAAGACGCAGCCGCGGTCAACATTTAAATGAAATTATCTTCAAAAAGTAAATGTCATGTACCAATCTAACGTTTAAAATAAAGAACCGATGAGATTTTGCAAATTTTATGCGTTTTATTGTTTAAAAAAGTTCTCAAGCTCTTAAAAAATCACCCTTTAGAATTGCCATGTCCACCTAAAGTATTCTTTCACGAAATATTTGATTTACATAACTCTATTTACGAAAAAATAAATAAAATTACGTAAACTGTTTTTTACGAACCAGCATCGTAAAAAGAGGAAATTATGTGAATTTCTTGAACTGGTCTGACAAACAGTTGCCGGCAAACAACATTTGCAGTGCTTCCGAAATCCAAGATAGCGACTTCCAGTTAATTGTTATAACTTGAAAACCCTGGTGTTTTCTAAATGGATTTTACGAGTACTTTTCGGATAACGAAAATTGAGGACTGCGACTGACGGTTTGTTGATATTCCTTATGAGCCATTACAACATTGGTATTTTTGGAACGGGTTTGACTAGTATGTGGCATGTTCTCAGTTGAAAAATCTGGGCTGATGACTATCGGTTGGATCAATGTTCTGTCTGAATAAAATGTTTGACGTCGTTCCATACTACCTTGATCGAAAAGTTTCCGGAATTTATTCAGAAAATTAAAAATTCAAACCTATTCGTCAAAATCGATATTGTACCATTCAAAGTAAGGGAGAGTGTTCGGAGATTTGTCGAAAAAAATGGGGTGGAGGTAACCGAACAGCTCCCCAATGGGGTGCCGGTAATCGAAATTTGTAGACATTTTGAAAATTACAAAAACGTGCTGCTATTACACACACACATGACATTTGTCGGATTGACGTTATATGCTTTCTGTCAAAAGTTACGGTGGTGTACCGGCAACCGAACACTTTCCCCTACTCCTCTACTCTCCATCGACTGCAACACACTTATGCCAGGGTATAATCCAATCCTCAAAACATTTTTTGTATTCAAATTTCGGTATGGCCTTCAGAGCCATCTGCGATTTTTCTATAATCTCATCTCGGGTGTAGAAACGCGTTCCACGGAGCGATTTCTTGAGTCGACCGAGTAGGAAAAAAGTCGCAGGGAGCCAAATCAAGTGAACTTGGTGGCTACTGAATGGTATTCGTTTCGTTTTTAGTCAAATGTTCACGGATAAAGACTGTCCCAGAAAGTATGGACGCAACCAAAAACCGCAGCCATTTCGCAATGGTTCAGAATCTGTTAATTTTTATGGCTGCGTCCTGTTGTTTACACGCTTCTCTAACCACTTGTGCAGTTGTTTAATCGTTTTTATTAGTTTGTTTCGAAATGCGTGGGCTTTCAGCAGAACAACGTCGAAAAATTGTGTACAAATGGTGCACAGAACGCGGACTGTCACTGAGAAAGATAGCCAAAATGGAAGGAGTAAGTGAAAAAGCCGTGCGAATTGCAATCAGGAAGTTCGGTGAAGATAACACATTTGAGGATAAACCAAAAGCAAAAGAAGGAGGTTTCAGTTTGGGATTTTTCAAAAAAATGTGCACTTCGAAGTCAAATGTTCTTCGTGCTAAAGAACGTTTGAGTCTTCGAACCTATAAGAAGCAGAAACAACCAAAACGTAGTCCGAAACAAGAAGCATCGATCAGGCCGAGGGTTCGAAAGCTGTACAATACGATTCTTGCTGGAAATTTGAACTGCATAATCATGGACGACGAAACCTACGTGAAACTCGATTACAAAACCTTGCCGAGACCACAATATTACACGGTGCGAGAAGGGCAAGTGGTAAGAAAGCTACAAACTGGCAGGCAATTTGTAGTTGCGGTAAGATTCAAAAATCCTTCATCACCACTGTTTCAAAGAACAACGAGGAATGTTTACAAAAACCCATGTTTCGAAGCCACAAGGATCCTGTTGTCTTCTGGAAAGATCTTGCTTCTTGCCACTACTCTAAATCAACGGTAGAATGGTATACTACCGAAAATGTCACTTTCGTCCCAAAAGACATGAATCCACCAAATTGCGCACAACTTCGATTAATTGAGGAATTTTTAGGCATTGACGAAGGCACATCTTAGGAAACATGTCTCGGCAGCCGAAACCATCCAACAGTTCGAAAAAGATTGGAAAAAATGTCAAAACTTGTCGCTAAGAAGTCTGTACGGAATTCAATGAAGAACGTTCGCAAGAAGGTGCGCCAGCTAGTCTTGAAACTTTTTGATCAAGGTAGTAACCCAAGATGGCCCCCATTTGAAGTCGTTTTAAAATACAAGATGGATATTTCTGACGTACCGATATCATTTGAAAACAATTACAATATGCGTGTTTTTAAAACCGATTGAGACAAATATAAATATATTCAAACATTATTTTTCAGTATCTACCCATTAAAGTCGTTCCAAATACATCTTTATTGTAAGGGTTTTCAAGGAATATCATTAAACCGGATTTACGATCAACGAACGAATGAAATGCACAGTGCGTCCATGAAGTTTCGAGACTGATTCCATAAATCGCAAAATAAACAAGATTTCTTGAGTTTTCCAAATTCATTATTCGAAGTATTCTCCCTTCGATTTAATACAATTCTCACAGCGATGCAATAGTGATTCAAATGCGTGCTCCAGCTCATTTTGTGGAATAGTGTTGGTGCCATTTAGATGGTCTCAATATCGTCCGAAAAAGCGTCCAATTAACTTCATCTTTAACTTTGGAAACAAGGAGAAGTCACACTGTTATAATTTATTTTCTGTGCGACGGTGCGAACATCGGTCAGTAGCCTTTGAATATTTTACAATAGCCATAATATCTGAAACTGACTTCTGGGCGTGAGGTAATCTAAGGATGTCATCTTTGTCGTACAGTTTTCAAAAAATCTTCTTCTTCTTCCTTTCTGGTTGGCCTAACCTTACTTGAGATGGCGCCGAATTGAAGGCACAGCAATTAATGCTATATTGCCAGTTAATTTTCGTTTATAGTCCAATGGACTTTCTTTTGATTTGACTACAAGCGAAAATCTCGCTGTGTGGCTGCGTCGAATCGTCAAAGTACGGCTGAAAATCCTTTCTTTCTTGCGAAATACTCGCATTTTCTTCGGACTAACACGATGCAACGTGCTCACCCGTTGAGAGTTTCACCGGAAGTGAAAAATAATCCTCCCTAATAAAAACAAATTCAAATATGCCAATCTGTTTGTACACAATAACTGACACCTGGAGCAGAATTTTGTAAAACTAGGTTGAGTGACTGGAGCGGTAAGGTATTAGTGAGAGTCTCAAAATTTTCTGATGTATACTGTAATGAAATGTGACATGTAAATAGAGATAGGTGGCCAGTGTATTTTGCTTTGAACTTTTAATTTGCACCCCTGTAATACTAAGATGTGCTCCTCATCTCAATCTACCTAGAAAAAGAACTCGAATTCGCGTTTCTCCTATCCGAGGTATCCTCCAATTTAGCAACTCACTCAGCTAACAACCCAATGACAATGACACTGCTATGACACTCACCTCAGCTAACAACCCAATCGTTTCACAACAGATCATTCCACACGATCAATCTAATTTATCTTGTCCCTCTGAAGGATAATAATATGTATGATTAGACAAAATTACTATTTGGTTAATTTGGCTAAGAGTCGGCTGCAAAGTCTGTTGGAACATATAAAGAGCCAAATGAAAAATGCATCGTATATTGATACAAACAATATTTTGCAAGTCTAATTTGAAACATCAAACGATCCCATAAATTTGTGTAGATTTATACTGCTTCTGAAGATTTAATTCGAATAGAATTTCAAAATAGTTTGGCAGAATTCGTCATTTAGGGATTAACCTTATTTTGTGCTAGGGCACATAACCAATTTCACTATCTTTACGTTTCGTCAGTGCAGAGCAGAAGTGCTAATTACAAGTGTGTTTCAAATAGCAATAACTTCACGTCTGCTTAGCGGTTCAAATTGAACTGTTTAAGTTTGCAGTAAGCAGTTCAATTCGAACTGCTCTGCACTGACGAGTCTAAGACGAAATGTAAAGACAGAGAATTCGTCAGTCCCTAATTCCAGAATCAGAATCCAGGTCTGATAGAAACATCAGACTGCTAAATACATGGTGTTGTGAATTATTGCTTGTGAACATCGCTTTGCAGCGTGGGTAAATAACTTTCTTCTATGAGAAGCGTAAAATTTCTAAACTTTTGCATAACATTCAATTTAAATCTAGTAGGATGTACACATCTCTGTCTGATCCCACAACATAATTATGATTGAGATGAAGCTTTTCCTGCTAAGACACACGTGTTCGTATTCATATTTGCAAAATAAGTTCATCCTGCTAGCAGCTACTAGGCTCCAGTTGTGAGTGGAACCCGCATTTAGCCGACGACGGATTGGATGATGTTCATTCAGCGTTATGGATGCAAACCCGAGGAAAGCATGTAAGACGATCTTTGTGGCATCCTGGCCGCCTAGCGGCAGTCGTCGCTGTGGTGCCATCATCAGCCATTGGAGCATTTCACCAGGAATGAAGGAAAAGGCAATGAAGTGTGTATAGCAACCGAAATATACGGCGTCGGAGGATTTATTAGAGTGCCTAACGACATGCGGAAAAAGTTAAACAGAATAAGAAGTTTACTTTTCGTTTTCTTGTGGGATGTTTTCAGCCTGTAGACTGCCGGAGTCTGTGTATTCCTAATGGATTATGCCGAATTATTTTCGACATTCGCTGGTGTTGGGTTTGGTCGCATCGAACGAAAAGTTTATATCTAGAAGCTTGATTTCGAATGCAAAGCAGCAGATGTCTGACCAAATCGATTTGATTTTTGTCTAATTTGGAACTATGTACATAGGCAATCGAACACAATTCATATTTTGAGCTGTTCTTCCAATGAATAAATTCATATTGAGATTTAAATCCATTCTAGGAAATTCCTTAGGATATCCGTCGTCACTGTGTCAACGAAACCACTTCACCGGAATTTAACTCAATAATGATGAATGACCAATACCATTTCAGATAAAGCAGGACATGAAACGATTCACCCGACTTTCTCGTGGAGGGTAAATTTATATTGGCTATATGAAATATATCCAGTTCCGTTTTATTCCTCCCTTTTGCGTTTCCATAAAATTTAACGTGATTTATGACATGCTATTGCCAGTCTCGCTCATAGACGTTCCTCAATCGAATTTGTCGTGTGTATTAATAGAATTTTGATTGCACTATTATAATGTGCAACAAAAATGCATGTGCAGGTTTATGCTGCGTCACCCTTTGATACACAATACATTTAATAATTGCCGGGTCGTGTATTACATGCAAATTTTTTCTGTTGTATAGAATGCAAAATGCCACGAGCACTTCAGGGAAAGAGGGGCCATAAAACGGCGGTAATAACTTAATTTTTGCAGACGTCTGGAAGCTGGCGTGACTTGTAGCTATAATATAAATTGACCAATGTCAACGATGTAACGCTAATAAGGGGAAACAGTTTTGATTTCATTCCGTTGAAAAAAAAAACACATCGTAGGATCATTGTCGCCACCAGATTCTTAGGGTTTTGCAAGTATGTGTAAAGGTCGAATGACAAAACGTCGTATGCAAAAGATCGAGAGTCACAAACAGTGCAGTAAAACTTCATTCAATTCAATTGAAACTGAATGTGGAACACATTGACGATCTCTCCACTGCGGTAAACTTCTCACTCTGACACACACAACGTTCGCTGACGTACGAATCAAAGCTCAGTTTAACAATCGTCAGTTGATCTCTTGAAGTAACAAAATGTCTCTTTCAATAGTGTGAGAGCGGTCTTCAAATGAGGTTTATGCAAACATTCGAATTGGTTCAAGATAATAGATGAAAGACAAATCAGCTGAAATATAAATTACAGAATACACATAAATTAATTGTTTCCTCCTTCAGTTTTCATTTTTAACACTTTACTTCATTTATAATTCTATTCGTTCGAGCCTGCTTACTACCAAGACCGAAGACAATGAAGCAGCTAGACTACTTCCCACTTGAAACTGAGCAAGCAAAACTTAAAATGACTAGGTACGATTATTCAACTGACGATGAATTCTGGGAGCTTCACTTGAAAATAACAGCAAAAGTTTAAATGAATTAGTAGGGATACACTGACGGTCAGCGGCCATAAATTCCATTTTCATCTTATATTATTCGATTGAAAATGAAATTTTACCGCACTGGTCACAAATCGTTGAATGTATCAAAAGATCGACTTAAACAAAAAAGTCGATGTACCGAATAGTCGAACACAAAAGTTTGTGGCAATCAATTGGCGCGTAAGAAATTTAATTTCAAGCAAATTTGCTGTAGAAGCAACTTTTCTAGCTCTTCATTTCTTTTCACTTTTGACGTAGGACTACGTCTTTCTTTACTATGCTCACATGGGGGCATTTTCAAAATTTTACGACACGAAAGTGTAATGAAATTATTTCAGATATGATTTCTTAATAACTGTTTCCCTGATTGAGTTTTTCTCTAATTCTTTCGCTGATCGAATAGAAAATGATGTAAGATTGTTGCTAATACCACGTTTATTACGAAAACATTGTTTAAGGCCATCGTCCAAGTACCATGCGCGCGGGTGGTTTTAGGAAATTTTCGATGGAAATTTCGAAAAATTTGACAAAACCAAAAACATACAGACCTTTGAAATACTTTTATCTATCTACAGGGTGAAAATGACTGGAAAATTCGGAGGATTCTACAAGTCTTATCAAAAATAGCGCTGAAAAAATGAGCTTTTTTTGTAATTTTTCACAATTATTTTAAAAAATAATTCGATGGAATGAAATTTTTTTTTCAAAAAAAACCTCATGCTGGCAACAAGGATCACATTCGGACACATTTTTGGAAAATCTTTTCACGCTTTTCATGGAAAATCAACGAATTTCATATAACCGATTTGGTGGAAATTTTTGAAATTCGTGGATTTTCTATGAAAAGCGTGAAAAGGTTTTCCAACAATGTGTCCGAATGTAATCTGTGTATCCATAATAAAGTTTATTTGAAAAAAAAAAAGTTTATGTCATCGCTTTTATTTTCCAGATAATTGTGAAAGATCACAAAAACACTCATTTTTCAGAGCTATTTTTGATAAGACTCGGAAAATCCTCCGAATTTTCCAGCCATTTTCACCCTGTAGATAGATAAATGTATTTCAAAGGTCTGTATGTTTTTGGTTTTGTCAAATTTTTCGAAATTTCCATCGAAAATTTCCTAAAACCACCCGCGCGCATGGTACTTGGACGATGGCCTTAAATAGTGAAAAAATAGGTGCAAACCGAATCTATAAATAGACCTTCTTGCACGTTTGCTGGCTTCATTCTAAGATAATCCATAAACGGAGACACATAGAGTGCGCAGAGTGCCTTCTTCGTCAAGATAATGGCATTACACCCGGAATTATTCAACTGGTGCTTCAGTCAATGTCGAATATGAGCTTCCGTTCCTCAAGCTTGAATGCAGAAAAAACAACAACTAGTTTTTTTGTGAGCATATCTGCTGTTGGACATTCGCAGTGTGAGTTTCGTTTCGAACGAAACCGATTGCATCATCTTGCTGATAGTCGTTTGCATTGGAGAAAAAAAAAAAAGAAAAGTGGACAAGAATTGAGAAAATTATGCAAAATAAGCCGGTTCTAAATGGTTCTAAATGTTATTAAAAGAACTATTAAGATTGCTTATTTGCAAATCGAAGTTAAAAATCATCAGTTTAGTGCAAATATTGAATTATTTGATTAGATTTGTGCACTTTTTGCTATGCGAAATTTACACCAAACGAACGTTAGCTATCATTTTGCCGCATCGCATTCAAGAAAACTGTTCCGAACAGTGTTTAATATCGTAGAGAATTCTACAGTTTGGTCTTGCCGAATGCTTAAAATAATACCCGGCAGGATTTTGATATTTTCTTTCACTGAAATATGCAAACCCGAAACGACATACTCGACATCAAAATTTTTGCGACCGTTGGGACCGCCCTTTTGTAAAAAATCTACAAACGAAGTCCACTGTCCTAAACTGCCACCCTATTTTCTAGAATACAAACGCAATCTTTTGAAACCGAATGGTCCTTTACAATACTATAAATCTTAAACGGTCAAACGGTATCAAATCGATTGCTATCTATACACATCTCGAATGCAGTTCTACGTCAACCTCGCGGTTATGTCTCTAGCATTACCTACTCCAAGTTTTTTTATTCTAACTTTTTCGTGAGCAGTTGTTTTTTTTTTAGATAATAAGCCCCAATGAAACTAAAAATGTTTGAGTCTCATTATTTTCTGACGCATACTGTATTTCAGATCAGTTTAGAGTATATATTTATTAGCTCGGTAATTGTTACAATAAATGAATGTTTTTTGTGCACCGAAGCCGATAAATGGAAATGTTTTGTAGTTGTTTTTTTAGACGTTTTTTGAAAGCCACGACTTTGAAAAAAAAAACAATCATCAAATCGAATTACGTCAGAATATTACTTTATATCATGAATTCTACTTCGGTTGCGGGAACAGTGTCTTTTGCAAATTTGTCCAAAATGACTTTCTGTTCAAAGTTGTCGAAGTTACTTAACTATGTTGATCCTGAGCTAAAGTAATATTTCTATCTCACTTGATCACATAAATTAATTTCAACTTTGTTGAAGATACTGTACCTCAAAAATAAAGTTTTTCATGTATTAATTAAGAGCGTAAAATTGGGCTTTTGAACTACTGTGCAATGCTGTGAGTGTGTTGGGAGTTTTTAATCACTATTTCCAATTCTTCCGAAATTGGATTCAGAAGCCCGAAATAGCCAAAGTTTGTTTGCCAGTAGCAAATATGACCTACAAATTGGAACAGTTTTTAACCTAGTTAAACCTAGACTTACAATCTTATGCTCTATTTTGATAAAACCAATTAAACAAAATCTAACAAACGAAGCGAACATGCATTTCTGTTACTTTTGTATATGCAAGTCAAGCTAAATAGTATGTGCTGCTGATTCATACTACAAAACATGTAGTAGTATTATTGTTATTATTATAATTGACATCACTACACCACTGGCATGGCAAAACTGCACTACCGGCAGTAAACATTCCATTTACATCGCAAAGCTTGGAATTCCGATATATGTTTATTTTTTTAAAATAAATTTCAATTCATTGACATTATTTCATTCTTTCGGTCGCATTTATCGCAAAATAGCTAAGATTTTTATGAATCACAATACCGTTTTTTACTAAAATCAAACACCAGTAGCAGACATTCGTAACATTTTCGTTTTCGCGTGTCCGAAATAGAACGAAGCACGCATTGTTAGTGGTGTGTTTGGAAACTTTGACACTCATAGCTGTAGCTGTAGCTGCGGAATCGGAAGTCGGATCCGGATGAAAATTCTGCTGGCCAAAACGCCCCCTTCCTTTTTTAAATATTCGAGACTTTTCTAAACAAAAGTTTTATCTCTAATGTTATCTTTTCGTTAGATCTTTTTGGTATGCAAGTTTGGCAGTTTGCTGGTTTGGTTTGCTGGAAAATATGAAAAAACTGAAAATATCATTAGATAGCTTTTCGATGTAAGGTTTTGCTTCGACTAAACAAGACTAAACGATATTTACCGTATAAATATCTAGAGAAACAAAGTCATTTCTTTGATATACGAATGTTCTCATAACAATCACTCTATGGACATTATGCCCCACCTTCGATTCAACAGTATGCTTCGAGTTAAAATATTGTTTAAAAGATTTATAAGGGTTATTAAAACAAAAATTAGAGTTGGGAGGATAAAAACTGTTGGTTTCCAATTGTAATTAATTGATTATGCAATTGATTTCTGATGCAAAGAATATCTTCTTTATCTGCTTTTCTTCTATACCGATATTTCAAGGGGCATATTGCATCATTGTTGTGGGGCATACCACTGATTTGTTGTGAGGCATATTATACGGTTGATGGGGCATTATGCCAACGGCAAGCGAAAAAACTGAGAATGTGGTCGTTTTGGAAAATGTGTTTGTTACAATCAATTCTCATCACTTCTTCCGAAATCATCGAAAATTATGTTCCTCAGACGTATTGCAAAGAAATACATACATTCTCGAAGAAAATATATCAGTACATTCAGAAATATCTCAATGTTTTCTTAAGGGAGGCATATTATAACACTTTACCCTAATGTTACATTTATCACGTTTTAGTTCCGGAACCAAAAGTCGAATCCGGATAAAATGTTGTAGAAATTTTCAGGAAACTATAAGATCTTTCATTTGAATCTTAGTTTGTGAAATTCGGTTGAGCCGTTTCAGAGAAAATTGAGTGCACACTTTTTCTCTAATTTTCACATATTACTATGTAACTCCGGAACCGGAGATCGGATCCAAATGAAATTCAATAGCAAGCTATGAGACCATGAGACCTTTTTTTAAATCAAAGTTTGTGAAAATCGGTTCAGCCATCTCCGAGAAAAGTGAGTGCATATTCTTGTTACATACATACACACACAAACATTTGCTCAGTTCGTCAAGCTGAGTCCGATGATAGACGACATTCTGCTTTCCAGGCCTTGGTTTAAAAGTCGGTTTTCAAAGTGATTGCATAGTCTGAGAAAGGCAAAAAAAGAAACTGTTTGGACAAGAAAATATTATAAATGAATCTAAAATTTTTAAAGTAAATTTTTTTTTTCAGAGTGCACACTTAAAACAGATTCTTGAGCTCGGCGTATTGAAATACCAATTTAAATTGCCAACACGATTCATAAATTTCTGAAAAGATAAGTGAAATATTGAACTCTTCTTATTTCCAGGTAGATGCGTTGAGGAGCACTGGAAATAATTGTCTTTAACCATGATGTTTTCCTTTGAGGTTTGTTTTGTTTTATTGTATACTGCATTAAAATGGACACCAATAAAACACTCCATTCTCCCAACCTTAGCTTTTGTGATATTGATTTAATATCATAGAAAAGAAAAATCGTTTGTACGTTCGATTACTGATGGTTCGACAGTTCATTATTCGGTCATAATCGCTTTTGCCGGGCTAACAGCTAACAAGTTCGGCAATAATTGACAGTTAAAAAAGGGTGTAGCCGGGTTTTCATATAAAAACTGCCCCCAAACAGAAACAAATTGACATACATAACACGAAAAGATGAAACTTACACGATATGTAAACCGATAGTACTATGAAATAGACATCAGTTGAAACGAAAATCTGATATAAAACCATGATTGATGTAAAATTACATTAAAATTTATTTAGTTTTTCATTGAACAAGACTGTATATATTTCCAAACCGCTTCGTTTTGTAATGTAAATTTTCATTCAATTGCCTGCTCCAAATATGTGCATGAAAATAAATGCAAATTCACAAAATATTTCTATCTGTGTACGTTGTTTGAAAGGGTTTATATTATAGATTATTTTCCCAAAATATTAACCTTTTAACTGCCATATTGCTGGGGTTAGGGTGGTTCTTCTGATTTTCATATATAAATTTTTCAAGAACCTCTTTTGCAAAAAAATTGATAAAAATCAGGAATATTTTAAGAATTATGAGAAACCTTTCTAATTTTTTTTCAAAATGTGAAAAAAAATGTTCGAAATTTTCGATTTTTAATCGCACTTACAATTTTGGTACCACTCTAGATTTTACATGAAAAATAAATCATTTATGAGTACATTACGCTGTATTTTGTTTTCAGATTTTTGAAAAATGTAAACGGGTATAATATCAGACTTAAAAAAAATCATTCGGAAAACCATGCGTGTCCATCAAATTGTCATCATCCGATGGAGACGCATGGTAATTACTTCTAAAATCATATATCACATGCCCATAGAACTAAATACCATGCATTTCCATCTACAACTTGAGTTCAGGGCTTAAGAAAGAATTTTCATAAAAAAGGACCGGTTAGAGAAACATGAATCAGAACTAATGAATTGACTAAAATTTAGGTTTCAATATACGGTTTCAAGTTTTTATTTATGAACTGATAATTCATTTTACATTTATTGTTTTCAAATTAATAATAACTATATTTAGTAAAAATCCTAAAGGACAATTAAATTGTAGTTTTTTTTTGCAGAAAAAAGTATTCCTAAATACCAAGCGCAAAATCAAGGTAAATTAGAAACCAAGCGAAATCTAAAAAACTTAAGGTAAAATGTTCGTAGACGCTCTGTATCACATGGTATGAATAGCAAGTTGCCTGAAATTGTTCAACAAGACGGATAAAGTTAAACGGTTTAAGCTCATGAAGACAGATTAATTAAACTGGGATCGGACTGACAGTAAATCCGTCGAAACAAAATGTATGAGAGGGGAAGGCTTTAAATTATAACACCTTCCCACTCGAATAATGGTGCGTGGCGACGATATCGTGGTGGTTCATGAATTCGTGTATTCATTCATTTATGACTGCGGATAAGGATACAAGAAAAGTTATTCGTCACCATAAGAAATTATGGTAACGGCGTAAAAACCACGGCTTTCAATAGGTACTTGGAGATCCACGTATCATACGTACAGTTGAAATTGGACAGCTACGATCGACAGGGCATGTCATCAGAATAACAGACGGTAAACATTTGAAAATGGTTCTTGAATGTGATTCGGAAGGCTCAAGAAAAAGAGAAGCATAGCGAGCAAGGTGGATCGATCAGATGGAGGCAAAGAGTGGTCATAGTCTGAGCTGTATGGAAACAATTATAAAAACTAAATACACGAAAAACGGGCTTGAGCTGATACGTGAGAAAAGTACTTCACCAAACATCAGAAAAAGACCACTAAGAACAAGTAAATTCGATGAACTAAATTTGCGAAAGCGTTTGAAATTCAATTTTTACACATAGCTTAGTTTGTCATTCATTCTTAGTTGATACATATTTCGATTAAAGCAAAAAAAACAATACGATTTTCCGAAGATGTTGAAGCTAGAAACGAATTACAACCGTCCGCTGGCACACATGTTCACTAATGCATTCCCTACATCATTGCTTGGTAAATCGACCCAGGCGTGCGTGCGTAATAAACATAAGGAATAAAACTATTTTATCATTATTAACTACATCAATACTCAAGCCCTAAGATGAAGTTGTAAATGGAAACGCGTAGTGTTTAGTTCTAAGGACATGTGATATATGATTTCAGAACTAAATACCATGCGTCTCCATCGGATGATGACAATTTGATGGAGACGCATGGTTTTCCGAATGATTTATTTTTTTAATGTCTGATATTATACCCGTCCTTATTTTTTAAAAATCTGAAAAAATACTGCGTAACTCATGGTCGGAATTCCTGAATTTCATCTGGATCCGACTTCCGGTTAAGAGGTAATAAGGTAAAATGTGTTGAATATTGTATACCGTCACTTAAACTGGCGGAACAAAAACCGTGAAAAATGTTGTAAACTGGACTCAAACCGTTATTCACAATCTTAGGCTCAAATGGAAGGTCTTATGGTCCTACTAAAAATTACTGCATATTTTCGGATACAACAAACATTTAAATCGTCGTTTAGAGTGCGATGGCAAAACTGTATAAAATCTTAAAAATTTGAATAAAAACTAGTACGTCATGTTAATTGGTGGCATAAAGTAGTACCGATCAGAAAACTGTTTCATTCTCTATGTTATACTAGGTAATGCACAAACAATCCCTTAGTTTCTTTCAAAAATCGACGAGAAAATTTTAGAATAGAATACCACAATATTATACATGAGAAAGGCATCATTACACCACTAGGTGGATTAAAACAGGTTTTTTTTTATGTAAAACCTAGAGTGGTACCAAAATCTTAAGAGCGATTAGAAAAATTCGAAAATTGTGAACATTTTTTTTCACATGAAATACATTTTAAAAAAATTCGGAAAAAAATCAGAAAGGTTCCCCTAATTCCAAAAATATTCCTGATTTCTTTAATTTTTTTTTGCTAAAGAGGTTTTTGAACAATTTAAGTAAAATGAAAATCAGAAGAACCCCCCTAACTCCACCAATATGGCAGTTAAAGGGTTAAAATTTTGGGAAAATCATCTCCAATATAAACCTTTTTTAAACAGGGTATATTAATTTTTTTTCTGTTTGGGGGCAGTTTTTATATCAAACTCGGCTGCACTCTTTGGTATTGCCGAGATTTTCAGTATTTATTATTTTGCCGAGATGATTACCGATCTCTCGGCTGGGAAAATCTCGGCATTTTTTGTCGAGATTCAGCAATAAAATTGAAGTGTGTAGGATTCGATGGGGATTTTTTCGGGATTTTCATTGAAAAATTGATTTATTTTGCAAAAATCACTAGGACAACACTTTTTGTAGGATTTGTCATTATTAGACAATAACTTTTTGGGAAAAAATTAAAAAAAAGTTTGAACCTTTTCAAAAGACAGTCTAGATCATTTTTGGGATAACAAAGTATGTAAAGTGGCTTTTTGTGACAAAGTCTACATGTCCAGATAGATTCATTCAAAACTGAGAGAGAGTTGCAACTGCGAATTTGATTGGGCGCAAAATTCTTCAGATTTAAGTCTGAGACAGTTGATACCGGTTGGAGTGGAGCATTTAGCATAAAGCCATCTTACCGAAAGTCGAATATATAATTTCGCCGAAAGTCAATTTTCCGTCGGTAGCGGTGACCGGTCTACTGAAAGCTAGTTTCTTTCACTAAGTTAAATCCGAACAAACTACAGCGAGCTCAAATAGCAGTAATTTGCTCGATTGATACGCAATCAATCTATTCTTCGAAATGCCTTTCAGTGAAATGGCTTTCGGTGAAATAACCCTAATTCGTTGGCGGTGATCTTCCTCTAGGAATCACATCCGTCAAGGATTACTCGTTACGCCCGATTTATTCAGAGCTGCATTCTATAGCATAATTGACATTTACAATCGAGCTTACCGGATTAATACATCGAAGCAAATTTTAAACCGAATCTCTGACTTTATAGAAATGAATACTTTGGCAAAATCACTATCGATAAATCGGCTTTCGTTGAAATAACACTGCCTCCTTGATGCTCAACGAACATCAGGGACGAAATTAGGTGATAATAAATCGAAATTTGTCTCATTGCTTGTTAGAAACTTCAATCATAATGTAATCAAAATAATGTAATTATTTTCCACGAAAACGGTTTCGAAATTATTCAACAAATTGTCGTATATCAATTTGAATAATTTGCATAGTCGTTGCGCTGGTTATTGCAATTGTTTGCATTTCCGATTAACCCTGATGATGGGTATATGAAATTCAATTGTTTTCTACATTTTCCAGCGTATTGTTGATGCACTCAAAAACAGAAGCAATGTTAGAATTTTGCATTACTTTCATATTTATTTTTATTTGAAATTTAAAAATAATATAGCTGATATCGAATAACACGGAATTTAATACTATGCTCTTCATATTGATTTTAACTGGTTCGGCCCATTTAGCCTCTCACTGCACTGTGACGAATCGAATGTATACATCACATTTCAAATTAATACAAGCTTTAGTTACAAATCTCATTATCTCCACCAGGCTGAATATAACCCTTCCTTGCGTTCCCGTTTTGTCTATCGTGTGGGTGATTTGCGACCCACATAATCATCATTATCCGATCGACACCTTGCTGGAATTTGTATATCCCCCATCACACAAACACACACACAGGACACGGAACGCGTATCATTATAATTCCACTCGTCGAAACGGGGCAAGTTAGACAACACCTTCACGAACCACCCCCCAACCCTCTTAGCCGGTTCCTATCATATAGCATTTCCGGCCCTCAATGGCACTACAGCAGCGGCTTAGCCTAGCTGAAGCTCAATTTTCTCTTGTCACTCAACCTCACCGATAACGTCATAGTCTGAAATGTGTTCTCACTGTTGATTCTGAGTGGTGCACAATCGGTCCCACATGGTGTCATGAATTTTAACAATGTTTCGATTTAATGAGGCAGAAACCTACGAGCGTTGAAGTGATCATATTTCCGTTTAGCGAGCGAACGGGCGAACGAGTCCGCCCTTCACTGATGAAAAATAAACGTTTCGAGCATGTTTATTGTCTAGTGTTATTACCTTAAAGATGGCACTGCCAGCGGAAAATGGATTATGCATGAGCGCTTTCTACGTGAAACGCTACAACCGGAAGACGTGTCTAGGGAAAGTCTGATCGAGCATTGAAATCGATTTTCTTCGGTAAGCCAATTTGCATTCATCTCTCCCCACATTCGCCTCGTTCAATGCTGCTCATGTACACTAGCCGTACAGCCTTGCTGTACGCACCGGTTCTCCTAAATCGAAGTCCGGATTGCTATCACAACAGTATTCTCCTTGTCTTTGGGTGTTCCTTTGGAAATGTTCCTGAAAATGGGGTGAACTGTCGAAGCGCCTCTTCCAGGGCACACAATCGGGCAGGCAGTGGGAGGCATTTGTTTTGATGGCAAACAATCAAATAGTTTGCATTCTGTTGTTCGAATGGAGTGAGTGGATTCGTTGTTATTCCAGCTGTGGTTGTGGCACTGATCAATAATGATGAGTTCCGGCAATTAATTGGCAATAATGAACACATACAGAGAATTTTGCTGGAAATGTACGTGGATTATATCGATGCATTTTGCTTTGGTTATTCGCGGGTTATCATCACCTCTGTTCTGTATTTCGATCGAATGTTAAAATTTTTTTTCTGTATTTCAAGTGAAGCTTTTGTGTGGAAAACTTGAACTCGAACTCGAACTAGAACTCGCAATGCAAAATTTTGCATTCAACCGAAATATTCCAATTCGATCGAAATTCAGAATCGAAGTGCATATATTAATAGAAGATATTACACAATTCAATTCTAGGGTATGAAAACGCGAATTATACAGCTGTTAACGGTCATGATTACTAGATGACGGTACATGTTTTTAATTTATTTGTAAAACACATTTTTGTTTTCTATATAGGGGTGAAATTCTTCGGTGTGTAGAAGTGTGGTCAGGTTTTGAACACTCAAAGATCAGTCAATTTTGTATCAATTTTTAATATTATTTCAATTACTGAGAAACTGATTTCAGTTTTTGAGTTATGATTTTTTAACAATTTTAAGTTTTCATCGTTTCCATATTTTTTCGATTTTGTATCAAAAACTTTAAACAAAAAAAAAACATACATTACAAGTTTCTGGATATGTTATGTAATAATGTTTCAGCTTTCAGAAAAAAATATAAAATGCCTTAGTGCCCATTGGTGCGACCAATGAAAAAAACCTTTTTTATCCACCTAGTGGTGTAATGATGCATTTCTCATATTACTTATATTTTCGAAAATATCACTAGAAGATTCCGTGAAGAATTTTTTTTTGTCAATCTTGAATAAAATAAAAAACTTTCTTTGGGTATAAACTAACATACACTTTTCGATTTGTAAACAATTAAGTCAAGTTAATAAGAATTTTTCTTTATTTTTCATTATCGCACTAAATGATTAAACACATTTTACCCTATAGCTCTGGAACCGGAAGTCGGACCCGTATGAAATTAAACAGCAACCTATGAGAGTATAGGAACTTTTATTTGAGCCTGTTTGTGGAAATCGATCCAATCATCACTGAGAAAATTGAGTAAGTCTCGTTTTAAACTTTTTGACCAATATTTTCGGTACTTCTGGAGCTTGGAACTTGTATGGTATAGCCGAGTCGGTTCGTTTAGTAAGTAACTTATATAGCCTACAAATTGAATCAGTTTTAAGCCAAATCTAGAAGAATTTTATCATCTTTTGCATTGTCGCTTCAAATGACGGTGTGAGATTCAATAGCAACCTATAGAGACGAGATTTTTTTATTTTATGAGTGACATTATTTAACACATACTCACACACAGCCACATACATTGCACAACTTGATGAACTGTGTCGAATAATATCGAAGACTTAGCCCTCTGGGCCAATTTTCACTAGTCAATTTTTCAAGAGATCGCATAAACTTTCTATATGAGAAAGCCAATAAGTGTACTTTTATAGAAAAGCATCGTTATCATGATCTGGTAATAACACTAACAATTTGAATCTAATTGGACAAAAGAATAAAAAAGTTACGTTTTTTTCACTTTAAATATATACATTTTAATGTAGCAACCCTGCACGCTATACGAAATTGAACAAAGCACGTTGCGAACGGTGCAAAGCCGCACGTACCGTCGCGTACTAGTTTTGCATCGTCATTTTGAATTGAAATGTTTTGACATTCATCGCCCTATAATTTCAGAACCGGAAGTCGGATCTGGATCAACTTTTCGGGGCCTTTTTAAAAAAATTTAAGACCCTTTATTTGCATCTTAGTTCGTGAAAATCGGTTAAGAGTTTTTCGAGAAAATCGAGTGTGAATTTTCTATCAAGTTTGCACGTGTTTCCTTGTAATTCCGGAACCAGAAGTTGGATCCAAATGAAGTTCAGGAAGTTTGTATTAATGCATAAGACCTTTCATTTGAATCTAAGTTTTTGAAAATCGGTTCAGCCATCTCTGAGAAAAGTGCGTGACTATTTTTTTTCTTTTTTTGGTGCATATCATATTAGTGAACTTTCTCAGTTTCCTTTCTACCTTTTCCTCCACCAGTGTTCGCGCTTACGCTTGGTTTAATTTTTTACTGCTCCAATGCTGTTTTTATTAGAGAATTGTTAAAATTTTGGATTAATTCGGGATTCACGACCTTGACGCTCCTCCGAATCAGCCTTGGGGAGAGCTCTGTTATTTTCAGGATGGCTTTCATCTGCAGCAGATTGTATACTGATGGACGAGTTTTGTTCGGTGTTGGGTCAATCTGCGAGAAATCCTGTCAGGAACTCTAAATGCTAAAAGTTTTTATGGCATTTGATGCATACAATATTGGAATCATATTTTCTATCGTCAATTTTTAAACTTTTAATGATATAGATGTCGCCACTGCGCACAATAGCCTTTTCAGAAAAGTTGCTTATTTTTTTCGATGGAAAACAACTCCTAAAATATTACGAAATCCTCAGCGATCAGTATATCAGTTCTCATGGAATTGCTTTTTATATGATTGAAATATTGAAATCTAAGACACTATGACGGCTTACTGGATTTCCCTAACGCAGACGATGGTTTTGAAGGAGTGTGCGATTTATTAGCTGGAAAGCATAGGTTAAATCGTTTTTTTTTTAATTACCTAATATTTTTAACGATTTTTGATGAAATTCGTAAATTTATTCGAAAAGTTATGGCAGAAGCAAAAAAAAAATGTTTTTACTCTCTGAGCTGATAATGTTGATCTAAATTTATTGTGTGAGAACAGACGTTTATTCAGAATCGTTATCATGTTGGTCCGAAAATAAAATAACCTAACTGTAGATTACAAGATTAAATTTGATAGTTTGTTTACAAGAAACTAAAACATGATGATGAAAAATCGTCTTGAGATTTGCTTTAGAAAGGAAGATAAATATTTAGTCTAGACTTACAAGATAATGTCTGTTAGCTAGATCGCCTTCATCTCGAAATTAGGGTCATAAAAAGGTCAGCCTTATCTTCATGCAGGATGTATATGTTTCAGTGTTTATACTCTATCGCGCGGGCTTGTTATATCTGTCCGCTTTGGTACAAGAAAGAATCTAAGCCGAATTATATTAACCAGCTTTGGTTCTCAATCGAGTGGTGAGAAGAGAATTGCACACCACTCCCCGTTTTCTTTCTTCTTTACTCTCTCTTCATCTCCAATTCTCTTGATCCGCCTTGGTAAATTCTCGATACACTTTCCTATCTGAAGATTCTCCAATAAGGGGAAAATGTATACATAAAATGTAGTGGAACTAACATAGATGTAAGAAAAGTGTAAACTAACCTTAAAAATTTGTAAATAAGTCAATAGTATTTTAGACACCAAATTGGACGGTTAGTCCAATAAGATTTTCACAAACCCAATTTCACACGAATCTGAAGATTTTTCATGTTTAATCGTAATTTACACTAGAAAAAGTAGTAGTAATCACTTTGAATTCGATTTTCTTGCACTCCTCAACTATTTGTACTTTCGAATAAACGAAAAAATCGTTGCAAATCAATACTGCCGATAAAAAACTATCGGATGAATCCTCCATTTTTTGGTTCCATTTTTCATTGACAGATGTCGCTATCGGTAATTCAGCTTTGCGGCAGTATGCCAATAGCTTCAGTCTGTCAATATGCCAATAGCTTCAGTATGTCAGAAGAAGGTTGCTGGTACCCTCAAAGAAAAAAATATTAGCCAAATAAAAATTTTCGTTTTAAAGGTGAGCAATTCCAGCAATGATTAGCAAGTCACCAAACTTCTCATACTCCGATTCGGATGAAACTTTGCACACGTTTTCAGTATGACAAAACACGGAGAATAATTCGACGACTGCATTTTTAAAAAGGCGTATGTATTTATGCATGCAAAGCCTTGGTATTACATTCATGTAGTGGAATTTGACCTTTTGTTTCAACAGACTTCGCAGCCGATTCAGAGTGTACAGATCCGTTGCATGGCTGGTGCTACGATTCTACTGACACTACGAATCCTTCCAGGTCGGGGCTCGAACATACGACAACTGGTTTGTAAGACCAGTGTTTTTGCATGCACTAGATTGAAATCGTGGTAACTCGAAAACTGTATACTATACAAAAATGTTGTCCAAGAAAATGTTGTAGGAAATCGACACTTTTAAAAAAATATATACTGTGAAATAAATTTAATACTGTTTCAAGAATCAGAAAACCAACCGAAAAACTAAAATTATAAACAAACGAAATTTTTTTAAATAATCTTTATTTAGACCATAAACTTAAAGCCTATATTTTGGTGCAAATTGGATTGGTATGATTTATAAAAGACGAAGTTACAACTACTTAAGACAATTTACCATCATTTGCAAAACCAAGTTTCTGATAAAAACCTGTTTTAATCCACCTAGTGTTGTAACGATGCCTTTCTCATATTACTCATAACATCATAAATATTACTGTGGAATTCGCAAAAATCAACTGTTCATTTAATAGAAATAAGAAAGTTTGTTCGGACCTAATCTAACAAACTTTACTAATCCTGTTTATCCTGTAGCTCCGGAACTGGAAACAAGTTAACTAATTACGTATGAAGCTGTAAGACTTTTCCTTTGAACCTATAAGTTTGAGAAATTCGTTTCGGCCATCTTGAAGAAAAGTGCGTGAGATCCTTTTTGCAGTTTTTAATCACTATTTCCAATTCTTTCGAAACCGGATTCAGATGACCGGAATAACCGAAGTTGGTTAGTTTGCCAGCAACAAATATGACCTACAAATCGGAACAGTTTTGAACCTAGGTAAACCTAGACTTACTATCTCATGCTCTATTTCGATTGAATCAATCAAACGAAACCTAACAAACGAAGCAATCCTGCGTTTCTGTTATTTCTGCATATGTAAGTCAAGCTAAACAGCATGAATCAGCAGCAAAAACATGTAGTAGGATTATTATTATTATTATTATTGATATTATTATTATTATTATTATTATTATTATTATTATTATTATTATTATTATTATTATTATTATTATTATTATTATTATTATTATTATTATTATTATTATTATTATTATTATTATTATTATTATTATTATTATTATTATTATTATTAATATTAATATTAATATCAGGTGTACAACTTTGCCTTCGCCGTTTTCCGTTAGGTGGCTGTACCGGTGAGGCTAGTCAAAATAGATAGATGATAATGCCTTTGAAGTGAGTGTGTACAGTGCCTAACGAATTGTCATCGCTGTTTCAG
This sequence comes from Malaya genurostris, assembly GCF_030247185.1. Classification (NCBI taxonomy): domain Eukaryota; kingdom Metazoa; phylum Arthropoda; class Insecta; order Diptera; family Culicidae; genus Malaya; species Malaya genurostris. Next base: position 177,204,577 of record NC_080572.1, read on the forward strand.
TGACAGTAGTTCTTCGTATTATTCACGCTCGAAAATGTCTGTTTATGTGCCCAATTCTCGCCATTTGCGGGAAGTTTTACTTTTCTGTTACAATTCGAAAAAAAAAATGCAATTAAAGCGCATCGAATGCTTTCATAAACTTACGGTGATGCTGCTCTGAGTAAAAGAACGTGTCGGGAGTGGTTTCAATGTTTTAAAAATGGTGATTTCGATGTCGAAGATAAACATGGTGGTGAAAGAGAAAAAACTTTAATTTGGTGGGGTCAGCTCGGTGTGATTTACTACGAGCTCTTAAAACCGGGTGAAACCATCACAGGAGATCGCTACCGAACGCAACTAATGCGCCTTAGTCGCGCGCTAAAAAAAAGGCGGCCACAATATCAAGAGTGACATGACAAAGTCATCCTCCAACACGACAATGCTCGACCTCACGTCGCAAAAGTGGTCAAAAAGTACCTGGAAACGTTGAAATGGGAAGTCTTGCCTCATCCGCCGTATTCCCCAGATGTCGCCCCTTCTGACTTTCACCTATTCCGTTCGATGGCTCACGGCCTGGTAGATTAATATTTTCAATCTTTCGAAGAGTTGGAAAAATGGATTGCTTCATGAATAGCGTCAAAAGAGGATTCCTTTTCACGAACCGGGATTCGAAAATTGCCGAAAAGATAAGATAAAGTTGTCGCTAGCGACGGACAATGCTTTGAATAATACATCTGTAAGCACTTTTTCGCAATACAGCTTTAAATTTTGGAAACAAAATGGCGGAAGCAAATTTGTACACCTGATATTATTACTATTATTATTATTATCATTGACATCACTACACCACCGGCACGGTATTACTGCACTACCGGCTGTGAAAAATTGCATATTTTTTAAAATAAATTTGAATTCATTGACATTCGTTTATTCGTTTGATCGCACTTATAATAGAATTGCTAACATTTTTATCAGCCGCAGCACCATCTTTTACTAATATCACACACTAGTAGCAGACATCCGTAACCGTTTCGTTTTCTTTGTAGCGTGTACGAAGTAGAACAAAGCACGCATCGTTCGTTTTGAAATTTCACAGTAGCTTTAAAGATAATATGAACTTTAATTCAAATCAAGATTTGTGAAAATCGGTTCAAGCATCGCAGAGAAATCGAAGTGAGTTCTATTTTAGGAGTTTTTCTTCACCACTTTCGGTGCTTCCGGAACAGGAAAAGGGAAATTCAATAGCAGGCTATGGGATCATTAGACCTTTTATTTGAATCTAAGTTTGTGAAAATCAGTTCAGCCATCTCCGGGAAAAGTGAGTGCATATTTTTGTTACATATATAGCAGCATAAAACACACACTCGGACGGACACACACAGACATTTGCTCAGTTCGTTGAGCTGAGTCGAATGGTATATGATATTCGGTCCTCCGAGTCTCGGTTCAGAAGTCGGTTTTCACAGTGATTGCATAGCCTTTCTATATAAGAGAGGTAAAAAATCATTTAGAAATTAGAATTTTCCAAAAATACGTCCATTTCATAAGGTAATATACATTAGTTTTTCGTTGCCGTAGCATTTACCATATATAGTATTCATAATACAGGGTGTCCCACGAAAAATTTCCTATCTAAAAATGCAATAACAAAAAACGGTTTGATAGATTTCAATGATTATACATTTTATTATTATTGTAAGTTTATTTCACTTTGACTTTAACCATATGGTCTTTCACCGAGGGATGAATTATGCATTTATTTGAAAGGTTGATTCATGATTTTTTTTATGAAAAATAAGATTTTTTTTAATGGAAAAATAAGAACTTCAGCAAAAGTTATTACATTTGAGTACCGGAGTTGAGAAGTGCTTCTCTCGCTGAATAATGAACGTTGAAAAAGTTAGAAGATATAATTCACTGTTAAATGGTGTTCGGACGAATTTGAAGTTGGAAGTGTTACCATATTTTTATGTTCTATTTTTGAATGAAAAGAATAGCCTTTCGCTTTTATATCAATAATAATGCTTACTAATTGCTGTTTCGGAGCTATGTTAATTAGTTTCAATATTAAGTACGCAAATTTATTGTACTTCAAAGGCAAAGTAACGAAGAAACTATTTCTATTTTGATTTCGAGAAATCTTCTACATTTCTTCAAATACTACTCGTTATATTTTGGACATTCATCAATCTCTATAAAACGTAAGTATTTCGACAAGTAACAAGGCCTTGCTGCGTTAGATGCACATCTCATTCGAATTGGACTTTTCGAGACTAATCGTTGTGCTTGTGGCGAAGGTTACCGCAATATTGACCATGTCGTTTGGACACGCGTGGAGTATCGTGATGTCAGATCTCTCTAACATTTGTTCTAAATTTTCATCCATTATAAAAATCGCCACACGAAAATTTTTCAACTTCTTTGTATAGACGCCAAACAAAAACTAATCGTACGATATGCGTCAAAATTTGTATGTGTATAAAAGTGTTCCCAACTTTGAGAGAATAAAACGTTTACCGATTGGACAAGCGCGGGAATTTTAAAATGAAAATTCCGGTTCTTTTTTGATCACAAGGTATAGTGTCATTAAAACATTTAAGATTCTATACTTGACCATTAGTATTGTGATCTCATCAGCCGTTAAGACGAAATCCAAACTGCTCTGGAAAAAAAATTCTTATGTAAATGAGACATCATAATAAAAATTATTATTAAAATCTCTAAATCCTCTCGGGGTTCGGAGGTTTAATAAACTGTGCATTTTGGCACTTGCAGATCGTCCAACATCCTTTCGGGGATGCATAACGATTTGTTTCTTTATGTTTTGTGCTGTTTTCCCACCTCACCCACTCCACAATTCCTTTTCATGTTATTTTTACAGGTCTTTAATTGGACAAACTATTTATCATTCACGGAGCACCGACTTTTAAATCCGATGGATTTTTTAAGCCCTTCATGCAAATTAAGCACGAGTTCTTCGCATTCCATATCGAAATCTTTCGAAAAGGACTACTTTTAGGAGGAAGGTCCCCATGAGTAAATCAATTGCTATTGACATGTAAAAACATCTTGTGTTTGAATGACTATTTTTCATCAAGAACTTTGAAAGATTTATTGAAATGAACTAAAAACTGTTTCCGCTGTAGCTATTTAAGTTTTCAACTTACATGAATCGTGTCAACGTCAATTAATGTTGGATTCAATTAGAGGAAAATTATCACAAACATATTTTGGATTGTTTGTTTGAATCGGATTGGTCTCTCCATTCGTGCAAATCAAGTTATTTGTCATGCTGAAAAAGCGGGGATCGTTTTATCCAAATCGAAACAAGTCATAAAATCAGGATTTTACCATATTTTCTGTTGCTAATTTCTAGAGCTATTCTATTCCATCTTTTAATCCAGAAAAAATCTTTGTAATAGCGTATCAGAAATACTAGAATCGCAATGTGAATATTCTAACAACCGAACTACAATTCGAAAAGTTTCCTACGGTTGCTGGTAGGCGCCACTTTTGTTCCGTCAATTTGCATAATAAAGTCGATCCGAACGGCAATAGTACTATGAATGTGATTGGAGCAAGTGAAAAAGGATGTCCGCAAGATTAAATTAAACTCGGATGGGTCGAACTTGTAGCAAAAAATTGATTAAGTTGAACAAAAAACATGGCTGCTCGTTTTGTACCGTAGAGAGACTGTTCCTATCAAGCTATAAATCTACTTTTGATAGAATTAGTTTTTCGATTCGCGCCACTGGGATCCTAATAAAATAGTAACTCGGCTGGAATGATAGTCGGCTTCGAAGTAGCGATGGGAAGAAGAGGAAAAAAAACGAAACACAAACGGAAACTTACTTCCGGATAATAACATTTTTATGGCGTTTCTTTATTAGCAAAACTTTTTGAATATCTCATCTCAAATTCAGATTACAGTGAAAGCTGAGCTCGCTTCGGTCGGGCCAGCGGAAGTCCTAGTTCTTCGGTCGAAAGTTGATTGAATCGTATTTCTGTGGCGCCCGGGGCATCAATAAAACGAAATTGAGTGTTGGTTTATCGATACCTAAACTATGTTGCGTAATAAGGGCCATTCATAGTAGCCTTTTGTCAGAATAGGGCCAACCTGAGTAAAAGTAGGCCACCTGAATCATAAATTCTACCTAGGAATGCGGTGACAATTGTGTTGGACTATCATTATAGTCGCATCAAAGATACAAGGCAACAATATGAAAACATAGTTGCTTTGTGTTTGTAAGATGGTGGTACTATCAAGTTTACTAGGGAAACATAATCCAGAAATAATCACCAAGGTTCAATATATAATTTTGGACGTGCACAGTATTGCTGCAAACATTTTTGTTGCAAAAGAAAAACATGCCATGCTGTTTTTTTTCTTACCTAAAAACAATTCAAAGATGTCATCCAAGTCATGTTTGTTTTCCTAATGCGTGAGATGGTTTGGAACGTTCTTGAACTATTTGAGTTGGTTTTAAAACCAACTGTTTGATCAATAGATACTATCTTCGATGATATGGTCCAAGTGGTGTTTTCCCATATTGGAACAGATAATTGATCTCATTAATTTACCAAAACAACGGAAAACACGTAATTTTTCAAGAAGTGCTTGGAAACGAACTCATTGAAAATATTAGTCTGCGTTAAGTGTAGAGATCCTACTTCAAATAACGGCGGAGTTTTCGAAGCATTCCGCCATCAACTGCCCCACGTGGATTCCAAGGGTAGTGATGGAAACGGCCCATCGCACATGAATTCCCCTCATCGCAGCCACATGCCAGGGAAGGGTCCACGTTTATTAATGTTCTAGATTCTAATTCAATTTGGTAATTTGTTGAACAACCTCCCGGGACTGTAAATTACCTGGCAGAAGTAATCAGTGAAGCGATGCTCATTCACTCACGGACGATAAGTGCTGAGGGATTTGTCGGTTAGTTTCGGTCTGGATTTCATGATTTCATTATGATAGCTGCTCACCGAACCCCAATTTCAACAAAAGTTATTACATTTGAGTACCGGAGTTGAGTACTGCTTCTCTCGCTGAAATATGAACGTCAAAAGTTAGAAGATATAGTTCACTTGTTGGGTGGTGTTAGCGGTGGTAGATTCGGACAAATTTGAAGTGGAGTTTTTGAAAGTGTTATCATATTGTTATGTTCTATTTTTGCATGAAAGTGATAGTTCTATTTTTGCATGAAAGTGACATTATTTCTTAATGTTAGTTAACCATTATTAGCGATAACATAATAAAGTCATGTGATTGATACTTAAATGTAGTAGATACAAACATTTTAAATATTGACACCGTTAAATCTCGTGAAATAACATTTCAATTTACTGAATACTATTATATCAAGAAAAGAACTAATTATTCCTTTATCAATAGAATAGAACAATTGATTAATTTATTAATATTTGTGCTCATTTTTCTGTGTATTCCATGTCGTTGTACACAGAAAGAAAAGATGAAACTTACACGAAATGTAAACCAATCGTACTATTAAACAAACATCAGTTGAAACGAAAATCTGATTTAAAACCATGATTGATGTAAAATTACATTGAAATGCATTTACTTTTTCATCGGACAAGGCTGTATATTTACAAATCGCTTAGTTTTGTAATGTAACATTCCATTCAATTACCTGCTCCAAATATGTGCATGAAAATAAATGTAAATTCACAAAATATTTTTATCTGTGTAGGGTCCTTTCTAATCATTTCATAATTATGACATTTCCAGTAGATTTTGTAAATAAGTAACTCTTCAATACGTTATTTGTGATGCCAAAACTCTTGTAACGCTTTTTAACACCTATTACTTACAAACAACGCTTTCTAAAATACAAAACTTACAAAAGAGTAACGGACGTAACGCCTCGTAACGCTTGTACCTTTTAAAAATGTGACACATGTAACGTTTTGTATCACCTTGAACTTACAAAAAAAGTTACGCATGTAACGGTTTGTAACGCCTAAAACTTACAAAAGAGTTACGCATGCAATGCTTCGTAACGTCTAAAATTTATTTAAAGTAACGAATGTAACGCTTCGTAATGCCTCTAACGTACAAAAGTCTATCACATATAACACTTCGTAACATCTGTAACCCACAAAAGAGTAACTCACGTAACGCCTACAACTCACAGCAAACTAACGCACGTCACGCTTCGTAGTGCCTGTTACTTACAAAAGGTAACATTTCGTTAATCCTAAAACTAAAAAGTAACGCATCGTAACGCTTGTAATTTTCAAAGGAGATGCTTCGTAGCGTCTATAGCTCACAAAAAACTAACGCATGTAACGCTTCCTAAAGCCCAAAACTTATAAAAATTAACGACTTTAACACTTGTAACTTACAAACGAGTATCGCTTCGTAACGCCATAACTCACAAAAAAGTAACGCATTTAATGCCTATAACGTACTAAAAAGTAACGCATGTAACGTTTCGTAAGGCTCATGATTTACAAAAAAGTAACGCATGCCACTCTTCCCAACCCCGCACATAGGGTCAGAAAGTTTTTCTAGCCTGAAGAGACGAATGACCTTAAGGTTGAAACCTCTACAATCGGAACAAAAGAAAATTTCCATAGTACCTATACTCAGATAGACCTCAAAAAATTTCATAACTTTAGCTTCAAAAACTAAATTACTATGTTATGCCTGCCGCTGCGTGCATCATCGGCAGTATAGCTTAGCCCCATAATATTTCTCTAACTTTTTTTCGTGCTCGCATCCCACCCGACGCAGTCGAAAATCGTTTACGGTCGAAACAACAGAAACAATGACAATACACCAGTGAACAATAGAGTGTACGGAATGGTCAAATACGATTTAACAAAGCCTGAAACTTGGCCTGCAAGACAGAATTAAATTTGTATAGATTTCAAGCGTTGCATAGTTAGACCAGCAGCAAATGAAATTGAAATCTTACTTAAAGAACGAATGCATGTAGACGCTAATAATGTAAGTGAGATTCAATTCAACAAGGCGTCTAACTATGTGTACATTATGTTTAAACGTGAAAGCGATGCACTTGCATTCGCTTCGGTTAACAACGAGGTGCACAGCGTTGAGTGCGACAACATTAAATTCAAAATCGCTGTGCACATGGTGGACAATGCCATAGAAGTACGCGTGCATGACCTCCCCACGCAGGCCACCGATCAGTACGTTCGGAAGAATATGTCGCAGTACGGTGAAATACATTCCAGTTTTGTGAACAACCTGCACACTACGGTAAATCTTGCACTGAAAATGCGAAAAAGACATCTTCAACCAAAGACAAGGTCATCCGTTCAACAACGAAAACTAGTGAGCGCAGTACTCATGTTTTACCATCAAACCAATGTACAACAAGGCGCATCTAAAGCAACTAGCAACGAGCTCAAGACTACGAAAAATAAGGAAAATGAAACGAAGACGGACACCTACAACAATACAACCGATGAGGCAATGGATGACGAAATGAGCCACGAACAAAGTGCCCCTCAACCCTCGCAGGAGGGAAATGGAAGCTCTTCTTCTCCTAGAAAAAGAGTGACAACGAGATCCACTTCAAAAAATTTATTATTTAAAAAATCGGCCAATTCGGCCACGTAAAGCTTGTACGCAAGTAGGCCTGAATAAAAATATCTTAAATAAAAAAAATCTAACGAGTAAAATGCCATTTGGTTTATACATGTAATTGTTTTGGAATACGAGTATCACCCAGTCATAATTTTCATTCGCGACTAATCGTGCCCGGGCTCGCACCGTTCTTCCTTTATTTTACTATTTTCATTTCGCAAAAGAGAGAACCTATGTTAAATTTCTTCTTGAGAATCCTTAACTATGGATCCTTAACTAAGCCATATCGCGAGAACGTTGATACTACCGTCGATGAACTTTCTTCAAACGAATAAGCAGCTGAATTTATCTTGTTTCGATTGTAGAGATTTTAATCTTGAAGTCATTCGCCTCTTCGGGCCAGCAAAACTTCCGGACCCTATGTGCGGGGGTTGGGAATCAAACCCAGGTTGGTTGCATGAAAGGCATCGACTTATCCACCACGCTATACCCGTTTCCCCAGCTGAAGATTGTCATTGGTGATAGAATAATCATGTTTAGTTTGAGCTTTGGGGACTGAAAAAAACCTTGCTTCAATTTTGCAATGATTCAGAAACCTCAACTCTAAAACCTACACGGAAAGACCGAAATTAGCATTTTGGCGAAAAAATTAGTTGATTTTCTGATTTTAGTTAGTTATTTTTTGAGACAACTAAAAAAATCTTACTTTTGCTAATTTTGATTTTTTAATTCTAATTCTCTTAATAATAATAAAATATTTGTTGAAATAGCTATTTTTTTAGTTGAATTCACCAATTAAACGTGCTGTCATTTCTTAGCTAAGGCACGCTTCATATCCATTCAACTAATTTTTTAGTTGAATTAGAGAAATAAAACGTTGTTTTCAACCAACATAAATGGTTGAATTGGTTTCTGCAATTAGCAGCTATATGGCGCTCGTTAACACCGTAATGACTACTAGCCACTAGATGGCACACTACTACCGAAAAAAATTTCAGTCGCGGTTCTCTTTTCTATATTGGCAGGTATAAATACGATGTTGTATTGGAGAAAAAGACATAAGCGAAACATAGACTTCTTTTTGAAAATTTTACTTCTAAATCGTTGTTTTCTTCATTCGACTTCGCGAAATCGACTCTCTCACTGAAAACTTTGAGCACTCGGAAAACAAAAACCGAATACAAGTAGTACACCGGAAGGCGTAGCCCGGAATGAGAAGATACAAAAAAACATCATTTGACGTGTACAATTAGAGTGCAACCTTCGAAACTCACTTCACTGTTTCGCGTAAAAACATTATTACCCACAATCGTTTCAACTGCGCACAAATTCTGAATAAATACACTTTCCACTAACAGTTTACGTCATTTTTACATATCGGTTTAGAAATTTATATATGGATATATCGTAACACATGCGAAAAACATCTAAACAATTTGCGAGCAGTTTCAACAAGACTGTCCCTTTTAGCTTCTGAATGGATTGTTTTGCTTTGACACTACTGTCTTTCAGTAATGACGGTGATAGATAAATAGAATCAAAGTTTCTGATTTTAATAACGAAATTAGTTGTCAATGAGAATTTCGTGTTGGATTGAAATATTGCTGGTTTGTGTCCAGAATATTCGCCAACTAAACACATTCTCTAAAAATAAGAGTTTTTTTCAGCACAGTAAATTCTAAATTTTAACTAATTTTATAGTTATTTTGGAAATTTTGTTGTTAAAATCAACTAATTCAAAAACAGTAATACGAATTAGGCGCAGAGCTAATTTCGGGCGTTCCGTGTATGAATCTTTCACATGATTTGGAGGACGTCATTAGAAGTGTCATTTCTATCAATAGGATATGATAAAAGTGGCTGTAGGCTTGTAATGGCGAGGTTCGTTGGCAGGCAGTAAAAATTATTAAATTTATTGGTTATAGCTATTAAACCAAGAATTAAAATCACGTAAGGGATTGGAGATAGGCTCAAATTGGTACGAATAATGATATTACACATTTGCACAGAATTTACCTAAAAAACCTGTTTTAATGTACCTAGTGGTTTAAGGTCGGCTTTCTTATATCAATCATTCTATCATATATAATATTTGTGTATTCTTCAAAATAATTTTCTTCGATTCTTGAAGGAATAACAAGAATCGTTTTGTTTGGCCGTCTATTGATAACGACTACTGAATGAAGCAGTTTTGATGTCGATTTTGAATTTTTGTGTTTTGTTTCGCCCCTTTAAGGTGAAATGTAGCGTCATAAAATGCGCGCAAAATTTTACCCGCTTCAGTTGAACAAACCGTCGCACAAAGCATACCAAGAAAAACGGACACATAGAAACAAGAACTTTTTTCAATGATTGAGCGCAGTGGGTTTACCTCTCGTTATATTGACTTGTAAAAAAGACTGGACGTAATGGATTTTCGAATCTTTCACACTTTGAATATATGCTAATTCAATCGTTATTGTTAGTGATTACTCTTACACTAGAGCTATAAATAATTAGTAATTATGAATGACTAACATGAGGCTATATGTATATGTATTGACCAACTTGCTAACCATGTATATGCCTGAGTTTAGTAGCAAGCATGGATTCTCCTTCAAAAGAACGATTGAAGACAAGAGAACATTCAACTATTTTTGATATCTTTGCCAGTCGTTCACCAGGCCCTTCCCGCCGATGAGATAGAATTTACGTAAAAGTATTTACTTGACATGCATGATAGAGCGCGGTCGAATTTACTTATCGAATACATTGAATGCCAATATATTCCATTCTAATTGACTTTCATTATCATCTTCGAATAAGTAGAAAGTATTATTTATGTTGTGTCAATAGGATCGTAGCACTAGCCATGTAATCGAAGCTATGCTATGAGTCGGCTGCGAATTTTGTTAAATCAGAAAGGCCAAATTTCTCAAAAGGAATGTAATTCTAAGACTTCCACACCCAAACATTTTCCTGGTGTAGATTCAGTATTCTCCCATTACTGTTCCACCACTCCTTGTCTGCGAAGTCTGTTGAAACAAATGGTCATATTCAACAATAAATGTAATACCAAGACCTTGCAATGCATTGAATTCAACAGAATTGCACATTATTAGCATTATAAATGACAGTTACTTATAAAATAAACGATATCTTACAATACCCATTTTATTGTATTCAACTAGTTTTCATTTCAACAAAAAACCCAATGCTGCATAAATTCGCGTCATTATTTGATATGTAATTTTTGCTCACGATATAATGCCACCATGCCCACCGTGCATTTCTCACACCACCTCAATACGAAACAGCAGCGCGCAAGCAATAAAAAAAATGCGGAAAAGTTTATGTAAACTTTTTCAAATTTCGGTTGTTCTAGCTAATATTTTATAATTTTGAGTTGCATTATCAGATTCTTTGTGAAATTCTGCTACAAACACTACTTTTCAGTTCTAAAATCATCCCCGTGGAACGGAACAGTAACCGTTTGTACATTTCAAAAACCAATTACGGCTCGGCAAAGCAAAATTTCAAAATTCTAAGAATACTTAGTTATGATAAATTTGATTTCAAAAACTTAAGTGTTTTTGGTTTTTTGAAAATCGGTCTAGTTTTTGAATAATTGATCAAAAACGCGATTTTCGCATTCCGCTACATTTCACCTTAAGTGATGGTATAAAATTTTTAATAAACTTTACCCTATAATTCCAAAACCGGAGCTTGGATCCAGATGAAATTCAGAAGTTTTGTATAGAATCATAATTCATTTAAATTTTATTTTGTACAAAGTGGTCACGCCATCTTTGAGAAAAATTAGTACACATATTTCCATTTTTTTGCACATTTTACCCCATGGCTCTAGAACCGGAAGTCCTAGTCAAACAAAATTTTGTATGGAAGTACAAGACGTTTCATTTGAATCTAAGCATGAATGAAAGGTCTTGTGATTCCATACAAAATTTTTAATTTTCCGTGTAAAAACACGTCCCTGAAAATGAGATTTATATACTTATCAGTTTGTAATTCCGGAACCGAAAATCGTATCTAGATAAAATTTTGTAGGATTTTATGTGATTGTAAGACCTTTCATTTGAACCTACGTTTGTGAAAATTGGTTGAGCGGTCATGGAAAAATCGATGAAACGTTTTAAATTTATTTCGCACATTTTACCCCGTAACTCCCGAACCAGAAGTAGGATCCAAGTGAAATTCAATAGCAATTTATGGGACAATAACACCTTTAATTTGAATCTTTATTGAAGAGAATCGCTTGAGCGTTCTCTGAGTAAATCAAGTGCACTTGTTCTTCATTTTTTTGAACATACTACCCCGTTACTTCCGAACCGGAAGTCCGACCCGGGTAAAATTCAATAACAATCTATGGAACCAAGAGACCTTTTCGGAGAAAATCGAGTGCACATTTTCGTTACATACACACACATACATTTGCTCAGTTTGTTGAGCTGAGTCGAATGGTATATGACATTCGGCCCTTCGGGCCTCGGATAAAAAGTCGATTTTCATAGTGATTGCATAACCTTTCTATATGAGAAAGGCAAAACTGTAGTTATTCAAAACTTTTATATTGAATTAAAACTAATAGTTACTGTTAGTTTCTATTTCGGTTCGTGTGTTATTCCACTGAAGACAACTGAACCGACAGGAGAAAACTAATCGTGAGACGGATGTTATCCTTTCAATGAATTATAGTTACACACAAAATTTATCGTACACACGTATGATGCTACATTTTATTGCAGTTTTTTATTGTTGCTAGCTAGTTTTTAATTTAATTTGAAGTGATTTTGCAATGAAAATTGTTTTGAAACATAATTGAACGAAAACTTGAATTAAAATTATTTTGTTGTTAGAAATAATCTATTTATAAGGAAATGTATGCCTTTTTCAATCTCACAAAATTGATCGTACACAAATATCGACACAATTGACTATGAACTCGTTTTGTGTGTAAGCTGTCAGTGTTAGAGTAAACAACAATAATGGTTCGTTTTAGCTTTGGTTTGAGAGTTATAAATTGAAATGCAGAGAAAACCGTTATTTTTTGTAATGGAAGGCAAAAGAAAGAAAATATACATTTCTACAAAAAAATTGATCATTTCCTTGCGCTGTAAAGAAAAAACCTTACGCGAAATAGGAGAAATCGTTGGACGATCACATTCCACCGTACAGAATATCATTGACAACTGGAAATACGAGGGAACTCTGAAGAACAAGGCAGAAAGGGGAAGAAAACGGATCCTATCGGAAGTTGACGAACGGTTTATAGTTCGCAAAATACGAAATAACCCGAAAATAAGTGAACCGAAATTGACGGCGGAAGTGTCTGATGATATCAATTGACCTGTTTTAACTGAAGCTGTTCGCCGCGTTCTCCGGAAATCTAATCTGCATGGTCATGTTGCCCGTAAAAAGCCATTCATATCAGCAGTAAATCAGAAGTAGCGGCTTGAGCTCGCCAAAACCCACGTAAACAAACCGCTGGAGTTTTGAAATCAGGTAATATTCACTAATAACACAAAAATAAATTGCTTTGGATTTGATGGCAGACAAATTGTTCGGAGAGAGCCAAATACAGAGCTCAAATATAAAAATTTGAGACCAACAGTGAAACATGGTGGTGGCTGTGTTATGTTGTGGGGTTGTATGGCAGCCTTCAGGTACAGGAACACTGGAGTTTATCGACCGGAATATGGACAAAATGCTATATATGGATATCCTGAAACGTAACCTAAAACCAAGGGCACACAAATTAAAACTATCATCTGTATATTGTTTCCAACAGGGCAATGATCCAAAACACACCTCACATGTTGTTCGGGAATGGCTATTACATAACGTTCCTAAGCAATTCAATACACCACCACAGTCACCAGCCATGAATTCCATCTAAAACCCATGGGATAAAATTAATCGGCGGTTCAAGGATACTAACACTTCAAACAAAAACACGCTGAAACAGAAAATAAAATAAGTATGGGAAAACATCCGAGTGGACCCAATGCCGTTTGTAAGCCGTAATCGACGCTAAGGGAGGCCACACTAAGTACTAAATTTGATATTCCAATCCGCATTCTCCAGCTACACTTAATAATGCAGATTTCGATAATGAGTGTACGATCAATTTTGTGAGATAGAACTAAGGCTTTTTTTGTTGCATCGAACCACCAAATGGGAAGAATCTTAATATTTAAATAAAATGTATATTAATCTGATTCATGAAATATATAACATTGAAATTACATATATTTTGTTACTTTAAACTTACTAATTGAACAACAAAATGTAAAAATGTGATATTTTTTCGAGTGTACCATCAATTTTGTGAGTAACTGTATGAACGAATTAGAATATTTCTGGAAATCTTAATTCCTTTATCCTTTTAACCATAGAATAAATATTAAAAATTTGAAAATATCTTCAGCTCTGTTTACGCCGAAGCGACAACACTCTTCTTCCTTTTATTCCGGAGCCCGAATATGTAAAAACCGGTTCAGTTTGAGAAAGGTAAGTAAATAATTTGAAATTTAAACAATTTTTATTGGAATACCTTTCATTTGAGTTTAACTTTACACATTACATTTTTACACATTTTACCCCCTAATTCCGCAACTAGTCCGAACAATGTGACGAAAGCAAGCACGTGGTTTTTAGTTTTACTTTGCTTGCTGAAGCAAATTTAATTTCACTAACCCAAAAGAGTTGTGTTTGCCCCACCTGTTTTTACCACATTGATAATTCCGGAACCGGAAGTCAGATCCGGATAAAGTTCAGGGACCACAAGACCTTTCTTTTGATTCTAAGTTGAGCACCAAAATGATACATATACATACACACTTACTCAAACAAACTCGAACTGAGTCGAATGGAATATGACACTCGACTCTCCGGCCTTGGTTGAAAAATCGGTTTTTACCGTGATTGTTATCATCTTTCTATATGAGAAAGCAAACCATAATTTTATTCAGAAATATTAACTAAAGAGACTGATAATTCTTTTTTGGATTTCGAGCGGAAGCGAAGAAAACTGCTTTGGAACTTTTCAACATTGATTGGCTGTTTCGCAAGGATTGTACATTGCCCTTTAAGTATACGTTTCGGAACGTATTATTACACGAATTCGCTTTTTCTATGGGATTTAAATCCAAGGCCCCCAAAGTGATAGATACATTTTTCAACAACTGACAGTTTAGTGTTAGTGGATGTTAATTTAAAGCCCGGGACAACAGACAGTGAGCTTCGGTTTGCCGGAAGTTCTACATCGTACAAGTTTAGCTTGCTTTTTCCAGTCTATTCCATAGTTTTCTGTTGCGCAATTCTGTCGGCCTGTCAATCAAGGTGTTCTGTTCACTACCGGTTCTTGGTGGAAGGTCAATCAAGGTGGATGAACATGAGTAATTCGAAAAACTATTCTGAATGCTGAAATTATTGAAGCGATGAAGTGCTGTAGGTAAAACCGTCTATGCCAAACAAATCGACGCTTTTAGCAAAGTTGAATGACCAACACCAATACCGCTACTGTCTTGGATCCGAACGACCACTTGATTGATGGAACTGTTTGATGTGATCGGTAGACTATTGCGTGTTGCTTCAATATGCTATGCAGTGCTTCGGTCTGCATTGCATGTCCAGCTTGACACAGATTAGTTTAGGACTGATTTGAAACTTGTCGAAGCTCAGAAGTGTAGATTATGGTATGATACACTTTGATTTAATTAATAACGTTGTAGAAAATTCGTTAGAATTAAAATTTAGAAATGCAAGTTATGAGTAATAACAACCGTAACAGAAAGGAACGTCAGTAGGAAAGTATTCATACCAGTAGCTAATTGTTAGCATGAATAAGAAAATAAACTAATTAATAGTTTTCAAACACTGCGAAAGGCTGCTGTTGCCTCATGGTACTCTCCCGTATCGAAAGTAATGCAATAATTGCTATGCACCACCGAAAAATCAAGTACAAAAACCATCTATTTTCTAAGCGGACTGATAAAACACGACAATATAAGCTTCCGGCGATGTCGTAAATCGACATGCTTGAAATCCAATAAATCTCCTGCTTCCCATTTTCACATCCCATTTCGGAGCATTTGCACTTGGTATTAGAGTTAGATAACTACCAATTTGCTGCAAGAACATCAAGAACCGACCAAACACTTAAGAAGCACTTCAGCATCCATCCGTGCGTTTTCTGGATGTTCTGGTCTAGTAGTAGGGGGTGGGGGCAGGGAGAAAATGGGGTAGGATCACATCGGAGGCGGCCACTGCAATGCAGCCGGTAATCCGCTCTGTGAGGGTTGTAAAACCAATATAATATCAGAATTTGCTTTCCCAATCTGTTCCATACACGGATAGATACACACTTTATCTGGTGAAGCATCTCTTCCGATACGATACGGGAGCGGTTCGACAACGTCAATCCCAGCTTTGTCCTTCAGCAACAGACCGAATTACCTTCGTCGGTGGTGTCGGGACGGCAGTCAGTGTACGTAGGGGAAACGCACCATAATTGAGTTTTGGACAGTTTAAAAGGGGGCAGATTGTAGGGCTAAGCAAAGCAAAGCAATTCCAAGGATGGCAGCCGTTTGGTCCTGTACAGTGGGGAATATGTTGAATAATCTCATGTTTTTCTATACTCACCGATAGCAACATGATATACGTTTGCTGGGTGGGGCGGGCAATTTTCAAGGCTCCGAACGGAGTGCACTGACTGTGGGATGTGTGCTGCCGAGTGCTACATATTTTTCGCCTCGGGCTATGTCGTCTAGAGTTATTCATGTGTAGCAAACACATCGTTCGGCATGTTTTGGGTAGAAAAATCTGCACAATGCGAGAGCCACTGGGTGATGGGAATCATCGGCACTTGAACAAATAAGGATTTAATTGACAGCCATTGGGGTGGAATTTAAATGAGAGTAATGTTAGCAAATGGTAAATTAATGAAGTTAGGACCGTTGGAGTGTAAATGGCCTGTCTCGTCAGTTTTTCAATAGGATTGTGTCTAAATGTCTTGCGATGTAGGCTTTGATGGGTACATACTCGAATGTGGAATGTTTGTGATGTCTAGAATGATTGTTTTTATGGTATTGCTATTGCGTACATTTTCGAAAAAATGTGTCCTCATTTTCGGCATTCTTTTCGTATGGGAGTGGACTTCAATCTACTGTCCTTAGACAGTAGCTTGTGTTGAAAGCATTAGTGGTTAAAGTGTGATGCTTTTGAGACAAACAATTGAAAAAGATCAATACATATCATTCGAATCAGTTCTTCGAAGTCAGCAAATGTGTGTGTGACAAATAATTTAACTCAATTTTATAGGAGATTTCATAACCGATTTTTATAAACTTAGACTCATTTGTACGGAGAGCCCTCAGATCACTAAATTACAATATTTCAATTTTTTTTTCACGCCCAGGTTGTTCCAACTAAAATGTTGTTGATTTAACTAAGATATCTGTTGATTTTATCATAACCATTCAGGCAAACGAAATTGCTGTATTCAAATGCTGTTACTTGGCGGAGAAAAAAGACAGCAAAACGCAGAACAAAAATCCTCTTCGTTTCGCCAAAAACATTTCGTATTGAAAATTTTTAATTGCAAATGAACGTCTTTTATGTCAGTTACGTAGTGGCCGTTTCATGTAAGTGGAAGTATGCAGAAGAATTTTAAAACAAGTTTCATTTGTATTAAATAGATATTCTTACTGGAAACATGTTTTAACTTTAATTAAGGGGCGGGTAGGGTCTAACACTTTTGAAAAATCATTTATTATTTTCTTTGTATTTTCTCATAGCAAAACATTTCAAGAATATTCTGTAAAATTTCAAGCCTATCGGAGAAAAACTCGGCAAGTTATGGGCCTTTATCTTCGCTTATCTCATACTGCGAAGAAGTAAGGGCTCGGCACACAGGTCCAAGATTTCTGATTCGATCGACTTAAAAACTTGACAAAACATTCTTGAAATATTTCGTTATAAAAGAATACAATAGTAAAAATATGATTTTGTGAAAATGTTAGACCCTACGAGCTCCCTTGAGTAATAAATTCCCATTGATTGTATAGACAAAAAATTTTGAACGCGTTTTTCTCGAAAGCAGATTTTGAAAGTCCGTGTCCATCGTCATTCAAAAACTACTGAACCATTTTTTTCAAATTTTGCACACACTTTCTACATATAAAAAACCAGATCCCAACGTTTTCCTTTTCCTTGTTTGTTACTTTGAGCAGGTTTTACAGCTACAAAGTGGCGAATTTTTTTCGTGAAAAATCGTAGTTTTCACTTTGAACAACCACCAAAAATTCAAAAAAAAAATCAAACAGAAACGTTGGGGTCTAGAAAAACATCTACTCTATCTATGCTGCTTTGATTTGTTGACTTCCTATTAGTCTGCGCTGAGATACAGTGGACACCGCAAATTATGATTTTTAAGAAGCGTTCTCAAAAATACCTTTTCACCGACTTATTTCACTATATTTTTCCACGAAAAAATTACAAAATGTTGTTCAAATGATGTTCATTTTTATCATGTAAAAATTTTGAATTTATTTTGTTGCACGATAACTCTGAAAAAAATTCTCAAAATGATGATATTTTTCATTATTTAGACCCCTACCCTTAATATATTTTCGGACAGTTCATTCAAATGTAACTAAATCTTAAATTTTTTTTTGCTAAAGTGAAGTGGTACTTTTTGTATTTTCTAGAAAGTGCATCTATAACATTAGGCTTATCAGCAGCATTCTTGAAAACGGAATCAAAAAAGCTCTCTAGCGAGCCATTCTGCAAGGGGAAGAAAAAATTTACTGGTGAATTATAATCTTCGTTGCATTTCTATATCATCTGTGAGTTTAGTGATACTTAGGCAAAATTTCGTTGAACAACGAAATAATTGTTTTAATCAATTGAAACATTTTTTTTGTTCCCACGCATACAGGTAGCTTTGCTGGGATTGTGTCATTGGTCAGTTGCACGAGTGACACCTCATTGAAACGTTTCATTTACCGCATAGGGTGTATGTCATTGCTCAATTGTAACGTTTCATTACTCGTTTGGGGTGTGTGTGTCTTTGCTGGGTGTCATTGTTATACTGCCAGCACGATAAATAAAAAATGACAGTTTAGTTAAAACAACAATCGATTAGTTGTACTGTAAATTTTAACTAATCAAGTTCATAAAATAACAACTAATATTTTAGTTGTTTTGCGTTCGTTCGCTTTTACGTATGAAAGATCCTACGCTATTTGGATCCGACTTTTGGCTCCGGGACTATAGGAAGATATATGTAAAAAATGAAAATAATTTCACTCAGTTTTCGTCGTAGATGGCTGAGCCGATTTCCTCAATCTAAGACTCAAATGAAAGGTCTCAAGATCCCATAAAAATTGCCGCTCAAGGCGATTAGTGTAGAAAAGTTAACTTCACATAACTTATTCCGGTTTATCGGATATTCGGTTTTCGATCCCGGAAGGTATCCAAAAATTTTATTCAGAATGCACCAAGATTTTTTAAAGATGGCTACACTGATTTTCAAAAATTAGGAATAGAAGAGCTCAATCGTTTTCTCGAAGAAGACAAAAACGAATTTCATAAACAAAACTTCAAACTAAAAGATTTATGATCCCATACAAAATTGCTGAGATTTATCCGATTCAGACTCCTGATTCTGGAATAACCGAATGATAAGTTTTACCTTTCTCTATAGAAAGGTATTAGAATTGCTGGAAAAAACAATTTTCGAACGGAGCCTCGGAGACCCATAGTGTTATATTCCATTCGACTCAGTTCGACGAGATCGGAAAATGTGTGGGTGGGCATGTATGTGTATGTGTATGTGTGTGTGTATGTGCACCTTTTAACGAATTTTTGTCGTGAATACGACTTACTTTACTATGGGGTGCCTTTTCAAAATTAGCCATATGGAAGAATATCTCGACTTGTATTAACGGTCGTCGAGGGAGTGATGCCATCAACCAGCAGCGACGGAGAGTGCACCTTCTGCGTGGTTAAAACCTCAAACGCTCAGGTAGCAACTCTCATTCGCATTCTGAAACTGGATTCTGGAACTTTATTCCGGAACTGATTTCAGTTTCGAAATGGTAGTTCTAGAATTGCTATTGAACTCTGAGTCTGCTCTTAGTTCTAAATTTAGTTCTTGAACTCAGGTCCTGTTCCTTTTTCCAGAATTCTTCTATTCGGTTCTTTTTAGAATCATAATAACACTCCCAAAGAATTATGCGACGTTTTACTGTACTCTATACAACCCATTTTGGTAGTCGTGGCGAGAAGTCGTCTTCAAGTTCCAGAGCTTAGTTCCGGAATATGGGTTTAGAATTCAGAGCCTGCGTGCTGAACTGGATTCTGGAAAAAGTTTCCGGAACTGCTTTCAGTTTCGAAATTGTAGTCTGCTAAAATCCAACTGAATTCTGAGTCTGTTCCAAGTTCTGAATCTAGTTCTTGAGCTCAGGTCCAGTTCCTGATTCCAGAATTCTTCAAATCGGTTCTTTTGTCCTGTATACGACTTACTTTACTATGGGGCGCCTTTTCAAAATTCACCCTGTCAAAAATGGGCAGAACTTTACCACGAATATTTTTTGATGTACTTAACCCAACAACATTTTTTTACAAGCTATCGTAAATATGAACAGGAATTCGTGATTGAATTTTCAACTGCGTGAAAAACCCCTAAATATAATTGAAAAACAAAGTTTTCTAAAACTTTTGGAAATAATGAAGAAAATTCATTACGCTTGCTTGCATTTTTCGCATCCGGACGACGGAAATTCCCAAAGGATATTCATATCGTTATACCATATTTCATGGCTTGGACTGAAGACAACTATTCTAAAATTTCAATCCTTTAATTACCATATTGACGGAACTAGGATGGTTCTATTGATTTTCAATGCAACTGCTCCATCGTAATATTTGATAAAAATCAGAGATGTTTTAGGTATTGTCAGGATGGTTTACAATTTTTTGAAGATTAATTTCTTACGTTGAAAAAATACTTAAAAATTTTCAATCATATTTATGCATACTTTTTTACCACTCACAATTTTCGTTCACGTTGTAGTACTTTGGTTTCATATTTATTTCAAACGTGGAAAAGCGCAATGTTAGACCTTTTGTAGAAATGAATAAACAATCAATCATGCGTCTCCGTTAAAACTCTATTGGAAGTGAACGCATGGTGCATAACTACTAGAGCTAAGCATCATGCGTTTTCTTCTAATAGAAATGTAATGGAAAGCGCATGGTAGATTGCAATTTTTTTTTTAAATAAAATGAAATAGAGTGTTCGTCCTCCTTTAAAAAAACCGAAACCGAAGCATTTTAACAAGCAACAACATAACTTTATTTATTCAATACTAAAAAAAGCAGAGTGGTATCAAATTTGAAAGTTCTCACTCTTATATATTTCAAAACATTTTTTTAAAAATGAACACATTTCCAAAAAATTCGAAAAATGACAAACCTTCCCGACAAAGCTCGAAATATCCTTGCTTTTTTTTCAAAACTTTCCGTGGAGCGAATGCTGTAAAATTCAAACAAAACGGAAATCAATAGAACCACCCTTGTTCCGTCAATATGATAGTTAAAGTGTTGAAATTCTGGAAAATTGTCTCTAGTTCAAGTTCTTTCAAATATGGCATAAATTATATGAATGCTCTATGGGATTTTACCTGCTTACCTGGCTATAGCCTTTACAAAGTGGTCGCAGTTTTACTGTTGATTGTCATTGATTATCAAATTTACAGATGTTCGGTAATTGTTGATGATAATGAATTTTTTCTTATATTTACCGAAAGTTTTCGTCAAAAAATTACCTATCTGCGAAATTGAATCAAAGTGTGCCAGGCTAAATTTAATGAGGTGAAGCAATTATTGTTTTCGCTTGGAGATAACTAAACCTGACCCAGTTACAACTCAAGTGGAATCAGAACAAATTGGCTCAAGTGACACGTTTCCTTGGTTAATAGGAGATTTGTGCCATACATTTAACAGCAGATGCACTCAGAACTGGGTTTTGCAACAACACTATAAAAATAATTTTGAAAACACTATAAACTGTAAAGACGGAAAATCCAGTCTATTTTTTTTATACACGAATTGGTTTAATCGATCGATTTGAATTTGATCGATTATTTTGAAGTAGAGTTTAGAGTGAAGAACTTTGTTTTCAATTTCTAAAGCAATATTGTGATAATACTAGTTAATATGTTGACGCGAATTACTTCAGTAATATTATAGAAAAAATTGGAGATGAATTTGATGACAAATTTCAGCAATTCAAAATCAACAAAACCACTCTAACAAATCTAGTAAACCTTGTTTACGCAAATAATAACTACAACCTTTTTATTTATTCAAGTACTATTTATTGTTGTTAAGAGAATAGTTAGTGGCTCTTTGAAAAGTCTGACTCATTCGGCTCAAAATGTTCCCGACCTCTGCTAACTCCAGAAACGCGGCATCGAACGGCTGAGTTTTGGTCACTGAAGATTCCGTTGCATAAAAAAATCCTAGTATAGTGCAAACCTCACTGCTGGCGAGAGTTGCAGTTATCGTGGACATTGTTTACTGTACGCACCGAAAGGCTAACTACTACTACTGCTGAATCGGAATAACGCCCGAAAAAGCTGTACGATTAGTGCACGTACTGATATGCACAAGTTTGTACGTGTTAAGACTTGTCGATCTCAAACATGAGAGCGGCTTTTATTTTTCAATTATGCCTTGAATTTTAACACCATTTTAACCGACTAGCAATTCCAGAAACTAACAACAGAAAAGGCAAAATCAGAAGCGACTTGCTCTGATTTGGATGAAATTCTGTTCACGTGTTCAGCAAAATCGTTTTAGCTCAGAGAATGTTACTTGTACAAAAATGTTGTTCGGAAAAAGTTAAAGAAAATCAATTGGATATTCTATGCAAATACTCACCGTAAGAAAAGGTTATTGCTTTTCGAAGAAATAGAAAATTAACCGAAAAAATAAAATTCAATTTTTGATTGCTATATTTTTGTTTTTAATCTAATGGTAAAATCTGAATTTGACGTTAAGTTGATTAGTATCTTTTAGAAAATGAAGTTACAGCTAAAACAATTTATCGGCATTTGTAAAAGTTCTTGATGTAAAATAGATATTTAAACACTAGAGTTTGATTTAACCTCAGAAATACAACAAATTTGTTTATAGCGAGATTTCTCCTAGAAGCAACCGTACTCAATATATTTGGATATGAGCATTTAAGATCATGTTTTTAAATTGAATTTTAACAAATTGTGGTCGATCGTAGAATAACCGTTCTTGTGTGTGTTGACTTGTTAAAACAACGCTATTTAACGAAAAACTCAATTCTTCGAATCGATTGAAAACGATTACACATAGAAGAAAAGCTTATCACTTTGAGTCAAATTTTTGGTTTCAATTGATGAATCATAGTTTGTTTCATAGTGCTGTTCAGAATATACATGGACCAGTTGAGAGATACTGCAATCGAGTGAAAGAAACACGGGAGAGGCTTACCAATAACAATTAATGCGTATGAGCCGAGCATTTAAAAAAAACGACCACAATACACCGATAAACACGATAAAGTAATTTTGCAACATGGCAATGCTCGCCCACATCCCAAGTAGCATGTTGCTGTCCTGTATTTTTCTACTGATTGTGCGATTTATCAAATTAGTTTATATCACTATTCTTCTGACTGTTGTGTTATGGAAAGAGCACAATTTTTCTGCGTTGTGCAACATATCTTTATGTTCTTTCGTTGTCACGAACATTTATTCACAAAAAAACAATTGTGAAACTCATGGAAACTATTAGGTAATTTAAACAAGAATTGAATTAATGTTTACAAAAACATAGCAAACATAATTTCTAATGAATAAGTTTCACATTTGATTTTCTATACAACTGCTCGTAACACAAACATGAAACTTTCAAAATATTCTGCACATAAATAAATGGTAATACTACATATTGTAGAATTGATCTTTTATGTTTTTGTATATAGAAAATAAACAACGAACTGCATTTTATAGTGAAACATGGCTTTGTACGCCTAAAATTTTCAAGCGTATTTGAATGTACGTGTTTTGATGATTGAAAATCAATTTCTATGAAAATAACAATCTATTATTTTCAATGAATATGATCGAGATAGTGTTTGAAATATGTATAAGAAAGCTATCAAACATTCATACACATTTTCAGACGATTTTAATCATATTGATGTTTCAATTAAGCTGAAAAATCTTGAAATGAATTTTTCTTCAATATTTTTCAACATGGCATCTTGGATAACAGTGTGTTGAAAAGAAAATGATTCACCCGATGTAATGATTTACTTTATCTAAATAAAAGGAAATATAAACAAGTAAATATTTAAAAGAGAAATTTTTGTTTTTATTTCTATCAAACTAGTTGCTTTTTTTTATTTGACCAACTCATTCATTTATCTTAGTGAACCCGACATTTGTGATACGCACTGTAGGTATTATTTTGGTGAGCCCATGTGCTTTAGTTGCAAAAACAAGTTGCTCAAGCGGTAATATGATGAACTATGATGAACTTAACTTTTCGTTAAATATTTTTAAAAAGTGATGTCAGGTCTGTTCATTTTTTCGCGAGATGAAAACCAAATATAAATTATCTGATTTGATTTTTGTTTTCATTGCGTATGTAATGCTGTATTTCTGAAACATTTATGATAATATTCTCATGTCGACAAGTTTTGCGTTCATTTCAAGCAAATAAATCTGGTACAACTTATTTGCATGTTTCGAATTGTTTTTCCTAAAATGAAGAAAACTGCACACACTGACCTAAAATTTCAACAGGCAGCCAAGACTATGCGGACTCGGCTGCAAAATAGTTTTTAGTGCGAGGTTTTCAATTCGGCTTATCATTTTTTGCCTTGCAGAGAGCATAAATTCACTAGTTTTTTTCTTCACTCGAGATACAGAGCTATTTCGGCATATATTGAGTCCGATACAATTATGACAGCCATTTGGGAAATTTTCGATAAGTTGAACAATTGTTTTAGTTACTTCGTTTTTACATGACGATGTGAAATTTTTTGCAGAGCTCCTAAAACTGCTAGTGCAACGTGGGCAAGTTGGTGATTTGCTGCCTAATTGTTTTAGATGTACCTTGAATTGTTCTGTAGTGATTTTTTTGGTACTATTGTAAAACTTAACAGTGATAAGTTTCACAACCGATTTTAATATATTTAAAAATCTTCCTGAACTTATCCGATTGTAAAACCTCTTGAAGTTTCAATAAGTTACATTTGCTACTTGGGATGTTGCACAGCCGGTAATGACATACTTAGAAACACACTAATGGTAAGTGAATTGCCAGAAAGATGAGAAAAAGTAGTGGCTAGCGATGGACAAAACTATGAATATTGAATTTGCAACCATTTTCTGTCAATAAAAAATCAAATTTCGAGCTTATTTTTACCCCTAATAGTTGAGCCTTTTCATTTCCTTTTCAGAAAACAGTTCTTAGTAATACTGGAAACATGTACAAAATTACATCCAGTATGAGAAGTTTGATGACTTGCTACCCATTTCAGGAATTGATCAGAGACAAAGCGTCGCATATTCTTACATTACATTTTAACAAATTGTTGTTAAGATAAATCGTAATATCAGTGAAACGATTGAGCTTCATTGGTAACGATTTTCACACTGCCACCAATCACCTTCTAACTAAAATTTTTGTGCGAAATTCATGTGAAATGCTTCATCAAATTTTCAGTTACTAGATCAGCCGAAACATCAATAACTTCATAATATGTCCGTGTCGTACATTCAATCCATCACAATGCCTCACATCGTTCATTCATTCTAATCGCTTGGAGTTTATGGCGGTGTGAAATGTCTAACAAAGAAGCAACAGTGCGTCGGGTACCTACTGGGTTGGGTTAGCATGTTTCCCACACTTGAAAGTCCTTCGTTGCGCTGCCCGTATTCAGTCAGCCCCGCCTGGATTCGGTTGGAGGGGCTTTTGATTTAGTACCGGCAATACGTTCAACAGCCCAAAATCCGGCACGGTGTGGGTGACGGCGACAAACGATTGACGTGACACTTTCATTAAAACTTTTCAATTTTGGAAACGTTGTCGGATGGCTTGCTCATTCACGCTTCTTGTGCATGCAATGGTTGCGCCTGAACAACAAGATTTCAGATGATCGAATTTCGGTTGCGCTCACCGTCGACATCAGCGCTAATACCCGTCAGCGTGGGCTCATCGATGATTCATCAGCAGTGGAACGAGCAGGCTCTTTTGACTGGCTGTTAATTTGCCGTTTTGTAGACTGTAAGGTGTAGGCCCGTTGGTGTGCTAGTCAAACTATGCAATTTAGGCAGCTTTAGAGACTAAAGCGGGTGGGCTGATCTGTATAGGAAATACACAGGCGCGTACACAGGGGGGGGGGGGTTTAGGGGTTCAAACCCCCCCCCCCCGAAACAAAAAATTATAACCCATGGGAAACATTGTGATATAAATTGTACATGTGTTGATTTATCACCATGTTCTAAAAAGCCACCCCCCCCCAAATCATTGACGAATAGAAATAAGAGATTAGAATCATTAAAAGTTGGAAATTGTCGATAGAAAATATGATTCCAATATTGTATGCATCAAATGCCATCAAAGCTTTGAGCATTTGGAGTTCCTGACAGGATTTCTCGCAGATTGACCCAACCCCGAACAAAACTCGCCAATCAATATAGAATCTGCTGCAGATGTAAGCCATCCTGACAATATCAGACCTCTTCCAAGACTGATTCGGAGGAGCGTCAAGGTCTTGAATCCCGAATTAATCCAAAATTTTCACAATTCTCTAATAAAAGCAGCACTGGAGCAGTAAAAAAATGAAACCAAGCGTGAGCGCGAACGCTGGTGGAGGAAAAGGTAGAGAGGAAACTGAAAAAGTTCACTAATGAAACTTATTCCAGAATTGTTAAAAAGACTCAAAAACCAAAAAGGGGAGTTTTTCACATACTTACATAAAAAAAATGATGCATACAGGTTTTTTTTAACTAATGAAAACGTTTATTGATAAAATTGATGTGTTTCACAAAAAAAAAAACTCTTAAAACTTTTAAAACTCGACCAACCTAAACCGGCTCTGGGGTTGGTTGGTCGATTTTTTTCTGCGCATTTGATTGTTAATAACTATTTTCCTCATTTCCATACAGGAATGAAAAAAATCACACATGTGCTCAAAAGGTGTATCTTCATGACAGAGTAAAACGTTTATCATAATGTCTAACCAGAAAGCGTACAGAAATTCCGAAAGCGAAACTCGGCCAACTAGCCCCGGTCTCCCCTACCTTTTTCAGGTTTGTTTGTATCAGTTCATCACTTTTATTCAATATAAAATAGTTGGTTATTGGTTGAACTCATGGAAGAGGAAGGGGTCTAACATAAAATAAAAATTAAAATGGAACTTCAATGGTCCGAATGAAATGATAAAGAAGTTTCATGTAAGGACAAGAAAGAATGTCGCGAACTGGGACATTGGATAGTCTACCTTGAGTACGCAAGGAATTTATTAGTTGAGATCTGACATCACGATACATGATCAATATCGCGGTAACTTTCGCCACAAGCACAATGATTACAAGGGCAAAAATTCATTGCCGGTGCCATGATTAAAAATCATGAAACCATGAATCATGTCTATCATGAATAATAAGTCATGATTTCATGAGCAAAATTATTAATATTATGAACAACAAAACATCATTCATGAAAATTTTCATGATATCAATCATTTGCTTATGAAATTTCATGAGAAGGCATGGTTCATGATTTCATGATTAAAAAAACCTTGGTCCGGTACAAGATTTTTATCCGTGTAGGTTTGGGAAGTCCAATTCGAAGGAGGTGTGCATCTAACGTGTAATGTTTGGACATGAGTCTGGACACTACACGAATGAAGTCCCTACTCATATCCATCCCCT
The DNA here is from genome assembly GCF_030247185.1 of Malaya genurostris. Taxonomy (NCBI): domain Eukaryota; kingdom Metazoa; phylum Arthropoda; class Insecta; order Diptera; family Culicidae; genus Malaya; species Malaya genurostris. The sequence goes on from NC_080572.1 coordinate 177,232,126, forward strand.
TGAACCATGCCTTTGTTGATATTCTAGGGATAATTGAATGCATCCACCGACCCAAAATATTGATTCATCTTGTTTGAAACCCATTGGAAATCACAATGAATTCCGAGTCAAATTTCGAACGAGTCCACCGAGTGTACTCGCCAAGAGTCATCTCGCAGATCTAAATGCAGATCTCGTTGGTCATGAAAACTCAAGGCACTTTTCAGTCCCACAGATCATCAATAGGAATTAATTGAATTTTCTCCATTTCCTACTAAAAGCATCAGATTCATCAAAATGGAAGTTGAAAACGTTTGCGCTGTCACTAATACAATCAATTACGACAGGTCGTTTCGAAATATGCCGTGTGAAACAAGGTTGCCATATATACAGATTAATCTGTATTTTTTTCTCCTACAAAATTTAGATTTTGATGTGGCGAAAAGAAAAAATGTCTTAACACTGCTTAAAATCCAAATTTGTGTGTTTATAAATATTTTTCATGTTTCCATGCAGATTATGAAATCAAGTACGGCCCAACTACAATCTTGTATAATATTTTCACTTCTGATCTTCCAAATCTACCCGATGGTTGTCAGAAATCGCTATTCCGTAACTACACAAGTCTGTTAGCCACAGGTAGAAATCAAAGAGTGATCTGCAGTCGCCTACAAAGAAGCTTAAATATTTTCAGCGATTATCTGTCAAAATTGAAAATTAAACCTCTCAAATACTCTCAAATTGAATGGCTAGGAATTGACATGGTCTGATCAAGCTAAATACTTAGGTTTAACGTATGACAAAAAAACTCACTTTCAAGGATCACATTGAAGGATTCCAGGCAAAGTGTAATAAATATATTAAATGTTTATATCCTCTTATAAACAGAAATTCTAAGCTCTGTCTAAAAAACAAATTGTTAATTTATAAAAAAATTCCATGCTTTATGCAGTACCAATTTGATCAAGTTGTTGTTCCACCAGGAAGAAAACGCTTCAAAGGATTCAGAATAAAATTCTGAAAATGATTTTGAAGCGTCCATAGTTACATAGACTCACAAATATAGAACCATTAGATGTAATGTCACATAATATTATAAGCAAATTCCGACAAAAATCGATGCAATCTTTAATTGAATCGATTCGCTCTCTGTATTAGTTAGTAAGTTAGTATATAAGTTCCTTTTCCTCATTACACAATACAAGTAGGTTTACAATTTTCCGTACACAAAAATCACATAATTGCGGAAGCAAATGATGTCTTCATGGCAATAACCAAATCATGTATATGATAGGGCTGAAAAGTCACCGCGGCTGAACACCCAATTTAAATCTTAATAATTCAATTTTAACTCATATTCCAATAAACAGTTATTAAAAAACGTGATTAATCCACCTAGCAGTGAGATGATACCTTTTTTATCAATCCGCATGTGTTTTTTGCATGGATATTCTTAGGTGTTTTAGTTCTCATGACATTATTTTAATTATCGTCGTTTTAAACGGCAAATTGAGATTTTAATCATCCGTTACCCTGTAATGTCGGAACTACAAATCGTATCGAATTTCAATCTTAACGTGTAACAATCGATTGAACAGTTCATGAGATGTCGAAGTAAGTTCCACTTTAGAGTTGTTCGTCATTATTTATGGTACTTCCAGAGCCGGTATTCAGGAACTAGCATAACCCAAAATGATTCGAATGGCCATAAATTAATACGCCATACAACTTACATCTTCTATATCGGTATGAATTTTAAAAACTCATCATCAGTAATTCCAGAATCGGATAAAATTCACCAATTTTGTATGGGACCTTGAGTCCTTGATTTGAATTTTTGTGTTTGAAGTTCGATTTGACCTTTTTGAGAAAATGATTGAGCTTTGAGAAATGATTCGATACTGGAACCGGTATTCTAAAATCGGTGTAGCCGAAATCAGTTGAATTCACCTGAGGAGTGTGTAGACATCTTTGAGAAATTGTAGTGCGAATTAAAATTTGGGGGTACATTCCGAATCCCAAAACGAATACCGCTTAAACTGAAATAAATTTATTTGGTAATCGACTATCCAAATCTGCCAACCCGATAAACCTGATTAATTTATGTAAAATGGACTTTTTTGTACTAATCACCCTGTATCTTCTAAAACAGAAGTCGGATCTGACTAAAAAATAAGATGTTTTATAGGATTTTAGGACCTCTCATTTGAATCTTAGATCGGTTCAGCTATTTACGAGAAAAATGAATTGCATTATTTTTATTTTGTTTTACATATCATCCTGTGGTTCCGCAATCAGAGGTCGGATCCAAACGCAATTCAGGAACCTTGTTTGGGAGTATACTACTTTTCATATGAATCTGAGTATGTAGAAAACGGTTTAGCCGTTTCCGAGAAAATTACGTGAAATTATTTGTCACACACGCATTTGCTGATCTCGACGAACTGAGTCGTATGGTATATGGAAGTTATGTTCTTCCAGCATTTATTGCTGTAAGTAGTTTAAATGAATATAATTATGGAATTACTTTCAACTCGAAAATGCTGATCATCTGGTTTACATATGCCATATTTGAACGATTATGTTGCCAAAAACGAACCGTGCTAAAATCGGTCCGAGGCAAATTGTCTCCCAAGCATTGCTTTGTCATACAGCGCTCAAAACTCCTACTGCTGTAATAGTAGAAAAAGTCGCTTATACAAAAATTTCGATATCTCCGTTGAAAATGGACGGATTTTAACAATCTATGTCTTGTTGGATAGCTATTACCGTGTGGAATCTAAGACTGAAAACATATTCTGTTTTCAACGTAAACTGTGACAGATACTGTCAAAAAACTGAAAATATCTCAAAAAGTAAACATCCGATCTCAAAACCATTCAATAGCGTTTTGGGTGACGGGGAGACCTTTCATTTGCGACTAGTATGATCAAAATCGGTCCAGCCATCTCTGAGATCTCGACCTCTTAGTTGACAACACACATACAGACACACACACACATACACACACACACACACACACACACACACACACACACACACACAAACACATGGACATTTGTTCAATTCGTCGAGCTGAATTGGTATTTTTCTAAAGTTTGAGCGAATTCTATACCTATTTTTATATTTATAAAAAAAGATAATAAACACGGCCCATCATTCAATCATCGGTTGTGAACGCTTTACCCACGCCAAACATATCAGTATCTCATCCACGGATAACACGTCTGCTTGGAAATAGATGACGGAAGTCAGCGGCATACATCGAACTTCGAATTCAACTCGTCATTCTCCAACACAAACGCTTTCGAAAAAGGTTCTTTTTGGAACCACCATTATTTTATTATGAAGAAAATATAAAAACTACTTCTCAATATTCAGGCTGTGAACCATTTCGCAATTTTTTTTTATTTAAAAGATATTTTTTATTCAGGCCTATTTGCGTACAAGCTTTACGTGGCCGATTGAGCCGATTTTTTAAATAATTTTTTTTTGAGTTGGATCTCGTTGTCACCCTTTTTCTAGGGGTTCGCAGTTAATTTTAACTTTTGGTTAAAATCTGACACTTGAGTGGTTATTTTGTGTCGAGTAGTTAAATTTAACTAAAACTGCGGCCCATTTCAAAGTTTGACGGATAAAAAGTTATTTGGGTTTATTTTGCACTGGAAATAGTTTTGACTAAAGAATTGATACTAGAATTTTCTTTGCAAGATTTTTTTCAGTGTCGAATAATAACCATCGATCTGTCAAAAATAACCATGCTCTCGAGCAGAGTAATTTATGACAACATTAAAATAATCGCTCGAGTGTCAGATTTTAACCAAAAGGTAAAATTATCCGCGAAATGGTTCACAGTCTTAATTGTTTGTCAGAATTCTTGATGTAACTAACCCGTAGTTTAGTGAAGGTCCACCGTTTCAAATTCTAGTAGTAAAGGTAAATGCTTGCACAATTCACACAATGATCAACTAACTGATATTTAGAAGTGTGAAGGAACGCAAATTTTATTCGTAACCATTACATCCAGTTATGTCTCTGCCATTACCCACCTATCTTTTCAACGGTGAACACGATCAGAACAGTCGGTTTACATGTCGTGTAACTTTAATCTTTTATTTCTGTGTAAAGGATGTTGCGATGAAAAATCGGTCAATTTCTACTTGACGCTTATTTTTCATCGTGCATTAAAAACTCGCGCACCTCACATAAAGTAAACATAAATGTTTTGTTCTGTTCTGGGTGGATTTTGAAATTTTGTCATTGCACGGGGAAAAGCCCTGGGGCAAAGTTCGAACAATGCAGTGGCAGTGAGATGCAGTGAAAGTAAAACTTTTTAAAATTCTGTATGAAATCCACTTAATTTTCACACATTCTTGTTTGATCGCAACACCCGTTAGTATTCACTTTATTGTGCTACGAGATCAAAGTTGTTTTATTCTGCATTGTTTATCCATATCCATCCTATTTGACAATCTACCAAAACGAAACGAAAACCCTTCTTAATCCACCTAGTGGTGTGATAATGCCTTTCTCTTCTTTCATAACAGTCTCTTAAAAATATATTTCATACTTTTATTAAATAATTTCGGATACTACTTTTGACACCAATTGATTCAGATTGAAATTTTCGAAATCGAAATTTTTGATGCCAAAAGTCTTAGAATTGCATGAAACGTTGTGATTTAGCGTCATCTCGAAAAAATTTTTTTTTTGAATAAATCGACTTTTTGGGACTTTTTTTTTAAGTCTCAGAAAGTCAATTTTTTCGAAAAAAATTCTTTTTTTAAATAACACTACATCTCGACGTTTCATGCAATTTTCAATTTCGGAAATTTCATGTACTCCCCCCTATGGTGCTTTTTTAACATCGAAAATTTTCAAACATTAACCGCTGGGCAGCGCCCCTTACCCATGTCCGATTTAGCTCAAATTTTGCATGAGGACTGTTTTTGAGGTGCTTAAACTTTTGAACAGTAGCGCTTTACGAAATTAGTGGTGATCCCATAATATAGGCACCCTTGTATACATTAGAGCGGTAAAAAACAACGTGTTTGGTCGGTTACGCCACTTATACCATTATATCTCCGGAACCAAAAGTCACAGCCATTTGATCTTCGAACTTGATCAATGCTCCGATAGTAGCTTTCAAACGAGCATAAGTTTGTTAATGTCGGTTCAGCCATCTCTGAGAAAATTGAGCGCGCATAAATATCTTCGAAAAGTGCACACATATACACACACAGACATTTTCCGATCTCGTCGAACTGAGTCGAATGGGTCTCCGAGGCTCCGTTCGAAAGTTGTTTTTCCAGCAATTCTAATACCTTTCTATAGAGAAAGGCAAAACGCACACTCGTAAGAACTAATCAGTCCTTGCTGCTCGTTTCAATACTATCTAAATTATGAAGTTGATAATTTTGACACGTAAAATGCATTTACTTTTACTTCGTTGTCATGCAAGTATCCTTTGGTTATCATCGAAGTTTCTGGAAATAGGTGAAATCGTTATATAATGCTCTCATACTACCGTTTCTCTACGCACTCCGTGAGCAGATTGAACTCGTATTAGGAAATTTTACCACACTTGTATCGTCAACGTACTCCTTAATATATTTTTCATAGCATCATCTCCATAATGATCAATTAATTAAAGTATTATCCCTGTTTTGTTTTTGTGGTGACCCGATTGATACGGACAAGGACATAATGGGAAATATATCGTTTAAATGTCATTTGGTACAAAACCCATGTCAGTTTTGGGTGATTAAGCTGTTTGCGGTATTAGTATGTGATACAAATCCTTATGTATATGTAAATTTTCCCGGTAGGCTTTCAGTTAGTTGATTCGCAAATCGACATAATGAAGTGCATTAGAACACTTTCAGTTCGAAGCTTGAGTACTTGAATACAAATCTACATCTTTAAACTAAAATATCTTCACGACCCTGTCTCCTGTCTTGCAGTTTTGTGAATTCTTCCAAACAGCAACTACCGCATCGCTCTTTGAATCCGCCAAGCAACGTTTCCTTTTGTTGCGAGTTTGTGGCATCATTAAAAGTACTTGCTTTTGCCATTCAACCCAGCAGTCAACAATTTGAACATTCAATTCTGGCGAAGGCAGCATTTGTTGTGGAATAAACTGTTAACGAGTGCTTTCGGGACAGAAGCTGCCTCAGCTGACAGACAGCCGGTTGCCAGCTAGGTCCATGTTTCCGTCGGAAAGGGGTGGGTCTGTTCGGTTGGGTGTAGAAAATTTGCATTTCAAACATTTTAAATAATTTATTTCAATTTAACTTGAATTCAAAAAGTGCTGAAATGCAGATGGGTAAAGCGAAATTTCATTTCAGGGACACTTCACTCTCGTCTGATGGGAAATGAGCAACGTTTTTGGTGGTGTTGTGCATCGTAGGACCCAACGGGGCTCATTCCATGCCTAATCCGAATTGGAACATCGTTGTGCCAAGCTGTCCGTGTTCTCCTTGGAGCGATGAGAGGAAGCTGATCAACGGAATCCAACCCTGCTGGTGAGAAATTCCTCCACCCACTTCCCAACCCAAAGCTCGACCGTTGCTGAAGTGTTTTGGGGGATAGGACTCGGCGCACCTTTTCAAACAAACTTTGATTCCGATGTAGGTACATACATACGCTGAAAGGCTATTAGGTGATGGGGATGTTCGTAACCAGTCAGACCCCAACACCAAGCAGCACATCTACGGACGCATCAATTGGGAGCAACGAAACATGCTGGCTTTTAACGTAATTTCTAGTCTGAACACAACAGGAAACGAAATTCAATTCAACTTTCAGACATTGAAACTTTACCATTTCCGTCATCAGCCGTCGTGCCAGAAGTTGGGAAGTGTTATTGTTCCCCGGCATGAGTCTCTCTCTCTCTCGTGTGCCAACGTGCCAGTGCAGCATCGCAGCGGGAAAAGTTGTCGTGCATTCATTAACATAGTTGGCATATGAGTAGAGGGAAATTTGCTTTGGATTCTTTCACCCAAACAAGCTGTTGGCTTGTTTCGGTTTAATTATTTTGGAAGTTGAAATGAAATTTGGGTTGGCTTTTTAATGGCACTGCCATGGTGGAAACGTGGCAGGTAGTGCAAATTTCCTAGTCAAATCTTATTTGATGTGTGATTTATTTTGATCAAGTTTCGATAAACTTTAGTTGAACTACCAAACTGGTGTATTCAAAGCAACTCAAAACGACGGTACGCGATTTTCGTATTCGAAGATGGGGATAAAAATACAGGAAAAACCGATTGCATGAAATACAAATGTGATTTCGAATCCATTTCCAATTTGAATGTATTCGATATGACAGTTGCAGATGTTGCTCTCTAGTGTCGACAAATTTCGGAACTGCAACAGACACTGTCTTATAATCTTCAAAATGAAATTATTAATTGCACGGGCACAATTTCGGTTGGATTTCATTATTTTAATTGAATGTTCCTTACGAGACAATAAAATACGGTATTTGAAAAATATGCAACAGACAAAAATGATCACCAATAATTTTTGTTAAGTCGGATGCTTTTGAAGCTCTCAAACCCCAAAATAAGTTTAGTTATGTTTTTGAAAAGTTGATTTATTCAACCTTCTTTTCAATTGATGACTTCGTACCAGGCGCATTTGTAGCCATTCTTTTTTCGTAAATTTGGACGCAGATAATGCCACTCGTTATGTACGGTTAGCAGAATTTGCGGCTCTATCAGATCGCCTGCCACATCACGTAATTCTTGGCCAATTCTTTTTACCGAACTTCTTCGGAACATCCTTGTGGAACTTGTCGATTAAAACTCTTGGCTGGAGATCTGCTGGGTGTCCGTTTCAATGTGTGTTCCATCGTCCATTTTAATCCCTTAACGCTCATGGGGAAACATTTTTCCCTTCTATAAAAATCGTTATCGATTCTTCAATTATTATTAAATCGATGTTTTTTTTACTGAATGGACATAATAAATGGGTTATGTGCAACGTCCACTTGTGCTAAACAAGTACACGAAATCATTCCGTAGAATACCATAACTAATTATTTATTTTACTATTCTGATAATTAAAGCAATTAAAGCAATACATTAAATTACGATATAATAAACCCAACTCGAAAAAATATTTCCCTTGAAATTATAGGAAATTACTATGTTTTTCTGGTGATATTTTCTTACTTTATACCCACAATATCTAAAATATTGTGTTGCACTGACATATTTCGTCCTGGACATCTTATGTTCGTGAAAGGGTTAATGCATTTCGTTATTGTCAATGACTCGCGGTGCAATTTCTTGATGCGGGATTTGGCTCCATCAAGCTTATTCTGTTTATCGATTCAGTTAGGCTTGTTCGTTAGCTTGAAGTCATAAAATCAGACTCGTATAGGTGTCTGCTAGACGAACCAGATGGACGTATTGGTCTTCTTGCCCTCGTTCAGAATCGAAAGGTTTGGATTGCTCTTGACGGAATTTCTTACCTTCCTTGCGTTCACGAGGTTGCAGGTCTGAAGAAAATTAAACTTTTTCGCGATCCAGTTGTGGGACTGGCTAGGCCTTTCCATAACCGCGTCAATAATTTTTTGAGGAAGCAACTTTTTGTTTGGAAGTCATCTTGATAATCTCTTGATAGATAGCGACAGAATTTTGCACATGGGTAAGAATTCGTAGAATCGCTCAGAGAAGGGGCTTTTTTTAATTTCTTGATCAAACGTTAATAATTTGGTTCTTACTTACCTTACCTAACAGCTATAGGCCTGGGGTGTCCTTTGCTGTATCAAGCATACGTCTCCACATAACTCGGTCCATGGCTGCTCGTCGCCAGCCACTCAAGGCACGGATGCTTCTGAGATCACCCTCCACTTGATCATCCACCTTGCTCGCTGCGCTCCTCTTCTTCTTGTACCAGTCGGATTAGATTCAAGAACCATTTTCACTGGGCTGTCGTCCGACATTCTTATGACATGCCCAGCCCATCGCAGTCGTCCGATTTTAGCTGTCCGTACGATAGGTGGTTCTCCTAGCAGCTGTTGCAATTCGTGATTCATACGCCGTCTCCACGTTCCGTCTTTCATCTGCACTCCATAGATGGTTCTCAGTACCTTTCTTTCGAAAACATTGAGAGCGCGTTGGTCCTCTGCCAACATAGTCCAGGTCTCGTGGCCATAGAGAACAACCGGTCTGATTAGCGTTTTGTAGATGGTCAATTTCGTGCGGTTGCGTACTTTTCTCGATCGGAGGGTTTTTCTGAGTCCAAAGTACGCACGATTCCCTGCCAAAATACGTCTATGAATTTCTCTGCTGGTGTCATTATCGGCGGTCACCAGTGAGCCCAAATACACGAACTCGTCAACCACCTCGATATCGTCACCGTCTATCAAAATTCGTGGTGGGAGGCGTAGTGTTTCTTCTCTAGAGCCTCTTCCTCTCATGTATTTTGTTTTCGACACATTTATGGCCAGTCCGATACGCCTAGCTTCAGCTTTCAGTTCGATGTAGGTTTCCATCATCTTCTCAAGGTTATGTGTCACAATATCAATATCGTCAGCGAAGCCAAAAAGTTGTACGGACTTTCGAAAGATCGTGCCACTCGTGTCGATCCTCGTTCTTCGAATCACACCTTCCAGGGAAATATTGAACAAGATACAAGAAAGTCCATCACCTTGACGTAGCCCTCTCCGAGATTCGAAGGGACTCGAGAGCGTCCCAGATACTCGGACGTAGCACATCACTCTATCCATCGTTGCTTTGACCAATCGCGTCAGTTTATCCGGGAAACCACTATTCGTGCATTATCTGCCATAGCTGTTCTTGATCGACTGTATCGTATGCCGCTTTGAAGTCAATGAATAGGTGATGCGTGGGTACGTTGTATTCACGACACTTCTGGAGTACTTGTCTTATCGCGAATATGTGATCCGTACTGGCGCGGGCTCTAGTAAATCCCGCTTGGTACGGCCCTACGAATTCCTTAGCTATTGGTGATAGACGACGGCAAAGGATTTGGGAGAGTACCTTGTAGGCGGCGCAATGTGATTGCGCGGTAATTGCAACAGTCTAGCTTTTCGCCCTTTTTGTAGACGGGACATACCACCCCATCCATCCATTCCTGCGGTAGAATCTCCTCCTCCCGAATCCTAGAAATCATCCAGTGCAGCGCTCTAGCCAGTGCCTCTCCTCCATGTTTGAGCAGCTCGCCTGACAACTGGTCATTGCCCGCGGCTTTGTTGTTCCTCAGCTTGCCGATCTCCTCACTTATCTCCGACAGATTAGGGGCTGGGAATCTGTCGTCGGCTGAGCGTGCACCCAGATTGATTCCTGTACCGTTCTCTGTATCTTGTGCTTCGCCATTCAGATGCTCGTCATAGTACTGCTTCCACCTGTCGATCACCTCACGTTCGTTCGTGAGAAGGTTTCCACTGGTATTTCTGCACATTTCGGCCTGTGGCGTGTAGCCTCTACGTGAGCAGTTCACCTTCTCATAGAACTTCCGTGTGTCATTTGCGCGGTACAGTTGTTCCATCGCTTCGCGATCTTGGTCTTCCTCCGCTTCGCGATCTTGGTCTTCCTCCGGAAAACCGTGTTCTGTCTCTTCCGCGCCTGTCTGTATCGTTCCTCGTTCGCTCTTGTGCGGTGTTGCAGCATCCTCGCCCTTGCTGCATTCTTCTCTTCGACCAACTGCTGACATTCGCCGTCAAACCAGTCATTTCCTCGATTCGATAACCTCGTACCTAGAACGGTTGCAGCAGTGCTACTCACGGCGGTCCTTATGTTCCTCCAGCCGTCTTCACTAACTCCAGTTGTTGCGCGTATTCCTCTGCAGTACGAATGCTACGTAGCTGCTCGAGGTTGAGTCCTGGCGTTCCTGTGCGACGAGTATTGTGCACCGTCGATAGTTTTGAGCGCATACAAACCGCGACAAGGTAGTGGTCAGAATCAATATTGGCACTGCGGTAAGTGCGGACATTGATGACGTCGGAGAAGAATCGCCCGTCTATGAGAACGTGGTCGATTTGATCTACAGGTGGCTTTGTGGATATCTTTGCGGGGGAAGAAGGTGCTTCGAACTACCATTCCTCGGGAGGCTGCAAAGTTTACGCATCGTTGACCGTTGTCGTTTGGTACCGCGTGCAGGCTCTCCAACCCGATCACGGGTCTGTACATTGCCTCCCGGCCTACCTGAGCATTCATGTCGCCGATGACGATTTTTACATCCCGCCGTGGGCAGCTGTCGTAGGTTTGTTCCAGCTGCGCGTAGAATGCTTCCTTCTCGTCATCGGGTCTCGTCTCATGTGGGCAGTGCACGTTGATGATGCTGTAATTGAAGAAACGGCCCTTGATCTTCAATACGCACATTCTTTTGCTGATTGGCTGCCACCACGCGCTGGCGCATTCTGTCCAACACTACAAATCCCGTTCGTAGAACGTTGGTTGTGCCGCAGCTCTGGTAGAAGGTAGCCGCTCGATGTCCACTTTTCCACACCGTCTGTCCCGTCCAACAAAGTTCCTGCAGTGCTACGACATCGAAGCCGCGGATTTGA